>NC_089744.1:40804098-40864098 GCF_040412425.1 Macrobrachium rosenbergii
CATACTTATGGTTATTGGTTATGTTTAAAAATTTCCGAGAGATAACTAAAGTTTATTTACAAATGACATTCAGCGTATTTCGTTCGTTTCATAAATGGTTGTAAAATCAAACTGTAGTAAAATAAATGATCGTAGCTCTCTTTTGTATAATCAGTACTTATAGCTGAACTGTATTCTTAGGAAAGGTATTCAGTTAACTATATTCATTCAGTAAATAGAAAAAACAGTCACTGACAACTCAATTTACTAGAAATGTAATTCAAAATTCATAAGTTGGTACTCTACGCTCGTGGAATTAAATACCTAGATGCAGCCAAGCGCAGTGAAACAAATCGTACAGAGAGGCTGCAGAGAACAAAGCCTCCAGCCATAACAGAGCCTTAAAGTCTTTCCCTAAACTCTTTAAAAACCTTAAGACGAGTGTGAAATCACGGATTCATAAGAGAGACAAAGGAACTGTCCCGTTCGGCGTCAGTGGAAAACCTCCGTTTCTTGGCAACAAAAAGAAAAAGAGGAAAACTTCAAACAAAACCTGGGAGAATGGAGAACAAATACCTCTCGCCGAGAAAAACAAAGGCCTAGGGCGTTGAAGGCCTACAAAACAGTTGATTAATAAAACGCATAGTAAACCGTATTGACTCGTCTCCTCCTCCTCCTCCTCCTCCTCCTTCTCCTCCCTCTCTCTCATACTCCCCCGTCCACCTTCCCAAGCTCCCCCCATCCCCCAATCCCTGGGTCCTCCTCCGTCTCACCCCAATCCCATTCCATTGTCACTTTTAATTGATTCGCTGCTTAAATCTTCATCCTCCCCGCACCCTCTCCCTCTCCACTGCCCCCTCCCTTTCCCCAAACACAAAAACTCTTTGGCGTTAAGCATCGTCCTCTCTCATCCCCAGAACGAAACACTCGCGCGAAAGACAAGAAAACCCTCACCAAATTTTCGGCGGCCCGGACCGAGCAAAACCCGCTCGAACGAAATGTGCGGAAAAAATAAGATTTTTACACTTGAACCCATGCGAAAAGTTTTTTCATTAGACCGCCGTCATGATCATAAAACACGGCCCTAAAAAGCCACTCACGATCGAAGCATAATGAAACGGGAACCGACTGAATGAAATAATGTTGCGAGAGAGAGAGAGAGAGAGAGAGAGAGAGAGAGAGAGAGAGAGAGAGAGAGGCCACAGCTCAGGGCACCGCCATTGTTAAAGTGGCGGGTTTTGTCGCCTTTTCTCTTTTGTGATTCATCGGGGGATTTTTGAAGAGATTTGACCTACCGACGTAGACGGATGTCGGAGGCAGATTAAGACTTTTTTTTCATGGCGAGAGGGAGAATAGCAGCCAAAACACAATGAGGAGAAAACAAAAAATTTAATAAAGGGGGCTAATGAAAAAACTTAAAACAAAAACAATTTAAATAGCAAAACAATGATTAAATAATGAGTTATAAGAAATAAAACGGGAAAAAACTTAAATTCTTCGAAGCTTATTCATACCATTTCCAGAAATGGAAGTAAAATAAAAAAAAAAAAAATGAGTAAATAAGTGTTTGAACTCCACAGCAAAATTCATTTTTAGAAGTAATGAATAATCACCTTGCGCGACGGTGGAATGAATAGGCGGCGTGAATTTTGATAAAAGAGAGAATGAATTTTCTCCACCTATTATGGATAACGAGGGGACGGATACTTCATTCGTTCGCGTTTTTATGAATTTAGAGAGAATTAATGTGTAACTCACTCGAACTGCAGTGAGCGTTCAGATACTTTGCTCAACCCACGATAGATAATATTTAATTCACTTTAACTCTGTGGGGTTCTGGAAAATAACTGTTAAATTTACTCGAGCAATATAAATTTTTAAAAGTTCACTTAAACGATATGATCGTTCAGAGACTTCTCTCTCAAACCATGATGAATTTTAAGGAAATTAGGGTCAGATTTATTCCATCTTTTAATAATTTACAAGAAGTACATACACTTGCACTGTTATCAGTACTAAGAGATCTACTCAGTTTGTTCATGCTACCGCAAAATTACTAAGTAATTCTATAAAGCTTTCACAAAATTTTCCAGTAATTCTCTGAAGCTGTTTCAAAATTTTAACATCTCTCAAATTCTGAAATAGATTTCTCAAACTATTTCAATTTCTTCAGAAAATTCCCTCAAGCTAATTCAGTTTTTTAGAGAATTCCCTCAAACCCTTTCAGTTTCTAAAGCAATCCTTTCAAGCCATTAAAAATGTTGACGCGATTCCATCATCCTATTAAAAAATAATTTTGAACAGACTCTCTGAAGCTATGGTAAATTTTCGCGAACCCGAAGCTTTGCGACGCCTCCCTCCCCATACAAAGTATTTCTCAAGTTATGGTAGATTTGAGGCCCGGGTCGCTCCACTCTACAAGTCAACTGCGTCTCGGCCTTTACTGAAGACAATGAGTTTGGTGTGAATTGTTAGAACTCGGGTCGCGGGTAAGTTAACTTGGGCTAATTGAGTCCGTAGGTTTAGATCGGTTTGAGCTAATTCTGGTTAGTAACGACATTTATTATTTTTATTATTATTATTATTACCTCAGACAAAGGAGTTGGACGTAGGTGATTTGTTTGTTTGTTTGTTTGCATCTAAAAACTTTATGCTGAATGCTACTCAAGTTTTGCGAAATTGTTAATTAGATTATTAGACTGACCCGCATACTGATTCGTATCCAAGAAATATTTACAGTTCCATTTAAACTTATGTATGCAGCCTCTTATTCAATAATAATAATAATAATAATAATAATAATTCTAAAAGGCAATAGCAGTTTCAATGGCGATGGTATTTTTCTAAACAAAAAAAAGAGCAAGAGAAATGGCTTCGATGTCTATTAATACTGTACATACATGAAGTAAGGAGGACTATCCAAGTAAAATACTGTTATTAATTATTAATATTCTTAATATCAGTGACCCTTCCTTCTTTTGTTGATTTTCACACAGAAGCCAAATGGGGGGAGGGACCAAATTCCCTTACCTAGCCCAGACACGAAGTTAACAATAAAAAGATGAAGGAAGATGAGTTGGGCGTACCCCAGAAAGGAGGTGATAGACTTAGCTCCTAAAGGAAGAAGAGTATACGAACTAGGAAAAGCGGAAGCAGAAGAGGAGTCCTAGACTTTGTCAAAGAGAGAAAAAACACTCACTGAACTGTGCAATCGGAAGATTGCCGATTTCCTCAAAGGAAATGTGGGAAGAGGTGGACTGACGGCGTCATAGGCCGGCCATCTGCTATGACAAGGTGCTCCCTCCTAGGGCTCAGTGGAAGTGGCCAAAATCTAACCCATATAAAGAGAGGGAAAGAGAGTGAGAGGAATAGGATCAAGAGCAGAGGCAAAGGTTGGTTGACTGATCAAGCGAATTGTTTTTGATCCAGCGCTATCGATGGCGACGAGGAACGAGACAAAATATGATGACTCCAACTATGAAAGCAGAGCTAGCCAGACATGGACGAATTAATTTGACATAAAGATTCAATAGCTGGGGTGGAGGAAAACGCTCACCAATATCTAAGTACATCTCATTTTTTTAAGAACCAGGTTTATTCATCTGAACTACGTGTTAATGTCCGTGACAAATTTAGAGAAGGATGAGCCAACAAAATGTTGACTGATGCGACATGTTTAATTACAGTTTGATTAAAAAATAAAATGAAATGTAGAAAGTGAAAAAGGTAAGAGCTGTGTCTTGGATGCACTGACTTTGTCTGAGTTATATACTGATCCCCACTTAGATACAAACATCAGAGCTCGTGTGTACTTAGCTACAGTCTAGATAAGAGAAAAGGTCGAGCGAAGAAGGCAACTGCTATTCTTCGGCTCTTCCTTTGGTGTAGTGCGTTGCTATTGACTGGGCGCTTTGTCTTGGCATAACGCTCTTGTTATTAGTTTCCTGGGCTTTTTTTATATACGAGGTTTTCTTTCATTTCCTTATTTCTTCATTCATGCGCTCTTCCCTGGCTGTATAAATGAAAATGCTCCCGGGTCAAGGAAGGTACGGAAGAAACCCGAAAAAAATATAAGTTACAAAACTCTGCAGAGGCTAGTGAACGCAAAAAGACGTTGATTTGTGGGTGATACATGATAGTTAGGTGAAGATTCCAAATAAGTCGGCAAAAATATTGACTAAAATATAATTCTGGCTGAAGTTTCAATGAAGTCAGTAAAATAATATTCTAGAGGTAAAGAAGCCATTGATAAGAAGTTGACTCTAATTTTTTGGTGGAATTTGGGCACTTCATTCAAGTCAGGCAAGAGCTGAATGAAAGCAAGAAGTGAAAGAAGGCAGTACGTATAATTACACCCAAGATCCGGGAACATCCAATTAACAAACTTTTGCTTGTCACCAAATAGATCAGCCAACAGAAAAACAGAATAAATAAGAGGACAGTCGACGTGTAAAATCCTCAGCTGTTTATCAGTCTCCCTCCCTCTTCTCGACCTTCTCCTCCTCCATCTACCATAATCTCCCTTCATCATCTCCCTCGGCACCAGCCACCCAACACCTCATCTACTTCCGTAGCATCATACGCTGCAAATCGTCCGTGACAGTCGCACATCTGACACCCTAAACCTAAGTAGATGCCAGATAACGCAATAAAGTGTGATTTTATTTTCATCTAGACACCGATTGAAACGAAATTGAAAGAAACTCGTGTGGTTCTTAGAGCCTTAACACTTCATGAATATTCTATTGAGATGTGTTCTGCGCGAGAGATCTCCAGAAAGAATTTGATAATCCGCCAGTTTTTAACAACTAAGCTTTCGATATTTGGTCCGACTCGTAGCCATTTGTGTAATGCAATTAGTAACACTAATGATACTCTTTGTAATGATTTATATTCATGGGATGCCTCGTGATGTGTTTGACGCTGATGAGTATGTCAAGTATGGATTTCTCTCTCTCTCTCTCTCTCTCTCTCTCTCTCTCTCTCTCTCTCTCTCTCTCCCTGGTATAGTATATCTAATCAATTAGTATTTTCATAAATTAAAATGTTTCTAAGTAATGGTGGAGACTTCGCTCCGGCATAAGAGTACTTCGAAAATGGGTTCTAAGCTGAGTCTATGCCTAATTCTTATGAAGTCCAGAAAACAGATAAAATAAGTAAATGAATACTTGAACAAGAAGGCAGGTGAATGAGTGAATGAATGAATGAACTAGACTTATTCACGGACACTTCTGGTAGCTGACAAAGTTAATCTGTCCCTTTACACACTGTTAATATTCTTATGGCCCTGAAGAGACAGTAATTAATGCTATACATAATTGACACACGTTATTATGACGCCAGGATTTCACTGAACGCTCTGACAATAAAGTATCACTTATTGTTATGACACTGAAGCTTTACTGAACGTTTTGACAATAAAGTGTCACTTATTGTATGACACTGAGGTTTCATTGAACGTTTTGACAATAAAGTGTCACTTATTGTTATGACACTGAGGTTTCACTGAGCGTTCTGACAATAAAGTGTCACTTATTGTATGACACTGAGGTTTCACTAAACGTTCTGACAATAAAGTGTCACTTATCGCATGACACTGAGGTTTCACCGAACGTTCTGACAATAAAGTATCACCTATTGTTATGACACTGAGGTTTTACTGAACGTTCTGACAATAAAGTATCACCAATTATTATGACACCGAAGCATCACGAATCATTACGACACCAGATATATTACACAGCCCCAGTTCTAACAAGGTGTCACTGGTCTTCGTTACCACGTAGTGTCAGTGATCGTCATTATGCTGAAGTGTCATCAGACTTTAAGACTTGAAAACCAACGATCCTTTTGACACTAAAATTCCACTGAACATATTGACAATGAAGAGCCACTTTTCAGTATTAAACCGAAAACATACATCTTTGATGCTCCCCGAAGTGCCACTAATCGTTAGTCAGTAAGCAAGGAAGTGTCACTGGTCGCCATTCAGTAAACAAGAAGCGTCACTGATCGTTGTGACACAGAATACTCCATACGTCTTGGATAATCCTCTTGGGAAACGTCTCTCCTTTCGTTTTCTGTTCTCCCTTCCCATAAATGTCCCCGAATCGTTCCTAAACCAATTTGTAGACCCATAACCACCCATCCACCGAGAGGCCTATAAATGGGAAAATGGTATTTGTACGCTATTTATTAACTTAACGCAAATGGTATCGCCGGCGGTTCTCATCTATGATATGTAAAGTAATCGTCCCACAATGCGATGATTCGACCATAATTGCCATAATGATGAAATTAATATGGGAAGAGGGGGGTGGTTGCTCGAAGTCCCGGGAAGGAAGGCCCGCCAATAAATGAGACAAATCTGTACAAATTGACTCGCATTTCTCGCAGAGTTGCCAATTAGAAAACTTCCAAATCTGTTACCGCGGTTTGTTGCATCCTCCCTCTCCTTCGAATTCTTTCGTATACTCTTATATAAAATAAAGTAATGAACTATAGAATATGCTCTTTTACTATCGTTTTTATACAGAAAAAAATCAAAAGCCTACGAAGAATTCTTTCCTTGTGGACCCCATTTGTATAGATGAAAAGAATCAGGCGGGAGAGCGAGAGCCGCGTGGCGCCGTACATCAACGTCCGCATTATACGAGCATCGCTGACATGGAATTAAATCCTGCTCGGGTGTAATCAGATTATCCTCTCCATCAACGAGAGGGAGAGAGAGGATCCAACACCAACTGTTATGCGGTCGGAAGGAGGGAAGATGGCCATTATTGTGTCACATTTCACCACCACTTGAGAATATTATCAAGACTTTGTCGGATTAAAGTTTGGCCCGAGAGGTGCCACCCATTTCCGCAATTGGATGGAAGTTTCGATTCTTCTTTTTTCTTTCTCACCTTTGGGGTAAAAAGGGCTGTAGGATTGTTTCTTTTTTTTTTTTTATCCTGTCGTATTTGTGTTACAGAGTGTCATTTCGTCTGACAGCAAAATTGGATTTGTTTTTTTCTTGCCCGTGTTTTACTGGGATCAGGACGTGATTTTCTTTGTACGTAAATCAGGTTTTCAGTTTCTGGGTCTTCATTTTTAATGACATAGACACGTAAGTATACCGAGGAGAAAGCTATTTCTGCTGAACTTTAACGTTTAGTTTTTTTTTTATGAGAAAAAACCAGACTCAAGAGATCGATGCCTATATTAATGATTGAAAAGGTTTTGGTCTAATGATAAAAATCATATGTTGATAACGGATTTTAATTTCTTGTTGGATGAACTATGAATAAGTTCTAAAAGTTGCTTTCGAAAAGAAAAATTATGAAGAGCAAAGGAGACTACCAGAAACAGTAGTCACGCCTCACAAATAAGAAAAAAAATCACTTATTTTTCTTATACAGTGCTGAAGAATACAACAGTGAAAAGATGAACAAATAATACTCTACTGGAAATTGACCGTTATTTTATCACTTCTGTTACTTCATCACTCCAGTAAATGTTAACATGTTCAACTGCCCACTGGAATCATTTGCGAAGGGTCTGTTATATAAAAGAATATATGCTCTATATGCAATTTACATTTTTCTATATTTCGGAAGGGGTGGCCCTCTACTGTTATTTTATCACCAACTCGCTTTACGGATGAAGTTGCTAGCCACAGCCCTTTTCTTGGCTACAGAAGATGCTAGTGCCCATTTACAACTGGGTGGGCTCGGTACCAGCAGTCTTCAACGTTAGCATTGTACCATTCAGCCACGGCGTCCACTGGCCCATCCTTACAGGGAGCGTAAGGCAGTGTTCCACCGGAATTTTTCAGACTTGGGAGGGGGTTGTCACTCGGGACCATCACAGCGGCAACGAGTAATCTTCTGTTTTTACATAGTGCTTTGGGATGATGGTGCTTGCCCTATAACCTTCCCCATCCTTGATTTTACCCACTATAGTCGATTGGCTACCAGGGACATAGTTCGTTACTGTTGTCAATAGAGGCCTAAAGAGCTATAACAGCCGTGACCGTATCATCCATCTTCAGCCGTGGTATGAGCTTGGATCTCTCTTAGTGAAGGGAAAGATATATATACATACATATATATATATATATATATATATATATATATATATATATATATATATATATATATATATATATATATATATATATATATTTATATATATATATATATATATATATATATATATATATATATATATATATATTTTATATATATTTATATATACATACATACATATATAAGCAGGATGGCCTGCATCACCCAGGCTGAAAAGTTGCTATGAGCAGCTAAAAGCTGGTATTAATTAAGCGTGCTTGACCTCATGAATAACTAGCGAGTTCCTATTGAATTTTCTTCCCTCTTTCAAGAATTTTCACTACATTTATAGTAGTCCGGTGTTTAATGTACTGAGATGCAGAGGTTAGCTCAGCAAGAACATCATATTTGATAATGTAATTGTGTGGCCTAACTCACTTATAGAAGTTTCATACATAATGGATAAGAGCAAGAAAGTAGTTTGAGTTAGTAATTTTGTTCACAGTATTCGACCTTCTAATTCTTGTGTTCTTTTTAAATTATTCATTAAATGAGAAGCGGATGGTGAAATTATCCTTAGCCACTAACAAATCTTGTACCCTAGTCCTTAATTCAGAGCCCTGACTACCTGCAGATTCCAGGGGTCATCTCTATGAAAATGCACTATAATGTTATAGTTTTCATTTTAAAAGGTGGATTTGAAAATGGAAAGAGACAAGGGTAGAAATCCTAGAGAAAAAGATCGGGTACTTGTTATTTTTGAGTGGCCTGTTTCTCTTTACGCAATGCTGTTTTCATGTAAAGTTAAGAAGCCTATATTCACGGTCCTCCAAATTCCAAGGATGCGCGGCTTCTCAGTCAAAGAGAAAATCATTCATCTGAAATTTTGACCTGAAAGGTGTTGACTTGCCAAATTTAATGCAGTCTAATGCATTTCACAAATTTCTTGTGAAAAGTTCCATATGAGAATAAATCTGTGTTGGTTAGATGAAGAAAATGGAAATACTGGCACCCCAAGCCTCTCATGTATATATACAGTATATATATATATATATATATATATATATATATATATATATATATATATATATATATATATATATATATATATATATATATATGTCTGTGTGTATATCATTGGATGTAAGTATGTATGTATGTATGTGTGTGTTTGTGTGTGTGTATATTCCAGCATAACTCTGAAATGCATTGAGCAATTTTAACCAAAATTGGTATACATATTATGACTTACTATCTAGAAAAGAATGCTGTGGGGGTAAGACATCACTAGCACCAAAGGGCACCAGAGGGGTTGGGGGTGGGATGGGCTTCCCTGAAAAGGGGCTGGTTCTGCCCATAGACTTAGCAACTAAATAAACTCTACAAATTCATCATACCTCATTTCAATATACATATGACTTACTATCTGGAAAAGAATACTGTGTGGGGGGCGGGAGGGGTTAAAACATCACTGTCACCCATGGGGGTGGGGTGGGAAGTGGGTGACATGTAAAAATAACTGAAAGCGACAGATATTAGTGTCTAATCCATAGTTTTCAAGGTCACTAAAATGAATGGTGACACTCCCAGTGCCCATTAAGTCCAAGTTCAGCCCCAATAGGAATGCTGAGGTTGAGAAGGGGTGAAAAATAAAATGTCAAAAATGATAGATCTTAGTGTCTAATCCATAGTTTTCAAGGTCACTAAAATGAATGGTGACACTCCCAGTGCCCATTAAGTCCAAGTTCAGCCCCAATAGGAATGCTGAGGTTGAGAAGGGGTGAAAAATAAAATGTCAAAAATGATAGATCTTAGTGTCTAATCCATAGTTTTCGAGATCGCTGAGATAAATAGTAACATTCCCGATGCTCTTCAAGTCCAGCTTCAGCCCCAATAGGAAAGGGGGATGAGAAAGGGAGAGATATAAAATGTCAAAAATGCTGGGCAATGTAATTGAATCAACTAGCTTAACAGGAAAGGGAGAGAGAGAGAGAGAGAGAGAGATAGTAGAGGGGGGATTGTTAGGGAGGAGAAAGAGGGAAAGAGTGAAGGAGAGAGAGAGAGAGAGAGAGAGAGAGAGAGAGAGAGAGAGAGAGAGAGAGAGAGAGAGAGAGAGAGAGTTTATTCAGAGTTTTCCTGGGCAGCACCAGGTTGGTCAGCTATATATATATATATATATATATATATATATATATATATATATATATATATATATATATATATATATATATATATATATATATATATATATATATATATATATATATATATATATATATATGTGTGTGTGTGTGTGTGTGTGTAATTGTAATAGCCACAATGCCCTCTTAACTTCTGGTAAAAGTGACCAGTAGATTCTACATATATAAGCTGTATATATATATATATATATATATATATATATATATATATATATATATATATATATATATATATATATCATGGTGTGGGTGGGTTGATAGCGAACCTAAGTACGAAAACCTGAATTCGGCAGGCATATGTACGACACAGTAGGGATCTGCTTATACCTCTCTTGATAGCGTAAAGGCTGGCGTCACTGAAAAATAGTTGTCTCGCTAGCACTAGGCGGTTCGAGTCCCACCTGGGGACGGATCGTTATCACTTATAAATTCCCCTTCGGTGTTTTACTCAAAGGCTGAGTGAATTTGATATTAAACTATTTTACTTTTAATATTTGTGAATTTTAAAAATGTCTCGGTGTATGTGACAAATATATATATATATACATATATATATATATATATATATATATATATATATATATATATATATGTGTGTGTGTGTGTGTGTGTGTGTGTGTGTGTGTGTGTGTGTGGATATGTGCAGTTGCCTGTGTATGAATATTGAGTGACCTCATCAAGTATTACTACTCATTGTCTGCGCACAACTTGGTCACGTCAGCAAGAGGATGTAAACCAATGGCCATCGCACAAAGGACTTTGGCGCAGACACGTAGGCAGATCAGTCACCATGGGCTATCCATACCCTGTATGTGGAACAAATTCTATCAGTTACAAGATCAATCGCAGCAGATTAAGAGATGGACTACTGTAGATTCTGCTAGAATAGATTTGGAATACTTTTCTTCCTACCTACATCATTAGCAACTGCAACTTTTCTGTCGAAGGAGGTCCCTAAGCGTTGACTGAATAATGTATGTACCTGTCCGTAAGTGAACACCAAGTCCAGCTGGCCTATTGGTAAGATATGTTTTAGGGTCATGAGCTCAGGGCATGATCATTGGCTGCCTTGTACGTTGACACCTCTTTAGTCAAAGGCTAGATCCGCATCGAAAAACTGTAGCCTTGCTCAGGAGAACCAGAATTCTTTGGAAACAGGATGATGGATACGCGTCAAAAATTGAGAGCTTTGTCTCTTCAGCTTCAGCACTAGACGTTTGACGTCCAGCGTTGAAGCCTTTGTCAAAACCAGTAGGCAACGGCAATGGTAACTTGGCTTAGTCTGTCAGAAACTGCACTCAACAAGAACCTGGCCTTCTTTTGGTTTATGTAGTCAGAGTAGTGAGCAGTAGATTACTGCTGGCAATATTTGGATAAAAATAGCGCAATATGAGTATTTTGTGATTTGGTCCACCGAACGATCTATTCGAAGTAATGAAAGATGAATTTCATGTAAAAGTGCAGAACGTCATAGACGAAATACCAGGAAGAGATATTGGAATTGTCGGTGATAGGAATAGGTAAGGTGGTAGAAACAATGAAGGTATGGAGATTGTAATGGACCAGGAATGCGCCTTGGAGATTACAAACAAAAATAGTATGCAGTTTATTAGTTTTTGTGCTGCTAATCATTTTTTGATCGGAGGCACTCTTTCTCCAACGAATGGACGTCTGTAAATTCATTCAGACTTCTTCATATATTCATTGAGCAAGCGAGAAAAACAGTGAGTGTTAGGAGCTACAGAGGAGCAGATGTCACAGTGATCACCAATTTGTCATTGTCACACTAATGCAGAAATAAAAAGCACCCAACAACAAGTAATAAATGCGCCGAAGTTTCTTCGGCGCAATCGAGTTTTCTGTACAGCGTATAATGCCGTATGAAATTCTCAGCCACGGCCCATGAAACTCTCAGCCGCGGCCCATGAAACTTTCAGCCAGGGCCCGGTGGTGGCCTGTGTTGTTGGCACAGATAGCGGTGACAGACGCACGATCATGGCTAACTTTAACCATAAATCAAATAAAAACTACGAAGGCTAGAGGGCTGCAATTTGGTATGTTTGATGATTGGAGGGCAGATTATCAACAAGCCAATATGCAGCCCTCTAGCCTCAGGATGGACAGAAAAAATGCGGACGGACATACAAATAGCCATCTCAGTAGTTTTCTTTTACAAAATAGAAGAGCTGACACAGTATCAAAGCTTTTGCTATATATTTGCAGTTCCTCAAACAATATCTGTGGAGAAAAGTTAAGTATACCTTCGTTTTACCAGACCACTGAGCTGATTAACAGTTCTCCTAGGGCTGGCCCCAAGGATTAGACTTATTTTACGTGGCTAAGAACCGATTGGTTACGTAGCAGCGGGATTGTGGAATCCGAACCACATTATAGCGAGAAATGAAATTCTATCACCAGAAATAAATTCCTCTAACTCTTCATATCTGTGGAGAAGCGGACAGTGAAGGAGGAATGGTTCAACATATAGCATATTTAATCAGTCTGCTGAAAAAGAAGACCTTGAATATGGAATAAAAAGGCGGAAACCTTGAACATCTGACGGGACATGGGATACAGTAGAGAACAGACTAAAGCAGGTGAGAGAGTTCAGAGAGGAGATGAATAACAGAAAGCAGAACGTGCTAAGGGTAGACCGTGAAGTCTAACAAAGATCAAGTAGAGGTAAGAGGGAATATTTCGGTGAATGGGCTGATATTGATGAAACCAAGTATTCAGGGAGCTTCCAGAATTGTAAATGAAATATCTATGCGTGAAAAGAGAGAAAAATGTCTGCCAAAAGTAGGGATATATATATATATATATATATATATATATATATATATATATATATATATATATATATATATGTGTGTGTGTGTGTGTGTGTGTGTATATGTATATATATATATATATATATATATATATATATATATATATATATATATATATATATATATATATATATATATATATATAGATATATATATATATATATATATATATATATATATATATATATATATATATATGTGTGTGTAGATATATATATATATATATATATATATATATATATATATATATATATATATTATAAAAATATATATATACACTAATATATATACGTATATAGATATATAAACACATTATATAAATATATATAAAAACACACATTATACGTATATATAGATATAAACACACACACATATATATAATGTGTTTATATATCTATACATAAATATATAAACACAAACACACACATATATATATATACATACATATATATATATATATATATATATATATATATATATATATATATATATATATATATATATATACACATACAGATAGCTAATCTCTTTCTGCCATCTCCCCTCCCTTCTTACACCTCATATCTTTCCGTCCTCCTACTAGCACCAGCCCACCACCCAACCCCGGCCCCCGCCTTTTCTGCCCTCCTGGAAGACTGGGGCCGCCTCGGATTTCGTCGCTTCTCCTTTCCTTAATTAACTCTTTCGCTCAATTACGAACTCTAGGCAGGAAGAAAAAGTATCTTTGAGATATTCGATAGCTGATCATCGATAGGCTAAGAGACGAGAGATTGAGATTCTTATCAAGATCACCGTCTTGCTTCATCTCTCTCTCTTTCTCTCTCAGGCTCTCTTTCTCCTTTTGTATTTTTTTTTATTTCCCTCTTTTGGTTTCAGCAGTCTCTCTCTCTCTCTCTCTCTCTCTCTCTCTCTCTCTCTCTCTCTCTCTCTCTCTCTCTCAGTATTTCTGTCTCCCACTTGCGCAAGTTTCCTCAACCTTTACAAATATGCATCTTTGATTTACAAGATTTTTGTAAGAATGGATGTTGAAGGTCTCCTAACCTGGATATTTTTCGTTTCCAGGATGAATGATAATAGTAAGAAACTTAATCTTATTGTTTTCTATAAACTGCTTATGATCCAAACCAATGTTTGGAAGGCAATGGGTTGGCGTTGACATGAAGAGAATTAAATGAACAGGCTACAAAGTGAATGATTCCAAGAAATTAGAAGTAGGAGAATGAAGCTTCGGTCCCTAAAACCATAGAACAATTCCTCATAAACAGATAGAGGAGTATTTCTCATCTGTCACGCAAAAATAAGTGAACGACTCCACACCATACGATGATTGGCGGGTCTAGTTATTATGTGAAGAAGAGAATAGAAAGAGGAGCACGAAGAAGAGAACCAGGCTTCAGTTCTGCAAAGAAGAGTTTGGCCACACATAGCAAAACGCCTTGTGCACTCGTCACTTATTTGCTGACAGATTTATTCGCGTACAGTGAGTTTTAGCGAACCTTGGCGAAGTAACTGACTATGAAGAAGGTAACTTTCGAAGCAAGTTTCGAAACCAGTGGTAACAGGCGATAATGTGCCTCCAACACTTCCTTACTGCCTCTTAGTACAGTTAGAGTCTACAATTAAATCCAAAATGAAATGATGAATTCTAGAATTCTATTCTTGCTAATATTAATATTTAATATTAAAGAAAGAAATTGTTGACGGAAAGAACTGAGGTTCAATGTTTTAGACTGACAGCCTAAGTTTCTGTCACTGGTACAACTTCCTCTTCAAGAAAGTAATGGTGAGATGACGGGTAAATCTTTTACATGCTTCCTACTCTAAACATCGAGAGGGAGAGGGAGAGAGATGGTTATCAGTCGTAGATACCTGGAAACTGTCTTGGAAACGAAGAATAAAGGGAAAACAATAAAATGTGACGAAATTTTATAAATTATTTGTATGTATGAATGTACAGTATGTATTCATGTGTGTGTATGGATGTAAGTTGATTACCAAAATCAGACGAACTATGTAGTCTCTCCTCCCGTTACTCCCCAGCTCCAAGGTTGATTTCCTACAATTGTTTGTGATTCTTTAGAAATAGTAGAGCTTGTATGTTTATCTCTCTCTCTCTCTCTCTCTCTCTCTCTCTCTCTCTCTCTCTCTCTCTCTCTCTCTCTCTCTCTCTCTCAAAGACCTTGCATTTATTTCCCTTGTCAGTTTCTTTTTTATCGCGAGACTAATTGTCTGTCGCTGATTTACATTAGACAATAATATATTCTAATTTTCATTATTTACAGAGGTCTATTTGAGATAGAAAAGTAGAAGAAATACCTCATTGAAAACTAAAAATTTTAAGAGGTAACTGACGACTTCATAAATATTGATTTTCTTTATATGGCCCAACCTTGAGTTATTCATTAAAACATAGCTTGAGTATCCAGTCTTGAGTTTACGCTTACTAACATATTCGGTCATCAGACTTGAGCAAGACCCAAAACCATTGTTTTTATGTAACTCAGTCATTTTCTTTTCACTCTTCCTAATAGCTTCTTAAACCATAAGACCAACGCAGAAAGCATGAACGTCGTTGACTGGGTGGGGCTGGGGGAGGGAGGGAATGGCCATACTCTCCTAGGTGGGAAGGGGGGAGGAGTAATAAGTTACAGGTGTTTAATACCTCAAAGACGGTCACGAGTCTCTTGCGTCTGTTTACATAAAGGATGACATTTGAGGAGGGAGACTTTTTTTCATGTCTCCTCTTGTATCTGGTAAGTGGTGTCGTACTATCGCAAGAATTTTATATAGAGAGAGAGAGAGAGAGAGAGAGAGAGAGAGAGAGAGAGAGAGAAAGAGAGAGAGAGAGAGAGAGTGGGGTTTGGGGGATCAGTGTGTCCTACGTGGGAACTTACAAGTTTCAGTTATAGTCACTTCTCTTTACACTACTGTACATTCCATTTACTCATTGCATTGAATACAAGAACCACTAAGTCTACTATCTACCTATCTGTTTATCCGTCTTTTCTTTCCCATAGCTAATCTACTTTTCCCCTCTAGGGTTAGTCCCTCACTTTCTTCCCTTCCAGGGACCAGGCGGGAGGTGGAGTGCCTAGAGTAGGGGCTGGATGTAGCGGCGGTTTGCACTAATATGCTTCCCTAGGGCTGGTCCTCACACGTCCCTCCCAAGCTCACACCCGCTAATGACCGTACAAAGCGGCCGCCCGCTGAGTCGAAGTCTCCGCTACAACGGGACAGGATACATGCTCGTTTTTCCTCGTTCAGGCAAAACTTCCCTCTCTGCGTTGTTTATAATGGGTGAAAACGCGAATCAAGCGAGTGTGGTCTTTACGATACGTGGCGATAAAGGCCAGTGTTTCGCGCGCTACCGCGTGGCTGGGAATCCCGGCGCGTGCTCACGAGACAGGAAACGGAAAATATTTTATTTACCTTTTTCCATTTTTGGTTAATGCATATTTTTTCCCCTCATTAATTCCGTCGACTTTTAAGCCTAGTTCTTTCTTAGACTCGCTGTCATTTATTATAATAATAAGACATACAAGGAAGACGTTCAAGCGAAATTATATTAAGAAATGAGGCCATGAAAATGTATTTTCCTAAATGAAGCGAATATGGTCGCCCATCATATGGCATCATTGACCGATGAGAGGGGGTTCCTCATTTGAAAGGATTATTGGGATGGAGCTCCTTTCTTTAAAGCTTCGATTTTGGACATATTAATTGGATATTTTTGTGTGCCCTTAAACTAACGAATGGATCAACCTCCTCAGTGTTGGGTGCTCGTTATACGCACATACGTACATACAGTAGCTATATATATATATATATATATATATATATATATATATATATATATATATATATATATATATATATATATATATATATATATATATATATATATGTATATATATATATATATAAAATGTATGTACGTATTCGTTATTTGTATGATAAGGGCGTTTTCAATCCATATTTCTGACATCAAGTCATTTTACGCAGAAACAATGTGATTTAAAATTTTATGTTTTAAAACACATGCCTTGCACTTGCACTTGCAGTTGTCTAATCAGTCACCGTCTAAATTTGAATGGAATAAATTCCAATCAAAAGGAGTTCCTCGTTGGACAAGTCGGTAGAGTTCTCGGCTAGCATTCTGCTAGACCCGAGTTCGAGTCTCCGGCCGGCCAGTGAAGAATTAGAGGAATTTATTTCTGGTGATAGAAATTCATTTCTCGGTATCATGTGGTTCGGATTCCACAATAAGCTGTAGGTCCCGTTGCTAGATAACCAATTGGTTCTAAGCCACGTAAAATAAGTCTAATCCTTCGGGCCAGCCCTAGGAGAGCTGTTAATCAGCTCAGTGGTCTGGTTAAACTTAGGTATACTTAACTTTTTCCAGTCAAAAGGAAAAAAATCGATGATAAAACGGGACGATTTTGTCCGTAGAGTTCTGTGCGTGTTAACTGTATCTGTTTGCTTAGGCTAGGTCATTTATGACAATATCTATTGTAATGGCGCCATCAAGCACCTAATGTACTTTAATTGTTTAAGTTCATTGGCTGCTGAATGTCAGTAAATTTAAGCAAAAACAGTTAAGTCAAGACAAAAATAAGGACATGGCTGGCCCCGTGCAGTAAGTGACATAAAAAACCAAAGTCTATAGATCTTGATAAAAACGAAACAAATTTTAGATGCATACATTTTGTGCATCCAAGTATTTAAGGGTCTTCTAACTCTTCTGGTGCCTGTAGGAACACAGCTGACAGTCCCATGTACCATTCTCTCAGCGAATGTTCGAAGGACATTTCGAAGTCATCTCCATCTCCCTTTCATCATTACCTCATCTTTTTAACGGGACTTGCGTAAATTCCCTCGTGGTATCGCTTCTTATTCTATTCAGACGTCAGACTGCTTAAATTTTCTTGAAGCTTTGTTCTCAAATTGACAAAATATTCAGATATATTTTCACAGTCATACCATGATGCATGTCCTTATAGTAATATAGATCTTACTAGAATAATGTATAATCTTACTTTCCAATGCAAATTCAGTCTATTTGGTTTCCAAGGTTTATTCAGCTTATACATTGTTTGGTTTTATTCCTATTTCAGGCTTTCACCAGATTTTCACTGAAAAGAACCTAGACATTTTAAAGACTCAGCCTCATTACTTCTGGGCGCATTTTTTTTTTTTTTTTTTTTTTTTTTTAGCTTTAGCTGAAGTCCCATCTCTCCAGATATATGATGTATTCTACTTGCAAATGTTGTGGTGTTTTGCTGAATAAAACAGCGTTCTCTGCTCGTTCTAAGTCAGTAAACTTGCTATCGTTACTCCAATCTAAACTTCATCTTCCATCTCGAACTGCTCTTTCCTTTATAAGTATGGCAAGCAAGAAAGGTGACAGTAATACTTGATCTGTGTACTATAAAAACAAGTAGAATAAAAGAAGTATAATATGCGCCGAAGTTTCTTCTACGCAATCGAGTTTTCTGTACAGCCGCTACAGTGTATAATCAAGGCCACCGAAAATAGATCTGTCTTTCGGTGGAATCGGTATAATGCTGTATGAGCCACGGTCCATGAAACTTTAACCACGGCCCGGTGGTGGATTATCGTATATCGTTGCCAGAAGCACGTGTATCGCTAACTTTAACCTTAAATAAAATAAAAACTACTAAGGCTAGAGGGCCGCAATTTGGTATGCTTGATGATTGGAGGGTGGATGATCAACGTACTACTTTGCAGTCCTCTAACATCAGTAGTTTTTAAGATCTGAGGGCGGACAGAATAAAGTGCAGACGGACAGACAAAGCCGGCACAATAGTTTTCTTTTACAGAAAACTTAAAGGGAGGTGGGGGGTGGCTGGCTTTTCATCTTCAAGCATTACACCAATTCCATTCCTCAGGATGATGAATACTTTCACTCCTCTAAAGTTAGCACATTCTGCCAGGTCACCTTTCTTTGGTATCTTTACTATGAACTCGCCATCATCTGACGTTGTTCCCGCACTCCATATTCTGCAGAACATTTTATTTATCATACAAGATGTCATTTCATTTCAGTTAAAATCATCTCGGCAGTGATGCCATCATAGGCAGGTGCTTTCTGTCTCCTAAGTTTCGTATGACTAATTCCACTTCAGAATCCGTGAATTCATTTTCTTTAATATAGCCAGGTCTTCTTCTGCTTCTAAGTATAGCAGTAAATTGACCCACTTTCTTATCTCGTATTCATGACTTTACAAAAATGTTCCGTCCAGTGTTGTCTCTCTTCTTCTTCTACTGATGTTATTATTGACCTCTCCCTCCTTTTGACAGTTATTTTCCTCTATTCTTTTCATCGTGGGTATTCCGTTTAATAATTCTGAATATATGGCTTTATTTTTATTGGTATTAGATAGAATGTTATTAGCGTGAACTGATCGTTACTTTTGTATTATTAGTATCATCCGAACAAATTCTTTAATAACAGGTTAGAATTTGACAATGAATAATAGTAAATCTGAATCATTTTTCAAACCTAAGAACAACACGAACAAAAATTACGAAAGATGTAAATATAGACTCCTTTAACGAACTTTCTTTCTCGTTTACTCAATTTATCATCTTAGTCTGTCCGTTTCCCTCTCTCTGTTTCTGGAAGTAATTGTACAACTACGATCACTCACAAATATTTTGTCTATATTTTCTCTCTCTCTCTCTCTCTCTCTCTCTCTCTCTCTCTCTCTCTCTCTCTCTCTCTCTCTCTCATACAGCACTGTGTTTAGAAAATCAGCATCGAGCCTTGCGTACACAGAATGACCTCCCTAATTGCTCATTATCTGCTATCAAACCATTCCCTAATTAACAGAATCGTGGTAATTATTTATGCATGCCACCACAGGGTATCAAATTCTCATTCGTTTGCCTAATGAAGAAGGAGAGAGAGAGAGAGAGAGAGAGAGAGAGAGAGAGAGAGAGAGAGAGAGAGGGAGAGAGGGTGGGGGGCGACTATCGTCGGCTTCCAAGCTCTTCTACATATACAGTAGTTATTAGCATGGAAGGCGAAAATACGAGTAACGGAAATATTAATATAGGTAAACAAGATAAATCAGTAGGCAGACATTTTGACAACGCCCATGTATTTTTATAGCACTATACTTATATTTGCCCAATAAAACAACAAAGATTTTCTAAGTTTAGACGTACAGATACTGCTGTCATTTTTATTGTACTCTCGTAGTCTAGGGAATTCTGTCATAGTAAACTCCGAATGAAGAGTGAAGACAGGAAAATTAGAACTGAAAGTCACTGTTTGCTAATGGTGGGCCTTTCCTTCCTACAGTCTCTAGCTTAGTTCATGGCAGGACTCTTCCATGGACGATGAATCGATAACTGCGAAGTACTCCAGAAAGGTCTAATATATATATATATATATATATATATATATATATATATATATATATATATATATATATATATATATATATATATATATATATATATATATATATATATACTTTGTGTGGGGGTGCATGTGTACATTTGTTTAAAGATAAACAAAACTAATAACAGATAAATTGATAAATCAATCTGCCAATATTTTTGTCTTAGATTTTTATCATTTATTGATTGATTAACTACCTCATCTCAGCTATGTTCTTTATCGTCGAAGGATACGACCAGAAAACGTTTTAGATTATCGTCTATTGGCTGTTTGTTTTTTTTTAATGATTATAAGATATGCACAGTATGCCTCCTGTTCTTTTTATCTTTTTCCTTTTTCCTCCAACTTCTCCTCCTTCCTTTTAGCCGTCTTCTCTTCAAAGATTAGACCTGTCTAAAAAAGCATAAAGAAAATAATCCACATTAGATATGAAAATCAATCTGTAAATTACAATTCAATAATCGAAACTAAAAGAAAACCAAATGGAAGTAAAATTCGTCCAAGCTAAGACAGATCAGTGGCAATTACTTGATACAGCAAGAGAGAGAGAGAGAGAGAGAGAGAGAGAGAGAGAGAGAGAGAGAGACGCCCTGGCCACCTCATAAACTCGTATCGTAGAAGGATGTGCTGGTCCCATGTTTGTAATGAGGGTTTGGCTCATAATCATTTGTCTCGTTAAACGACCATCAATGGAGCATGCGGTAACCCGACTCCTTATTACGAGCTGGATCAAGAGTATCATGTGTTGTATGGAAGGGCGCCTTGCTTGTGCGAGAGAGAGAGAGAGAGAGAGAGAGAGAGAGAGAGAGAGAGAGAGAGATCGTATTCTTTCATTGTTCTTACAGCAACTGTACAATCTAAGAAATTTGATGTAGCAGAGGCGGGGGGAGAAATTTTCGCAGAGAGAGAGAGAGAGAGAGGTTGGGTGATATCAGTACCTATTTACTCAGTCACGCTCTCTCTCTCTCTCTCTCTCTCTCTCTCTCTCTCTCTCTCTCTCTCTCTCTCTCTTTATATCATCGGGGAGAGGGTTACCCGGCCTGCATCAACTCTCTCTCTCTCTCTCTCTCTCTCTCTCTCTCTCTCTCTCTCTCTCTCTCTCTCTCTCTCTCGTTTTCTCACTCTGCCTTTCTGTCTGACCCCAGGGGACCTGTTCCCATGAAGGGGAGAAGAGGAGGAGTATATGTCAAATTAGTCTGTTAGTGTTATAATTTGATCAACGGATTGATTTCTTGGGCGCACTGTCACACTTCCCACAGGAAGGTCGCCCGCGCATGGTTCTCGTCACTTCGGGGGTTGAAGGGCGGCCAAGTTTTCTCATTAAAGAGAACAAAGGACTTTGGGATGTGTATGTGTGCCTGAATGGAATTTACGCGTGACGTATATGAAAGCTTCTCGCTGTCATTTTATATGAGTGTGTATTTCTGCGATAACAGGCAAAAACACGCATGAAATTTACATATATATGTATGTATATATATATATATATGTGTGTGTGTGTGTGTGTGTGTGTGTGTGTGTGTATACCAGCTGACCAACCAGACACTGCCCAGGAAAACTCTGAATGACAACTTATAAGCTCTCTCTCTCTCTCTCTCTCTCTCTCTCTCTCTCTCTCTCTCTCTCAACAACCCACTACTCTCTCTCTCTCACTTCCTCTCCCTTTCCTAGTTCCTCGTTGGGCGAGCCGGTAGCGTTGTCGGCTAGCACTCTGCTAGGCCTGAGTTCACGTCTCCGGCCGGCCAATGAAGAATTAGAGGAATTTATTTCTGGTGATAGAAATTCAATTCTCGGTATAATGTGGTTCGGATCCCACAATAAGTTGTAGGTCCCTTGCTAGGTAAGCCACGTAAAATAAAATCTGATCCTTTGGGCCAGCCTTAGGAGAGCTGTTAATCACCTCAGTGGTCTGGTTAAACTAAGGTATACTTAACTTTTTTTCTCCCTTTCCTGTTAAGATGGTTGCTTCAGTTACATTGCCCAGCATTTTTTACATTCTGTATTTCATCCCTTCTCATCCCGCCATTCCTATCAGTGCTGAACTTGGACTTAAAAGGCATTGGGAGTGTCACTATTCATCTCAGCAGCCTCGAAAACTATGGATTAGACACACGTCATTTTCAGTTATTTTTACATGTCACCCCATTCCCAGCCCTTCTCACCCACCCTTCCTATTGGGGCTGAACTTGGAATTAAAGGGCATTGGAAGTGTCACTATTCTTCTCAGCGACCTCGAAAACTGTCATTTTCGGTTATTTTTACATGGTACCCCCTTCCCAACTCCCATTCCTATCAGGGCTGAACTTGACTTAAAGGGCATCAGTAGTACCACTATTCATCTCAGCAACTTCTAAAATTATGGAGTAGACACTAATATTTGTCGTTTTTGGTTATTTTCACATGTCACCCCCTTCCCACCCCTTCTCACTCACCTTTCCTATCAGGGCTGAACTTCAACTTAAAGGGCAGCGGAAGTATCACTATTCATCTAGGCGACCTCGAAAACTATTGGGGCTGAACTTGGACTTAATGGGTATCGGGAGTATCACTGTTCATCTCACCGACCTTAAAAACTATGGATTAGACCCTAATATCTGTGGTTTTTGGTTATTTTTGCATGTCACCCCCTTCCCACCCTCACCCCCTTTGGTGCCATTGGTGTCTTACCCCCACAGTCATATGTATACCAAGTTTGGTTGAAATTGCCCAATGCGTTTCAGAGTTATGCTGGAACACACTCACACACACACATACATACATACATACATATATACATCCATTTTTATGTATATTCAGTAGATGTTATATATATATATATATATATATATATATATATATATATATATATATATATATATATATATATATATATATTACATATATATATGCGTATGTGTGTGTGTATATATATATATATATATATATATATATATATATATACAGAGAGAGAGAGAGAGAGAGAGAGAGAGGGTGAGTGTGTGTGTATAGACAAGGGCAATGTTGAAACATGAGATCCCTCTGAAAAATCGTAAGGTGGCGACGAACTGAAACACACGCTCGTGAGTTATTTTCCAACTATAAATAGGAGTACAAACCAGAAAATGCATTAACTATAAAGAGCTATATGGTTTATGATCAGATGCATAAGAAAATGAATAGTCCAAAACCAACACATATGATTACTAAGAAAATACAAACATTAAAGAAATCAAATACAACAATTATACAAATAAAAAAATGACAAGAGTCGTTCAGAAAAATCAGCATTTATAACAGTAGTCAGATGTAAATGTATTCAGAGGAAGTTAAGCACTGTCTAGACTTCCTCTTGGTTTCCCCTGTTGGATAGAAAATGGCCTCAGGTGTCCCCAGCTCTTCCATCAAAAATATTTCGTAGAATTTGAAAATCCCCTAGACTAGACATACGTTATTCGTTTGTTGTCGAGTCTTAGCGACGCTAGTATTTTAGTGTTTAATTCCTGCTGCTCCAAGCTGTAGGAAAATTGCATTTTTATGAAAAGGTGTGTATGATAGTCTTATTTGCGTTTTATGTATGATATACGTGAGGATTATGAGTATATACTTTTGCAATATGATTGCATGTACATGATATGAGTGCACAGTTTAGCTGAAAGACGGATAGAGACAGAAGTGAAGGCGAATTATAGAATATAAGAACACATCACTCACACAGACGTGCCTTCGCCTCTAAAGAGCACAATGTCTGTAATATATCCTCTAGACTCTTCTTAAACCAAAACTTCCCAAAAATATCGACCCTCCAAGTTCCAGTCGACGGTCTTTCCAAGGAGAAGTCAGTTTGTCCTTTCTTCCTGCAGGTGTGGTTCCAGAACCGGCGGGCGAAGTGGCGGAAGACGGAGAAGACGTGGGGCAAGAGCACCATCATGGCGGAGTACGGTCTCTACGGCGCCATGGTGCGGCACTCGCTGCCCTTGCCCGACACCATCATCAAGTCCGTGGATAACGGCGAGGAATGCCCCGCACCCTGGCTGCTCGGTGAGTTTCATAGGAACCGATGCTGCCTCCTCCGCTGGTTGTAGCTTCGATTAAAGTCACTCACAATGCTAGGGATCGTTGTTAGTTTTGCCTTTTCCCTCTCTTTATGGGAAAAGTTGACGTAAAAGCGTCAATGATCGTAGAAATCATGACGTTGAATAATGTATGAATGCCCCACGGAATGTAGGAAAGCATAAACTTTGGTACTGACTGTAAAATAGGAATTTTGCAAATGATGGTTTTTTCTTTAGTGTTGTTCAGTACGATGTCTATTTCACCTTGACCTTTAACACGTCTCACTATTTCTTATTAATGAATGTATGCTTGGAAAACTGTCCATATTAATTTCAAACCTGTACTGGAGAAATTCAGTCATGTCAATATTCCCAAGTTTTTGTAAGCCCCTTATTTCACCTCTTGTATAAGAAACTGGACCCATGTTTTAGAATTAAATGAAGTTAGATCGACTTTACACCTGGTAAAGATGTGTATGAGTGTACTGTATATGCTTGTGGCTTTTTGAGCTTCAGGATGTTCCCCAGATCTGGGCATTAGAATCCGAAGGGAAAAATAATAATTTTCACTTTCCTCGTTCGGTCTCAAACCACAAACAACTTAAAATGAGATCACGTGACTTTAATGAACTATTTTGCTGTGACAGGTTGAGATTGTTGTGTACATAGGGTCACATTTTTCACTATATATATATATATATATATATATATATATATATATATATATATATATATATATATATATATATATATATATATGTATGTATGTATGTATGTATGTATATGTATGTATGTATATGTATGTATGTATACACACACACATATATATATACATATATATATATATATATATATATATATATATATATATATATATATATATATATATATATAAGAGCGTGGTTGTATTGACAAGAGTTAATGTAGGTATGTGTTCTCCCTTACGTATCTGACAAGAAACTGACTCACACACAACGTCTCATTACGCAATTTCTGCGCCACAACCTCATGAGACCTGCTGTCCCCGGCAGGAATGCATCGGAAGAGTTTGGAAGCAGCGCAGCAGCTTCAGGAGTCTGAACCGGAGGGCGAGAACAGCGACGGGAGGGAGGACATGCAGCAGCGGCACCAGCCCCAGGGGCACCAGGCATCGGGAGACCAGCCGGGGGAACAGCAGGAACAGCAAAATCGGCAACAGCAGCAGCAACAGCAACAACAGCAACAACAACAGCAGCAGCAACAACAACAACAGCAAGGTCATCCGGGAGACCAAGACAGTGGTTTTCCCAGAGAGGCTTCTCATTTCTCCATAGACAAGGTAATTATTATTTTCTCTCTCTCTCTCTCTCTCTCTCTCTCTCTCTCTCTCTCTCTCTTAAACTGTCTTCTTTAAAACATTAGATTACAGCCATTCTTTGAAGCAGCGTACATAGTCATAGGTTTTATTTCATAACTACCAGTCATCATTATTTTCCCAAAGTTCATCATTTTCATGAAAGTCACAATATCCAGCAAACTCCAAGAAAGCGTTGTGGTTTATGTTTTGAAATTACCGTATATTCTTATAGCCTCGACTTATATGTTTTAAATCGTTCTCAGGGAAAATTTCAGCTCAACTGAACCTTTTTCCGTACTTGTACTCGCAGAATTTCAGAGCATCTAGATTAGCTTAGCAGCAATAATTAGAAATGAAATTGACACCGAGGTATGTGCAGTCAGTACAACGAGTGTTTCAATTTTACACACACATACACACGTACACACACACACACACGCATATATATATATATATATATATATATATATATATATATATATATATATATATATATATATATATATATATATATATATATATATATATATATATATATATATACATATATATATATATATACATATATATATACATATATATATATCTATATGTAAGTATATATATATATATATATATATATATATATATATATATATATATATATATATATATATATATTATATATATAACATATATAAATATTATATATATGTATGTATAATATACACTTTCTCTTAAGCCGTTTCCTTTAACAAGAGTGGGCTTCAGAAAACATCAACTGTGTTCTTATTTTTAATGTGAAAGCAGTGGTGTTTTATATTATTAAGAAGTCACACATTGCAATTTGAATTTATTCTTGTTTTGTGACAGGTTTGTTTTACTAGATAATTTATATTCTTCATTCATAAGGAAAAAACATTTGATATGCTATGTGTGTTCTAGGCATTGGGGGGATTAATTTTAGAATTTCCTAGGAACAGCCTGTTTATATAAATGTTATAAATTCTGATGTCTTTGTTCAAAAGTAATATGAAGCAATGGATGATTACTTTACTACATTTTTTTATGTAATAATGGATGTAGTTTTAGTTAATTTTAATATCCTTTTTATTCTTATTATTAAATGAATCTTAATTTTCCAGGATGTGGGAAGCAGCGCATCCTTCCCCTCCGTTCGCTCTGATCCTCCAGCAAACCTCCACGCCTCCAGATCGTCGGGGCAGACGGGTCAGTCGCCGATGTCCGACGACCTGCGCACCAACAGCATAGCAGTCCTACGGCAGAAGGCGCAGGAGCACGCCGCCAGAATGAATCTCAACAACAACCTCGCCGGGCTTCACCACACGGAGCCCCTTCATCACCATCATCTCGGACATTTTTGATCGACTCACCAGTGAAGTAGTTTTCGAAAACCATTCTGTATCGTTGCTACACAAAGAAATAACATCACTACTACCATTACTGCAGCTCGGGGTGCTGTTGCTGCTGCTGCTGCTGCTGCTGCTGCTACGACAACTGCTACTTCCACTATTGCTGCTGCTGCAGATGATATTCCTTCAGTTATCCCGCCGCTAAAAACTCGCCCAAAGTCGAGCCATTGTTTACTCCCAGTTTCGCGCCAAAGTTGATCTTCAAATACCCGACAGATAATAATTATGAAATCCGCCGCCTGTTGTGCTGAGATTCGTCACGTCTTTTTGAAATCGAGTTAAATATCATTGCGTTTCAGAGTAAATAATCGCATTAGTTCTCTGTTAGTGAAAAACGCTGTACCAAGTAATTTCGGGGCTTTCTCTATTAGCTTTCGGCTGTTCATTTGCTTTAACTCCTCAGAATTCCTAGATTAACTGGTTCTAGCCTGGGTTAACTCCATTATGGTTGAGAGGCAGACAATAACGGGACGCAGTGTTGTAATTAATTTCATAAATATTGATGGTGATGATTTACACTGCATTTTACACTGCATCAAATTGCAGTCTTAAAGCACGAGTGTTCTAAAAGTATTACTTATTAACAACCTTTATTGATGTTAATTTCAGACTCTGGCTTGAAATTGGTTCTTTATGCCACGCTCTCTCTCTCTCTCTCTCTCTCTCTCTCTCTCTCTCTCTCTCTCTCTCTCTCTCTCTCTCTCTCAATGCCTAAAACAAAGGAATTCTTTTAGTTATTTAACTCGATGTTTAAAAGATGGGAGACGGGTGATGCAACAGAGATGAAATCCTGTGGAAATACCTCGCTGGTAATTGAAAATTCAGCTTCTGGCATACGCAAAGTGCTTTTATTAAAAAGAGAAAAATGTTGTAAGAAACATCATTCCCCATCCGTTGAAAGGGATCATTAAGAATAACCTCGCTACAAGATGACAATCAACGTGTATTTTTTTTTTTATTATTATTATTTCCGCTCCCCTTCCTTTAATTATAGTTATCATTTTTGTTGTTATTATGACGGACCTGAAGAGTCCGTTTGTGACTGTATGACAATGTGCTATCGTACAGTTTGAAAAGAGTCGTCGTTGATTGAAGCAGCTAATCCTGTGGAACATTCTGAAGTCAGTGACGAATTTCATCGAAGGCATCAAGTGTTTTGGGTTTCTTCGTGACGCTATGCGACATGTTGTTGACCCCTCTATTTTAAAAAGCTCAGGACATGAAATCCTTTCTTATTGGAACGAAAGTGATGCTTTATTGGACATTGAACAATGTGGTATGTGAACACTCGTTTCTAAACTAGTGACGGACACGAGATCGCAAATCAAAGGCGATCTCAAATATGACTCAACATAGAATGGATCCACTGATTCGAAAATTTCGAAATGAACAGTGTAGTGTAGTCTCATATTTCTCGTCAGCAGCTGTTTTATGATTTTACTTGTCAGTATGTTTGTTTTGAGGCTAGTTTTAATACGCGAACACTCAGAACAACGTTTGGCCTTAAGAAGTTTGATGTCATAACGCTCATGACGAAGCTTCGAGCATTGCTCATAAGGTTTCCAAACCAAAGTGAAACAGATGAATAAGTGTGTGATACGTGTTTCATTTTCTTAGTGGCAAGAAGATTATCATAAAAAACAAATCATGTTGACTACTGACTCTCTGTGTTTATATATGATAAAAAAAAAAGGGCGGTTTCGCTTTCATGGAAACTGCTGCTTCAAGATGGATGAATTGATTTATAGGTGATGGTGCCAGTTACCGATAACTAGTTGCTTTTTGTACATAAGTGATCTCACTCACGCTTTGTCATGTTTGTTGAAGATGAAAAGGCTTCGGGGCTTCATGAAGCCAATCCAGTTTTCAAGTGTTTTTCTCGTTGTACAGTATATGTTCCTCTCATTGAACTGAACAGTCTCTCTCTCTCTCTCTCTCTCTCTCTCTCTCTCTCTCTCTCTCTCTCTCTCTCTCTCTCTCTGGGCTGTGAAGGACTTTTAGTAGAGAAAAAGATCGTATTAGTTTGCAAATGCATAATATATCTGAAAATACATAACTGGAGTTTTGGAAATTAAAGAATAGTCATGGAGTGTAAAATCTTTGACATTCATTTTCACTTTTTTTTATCCCCGAGAATTATCCATGACCTCCTAAAGCACATGAGAATCAGATCTACTGCGTGACGTCAAAGGATGCTCCGTCACTTTACTGAATACTCCATGACGTCACAGAATACTCCATGGTGTCATCTTCCAAGGGTAAACCCGGCAACACCCTCTCCATCTTTTCTCAGCCTAGATCTCTATAACTCGTCTGATTAACCACAGAACTTTCATATTTATCATGCGAAATGTAATTATTTTGTATCCACTAGAAGCAAAAACTGTAGAGGAACATGTGGATCACCGAAATCTTCGCACAAACAACGAGAACCCACGAGCGAAACATTTTAACGACATGATTGTAATCATTTTGTTAATTGTTTATCATTATTTATTACGTTGCACTTGCATACTTACGCTCTCCCCCTCGTCATGGTTATTGTTTATTTGATATCATTGCTATCACAAGTAGTACTTGATGACTTGCTCATTCTTTTCATGCTTGCTTTTGACAAACGTAACTTAATGCTATAAAATAGTGAAAAAATCATAAATTTATGCCAAAGTATAGATGTTATAGGGTACCGTCATGAGAGGACTGTCTTCGTTTACTATTTGTTATTCATTGTTGTTAATATAATATGGAATACTCTTGCTTCTTCCTCTTCTTTTTAGGTTTGGACATTTTATAGCGATCTGCTGCTCTGTTTTCATGTCATTCTAACTATTGTGTTCTGTTGTTTCGTCTTTAATGGACATTTTTCATTCGTTTTCTTATAACTTTTCTTGAAAATTATACAAGGTTATTCAACGCAATGTTAATTCAGCCACCGTTTACAGTTGTAAAAACGGAAAATTTTCTTACCCATTTACTTTCCTGTTTTCCCCGTTTTCCGAAACTCCGTGATCCTTGCAGCGCCTTCTGTGTTCATAGAGGGCGCTGTTTTCTCAGTGGGTTCACTTGCATTTCCTGGGGATTTTTCTTCCTTTTTTTTTAATTTGACACCTGCACTCTATCGCCACGTTGATGGGCCGTGACCGTGATTCATCAAGTATGTTATCATTTAAACATCGGTACTATCTTACGCTAGTTGATATTAACGAGACATCGATATTATCCCAGTGTGATATAACTTGACCCTTGGTATTCGACACTAAGTCATTCCCTGCTTTAAGGTATGTCATCAGGTTAACCATTTTGTTAATTATCATTGATCATCTTCTATATTGAATTTGAGCCATTGGGGTGCCCGCGTGCTATCAATAAATCGATTGTTATGTGTCATAAGCGACCATGACTGATCGTTTATCATGCACACCGTCTCTGATTGACAGACTTTGACGTGTCTCTCCTTTGAAACAGTTATAATTACCAGCTGTTCAGTAATCTCGACAACACTTTCGTCTGACACTTTGCAGATGCCACCTGCATCAACACTGTCGTATGATGCTGAGTTGTTGGCTTAAAAATTTGCTTTACTTATAATTTTCTGTCAGGTGTACATACACTGTTTCCTCATAGTGTTGATTATGTTGTTTTCCTTCCGTTTACACGGATTTTTCTTAAATTTCTTTCGGGCCAGTCCTCGGGAACTGCTGATCAGAAATGTAATCGTGATGTGGTGATATCAAAGTTGATCTTTTCTCAGCATTTTCATCAATCCCCTTCTCCTCTTCCTTCCGTCTCCTCTTCCTTCTCCTTCCTCTTCCCTCTCCTTCCTTTCTTCCTTGTTTTCATCCAAGTCCTCTCATGATGCGCTGCTTTTCTGTTGATTAGGTTCACATAGAATACTGTCACCAACGCTGCTGTTTTGCTTTTGCTAAGACTGCCACCGATATTGAAGCTTTTGATATCACCCACTCCAGGTGACAGGATGCACTCTCTCTCTCTCTCTCTCTCTCTCTCTCTCTCTCTCTCTCTCTCTCTCTCTCTCTCTCTCTCTCTCTCTCTCTCCATATGATGGTCAGTCAAAATACAAGGTCATAATTCTCACGATCTAATGATGTATATACATTTTTCTTGTTGGTTGTGAAGCAAAGACATTTTATTTGTTCAAGCATCAATGGCAATAGTGTTTACTACTTTCACCGTTTACTCAAGAAATGAGCGATTTACTCTTCGTGATTTGTTTCCATTTGTTTTCGAGATATGTGGTAACGATGCTACTTGAATTTTTATTTTACTGTCGAATGTCTGAAATATATATACAGCATATGTTTCACATGAATATGTATGTATATATATGTATGTATACAGATGTATATTTATGTATATGTATGTGCTTTATATACACACATATATATATATGGATATATTTATATATGCATATGTAATATATGTATATATATTTATATATATGGATATATATATATATATATATATATATATATATATAAATATCAAAATGGCAAACTCTTTGTACGATCTATAACAGTGGAGTTAGCAATAGTGATTTGCAATTTATATACATTAGTCAGCTCAGATTTCGTTGTGATATAAATTTGATAGACCGAAAAGCTGTGTTTTCTGTAATTTGCAATGACATCCAAACGACACGTGTAAATGTAATACATACGTACATGAACTTACGCAATATATATATATGTATATATATACTGTATGTATGTATATATGTATGTGTATATATATATATGTATATACATATATGTATATACATATGTATGTGTATATATATGTATATACATGTGTATATATATATGTAAATACGTATATGTATAAATGTATATATTTGTATGTGTATACATATACTACTGTATACATATATATTATATACATATATATACTGTAAATATATGTATATATATGTGCTGTATATATAGATATATATTATATATACACATATACATTATATGTACTGTATATCATGTACCTCTCTCACAATCACTAACTGTAATATGAAATGCAGATTTAAATGTGTTCACTTTTATGTGCAGAAAATAATGTACACACAGACCAAAGTAACGACTGATTTTTGATGCTCTTAAGATTTGTAGCCGGCAGTCCTTGGATAAAATGACCGATTCCTGCTTATGCTCGCTGATATGAATTGTGTTTCTTAAACGAATAACTTTAAAGAAATCGTTGCTAATAAGAGTAACTATGATTTAACGGTGTAAAGATTTTTACTAAGTAATTTTTTATTGTTGGGTCTTAATGGGTTTTATATATTATATATATATGTATATGTAGATGTGTTTAATGTATATATATATATATATATATATATATATATATATATATATATATATATATATATATATATATTATATATATATAAATATAAATATTTTATATAAATATATATATACATATATATAAACATATATGTAAATATATATATATATATATATATATATATATATATATATATATATATATATATATATATATATATATATATATATATATATATATATATATATATATATATATATATATATAAATATATATATATATATAATATATATATATATATATATATATATATATATATATATATATTTATATATATTTATATATATATTTATTTATTTATATTACACATAGATATATGTGCATATATATATATATAAATAAATAAATATATGTATAATTACCATGAATTTTAGTGTCTATTCAAAGTTCGAAACTCTGTAACGTTCAAAGTGAATGATTAGCTCCTTTTTTTTTATTTTCAGCAATAACTAACAATTTACTTTTAGTGATTTCATCTCCAGTTAATATTCGCTTAGAGGTCTCAAGAAAATTAATTTAAATCGCAACACAAGCAAAAAAAAAAAGAAATAGAAGGTAAATGACACACAAGAGAAAGTGTTTGAGAAACTCGGGCACAAATTGGAAAGAAGAGATCGGTTTCAGTGCAACTGAAAATAATTCAGTGGGACTCGTTCACTTTATCCAAGGAACTTTCGACCAATTTATTGTATTTGTTAACAACTTGAATGAAAATTATTACGAAAAATGTACTGTACAGGCATTACACATTTAGTAGTGTACACGTGATGAAAATGGAAGACTGCAGACATCGAATACACCTTTTAACCTTTGTACATAATATATTGTATGTCGGTGTGAACACTCATCTTCTTGTTTTTATGTGACAAATATATGCTCACTAATTTTCTACGGTTGTTTTTATTTTTTTTTCCATTCCTTAAAATACTGCAACAGTCTTCATTGTCGCTCTGATTTCTTTTTTTATTTATTTATTTATTTTTATGTAGCTATTTGTTTTCAAAAATATTTTAACGTTATAATTTTGACCGGAAACATCACTATCGCCAAGAATAGCAGTGTTTCCTGGGGAACCTCAGGCAACAGTTAGCTAGCTCATCGTTTAACTCCCAAGTGGTTTATATAAAAATAAAGTTTGTTTGCTGCTTTACTCTCGGCCGATATATTTTAATACTTTTCATTCATACCCAGCTTTTCATTAACTTTCAAGTCCTACCTCCCTGCATTATGCTCTTCGTCGTTAGCTTTTAGTTACGGGGGTCATTCCTAGAATTAGTACATTTGAAATAACCAAGATCACAAAATCCTTAGTAGTAACGTATCCATATTGCAAAGTCTCAGATTGCTGAGACCATATCCTCTTGGAAGATTTTAAATTGAAATTGTATCTAATAGCCTTGGTATCCAAGGGAAATCTCCGGGAAAACTCCCGTTTGTCAGCTGAAAGAACGATATGTAATAAGTTGGACTTGCTCTTCCCTCATAAATTACCCCTATTTTTTTTTTTTTTTTTTTTTTTGAAGTCGAGAATTGTGATTTTTAACACTGAAGAGGGCAAAGGATTTTAAGGTTAAGTATGGAGGCACTGAGAAAAAAGGCTTCCTTTGGAGTTCAAAATTTCAGGCATATCTTTTGTTTGTGGCCTTGGTAATTCTACACACATCTCTTGGTAAGTTGAAGGCTTCCAGTTTTGGATCCATTATATATGCTATTCTCCCTAACAGGAACAAAGTTACTATTAGAGCTATTTTACGGACCTTATAAAGCTAAACAGCCTTTCTTTTGGCGAGTCTCTTCATGGCGCTTGTTATTCTGAGGTAGTTCCTCCTATATTTACTTTTAGCTGTAGGGCATTAAAAGGACCCTGGACATCCAATATATTCGTAGAGGAAGCACAGATGGAAAATCAAAAATAAACTAAGCACTTTCTTCCTAGCTCACCACATTGAGGGCTTTTGTTTCGACAAAACTTCAGTTCCGTAATCAGAAACAAAGCACAGTAAATGCCATGCTTTTTACAAAGAACAGTATGTATTGAATTTATTTTATATGAACAGTAACCTTCCATTTTGTTCATGTTCTCCTTCGTAATAAGGAGGGTAGACCTTACAGTATGTCGGGTTGTAATTTCTTTGAATCTGCTTTCCTCATAAGGAAAGCAGAAATCTTAAGGTCCTATGCGGTAATTTTAACTTAGTCGTTGTTGGAATGCCGGTCTTGTTCGTTTTGGCGTGCGTAAGCAAGATCACGCGACCTGTTTCATTTATTTAAAAGTAATTTAATACTTAACCAAGTCGCATTATGATGCTTATAAAGTAAGTGATTTGTGCTTTCCTTTTGTATACTGACTTCTGCCTTGCGAGTCGCAACTACTTAGAGACTAGTTACATAGCTGACGTAATCGAAGCAAAGGTTAGTTACCAGCAGAGCAGTCTCATTTGCCAGACGACATTTACATACCTACGCTGAAGACGTCCAGTGTAAAGAGAGGAGCAGTTCTTTACTTTTAAACTCTATGTGAGTGCAGAATCCAATAACTGGAGAGAAAGCTGCACCTCTTTAGTTTTCTGTAAGTTTTCTTGAAGTATATCGTGTAGCCCTTATATAAAAACAATCTAGACTGTTGCTTTCTTGCAACCAAAATGCTCACAGAAATGGAACGTGGTAATGCCAAGACATCTCAGCCGTAGAAGAAGAGTTAGCTTATTCAAAATTATTTTCGCGATGTCTTTGACTTTAATGTTATTCCAAACTAAAATACTGGGGATTATGTACTAGTTAATGTTGTTCCAAACTAAAATATTGGGGATTATGTACTAGAAAGCTCTTGTAGTTTTCTCACGTGACCAGTAGCGGATTTATTATTGCTGGCATTTTAGTGAAGATTGATTTATCCAGTAAGATGTATAGTTACAGGCTTTTGCTTTCTTTAATCATGGCTAGTTACATACTTGTTAGTCGCGAAAATAAGATGAGGCCAACTTTTTGATAATTTTTCGTTCTCGATTACAAAGCAAGATGACTACCAGCCCTAGCAGAGATCTGAAGTGGATAAGTAAGTGACGTAGTCTATGAGATATAATGCTAACCCCTACAAAACCATGATTCAATAATACACTTCAGTTTGATAGCAATTGTGCTTAATTATTATGAGTCTGATATTGCTTTGTGATATTTTTGTCGCAAAGTTTCTTTTTTGAACACTGGCCACTTTTAAGCATGAAGAATGAAGGTACTTGGTCCAAGCATCGGTATGGTACATAATGTCCCTATGGTTGGAATTTCCACCCTTTACCTTCACAAATTGTCATTTTTGACGGTATGAGTAAACTGTCAACACTTATATGCTACAGTCAAAAACGCAGTTTGATATATGTTTTGAACAAAAAGCTGTATATTTTTCCCTAGAATAAACGAAGCTAAAAACAAACCCAGGATTGAAATATGCACGAAGATCTCAGAAATAACTTGTCATATAACGATAATGAAGTAACTATAAACGACCTTAATGGTTTACGGGAGCCTTGCAACTCGTTAGGACGTCAAACTACTGGTACGCTTCGTAGTTGGGTAAGTGAATACGGGCAGAAAGAGTTTGAGGTACCTGAGAGGTCGGTATGTGTGTAATGGAGGGTCTTCTATTCTGTGTGGAATGGACTGTGGGGTCCATCTCACTCAGAGTCACTGTTCGTTATGTAATGAAGCCTTAAGGAAGCAACGTGGAGCACGGGATGGAGTTGAGAGAATCCATTGATTAATGCAGCTTTCACTGTACGTGTGTGCACAGGATTAAGAATAATCCGGTGATCAGCAAGGATATACAGGGTTTAAGTGAAAGTTTTTTTTTTTATCTATGCTAAGTACCATCGCCCAACATTGTCAGTCGGGGTACACTATGTAGTGTGCTGGTTTGTCTTCGATGCAAGTTACCTGGCTACTGCCTCGATCATTGATATGAAGGGTCGGGGAGTTCTTATTTAGAGTATGTTGTGTAAGGTTTTGAGGTTGTTTTTGTTTAAATTTAGCTCTTGGGGTTACGTATTATGTATAGTTTTTGTAATAAATTGTTAGTCAAGTATTTCCTTAACCCCAATGGTACTGTGCATGTATGTATAAACCTGCGCATACAGGCAACATTCGTATATCACTGAGAGGTTCATGAACATTTTTGATGCTGTATAATCATTGCCACAATTCTTGGCTCCGGGACAGGGACCCTTTCGTTTATGCTTGATACTTTGGCTGGTGGTATTGACATAAGGTAAAGTGTACGTAATCGCAATGAGCATCTTGGGGGAGATAATTAGTATAGTTAGAAAAAAAACAGGTCTTAAAGACGAAGAGTTTTATGTATTTGTAAAAGGAAGGAAGTTTAGACCTTATAAAGGAAAAAGAAGTAAAGAAGAAGGGGCACGAGAAAGAGAAGCTAGGAATTAGGAGTGTGAAGTTAAGCAGAGGGAATTAGGGCTAGAAAGGGTAAGGTTGCAGCAGGGTATTCCCCAGTGAGCACAGGAAGGATAAACCCTTGTAAACCACCGTGTACTAAATTGCCTGCTTAATGAAATTAGTGATAGCACTGGTGCTTAAACCCTGAGGTTCGAATGCAGCTATTTGTCTGGGATGGGACGAAGACATTTGGGCCGTTAGTCTGGCTTCATTACTAAATGTGAAAGCCTAAGAAACTTAACACTTCTCACCTGTCGAAGCATGGCATTTTGATTGTGTTAAGAAGCATTGTCACGTTGCTCAGTGCACCGCTGACGGGTGTAGGCTAGGGTTTCGTAATTGTAACTCTTATAAGATCTAAACTACCCAGCCGTTTGGTAATAGCTTGATTTTTTAAAATTTTTTTATATTTTTTTTGAAAGGTGGATTGAGATGGTAGAATGTAAGGAGTCATTTGATGGTCGGTTTGATTTGCTCCCGATAGAACAATTTTTATATGCTGTAAGAAAAACTTGGTTACGTTCTTCTCTTAAAGAGAACTAAGATGGAATGTCAACTCAAGAGCCTCTATATTACTGGTTTTTCACAGTATATACGCGTGCGTCTGTCCCACTGCTTGGCTAAAGAACCGTGTATGTGAAGACTTGGATATAATTGATGTGACGATGTGGCTGAACTGTTTGCTAGTTTAGGGGACTTGGGTATTTTCTTGGGAGGTTGGAGCGGATATACGAATACACTATAGGGCCACGTCCCTTTGAATTGATGTCATTATTTTATCATGACTTCGTCACCGTTGGTTTGTACCCATTATTAGTTTTTATTTGTTTCCTTCTTAACCAGAAAGCAATTTTGGATGATGTACGAGAAGTCAACGGAAAATATCTGATTCTCAATGACAATTTGACGTTCTTTTGGTGTAAAATATTATATCCTCGAGATACTCTATCCAAGCTACAAAATCGTTTTACAAGCATGAAGAACTCATGAAGGTAAGAAATCTATTGCGAGGAGGTCCCCTTCCAAAGGTAACAGACAAGGTGGACCTTGGTACCTGACGAGTGAGGCAGAAGAAGATCGAAGATGTTCTCGTCAGCATGTATTGTACAATTGTCTTCAAGATATGGACACCGAAGATCCCATTGTATTTGCTACTACGAATTTGAATAGTATTCCCTATGATGACCTGAAGAATGTGGATGGAGTCTCACTCATTTGTAAGATGTCTAAGATGGGGGATCAACAGCAAGATGTGCTACAACAGCGAACGGTGATGCAACCCCAACTTGCTGAGATAACTGAATTTATTCAAGAAAAGGATTTTGATAAATCTGTTAAAGTAAACACGGGTATCAATAACTGCACAGTCACATTATTGGGTGGATCATTGTCTTAACAGCCAATGCACAATGCCATAACAGATATCAGAACATTTGAGAATTACTGTGAATCGGACCATTTCCCAGTGCGTGTCACTTTTGACTTGAAGAACTTGCCTCAAGTTGCAGTGTTGGGTGATGATCGGGAGGGGAAAAATTGACGAAGTTTGTTAATACCAATATATGTACAATTTTCTCATTTTTGTGGCAAAGGCTGAATTTAATCCTAGGCACGGTGTGCAAATCCCGGTCACCGTAGGTGTATGGAATCTCTCTCGATTCATTTATTCATACTGCTCAGCTGGTTGGTGGAGAGATTTATGGTACTGTAGTGTTAACCCTGGGAGACGATTTATTCCAGGATAGAATGACTTTATCGAGGATTTCTACTTTGCGTCTAGAGAAATCTTTGGGGCATGGGAATACGGAGGCTCTCCACGATTTGGCACGTTTGATGAGACGAGTTCGAGTCACTAGCTGATCCCGGGGGCGGGGACCTGGACACGTGCCCCATCCCCCAACATGAAAAATAATAAAATAATAATATTGAAGATTTTGGTAATATTAACATAAATATAAACATAGGGAAAACATTTAAAAATCAATTAAATAAATATATATATATATATAATGGGAAAAAATTTAAAAATCGATTAAATAAATAAATAAATAAATAAATAAATATATAATATATATATATATATATATATATATATATATATATATATATATATATATATATATTTATTTATTTAATCGATTTATTTAAATTTTTAAATTTTTTCCCATATATATAATGAAAATTGGTGCTCCCCATGAAATTTTTCTGGATCCGCTAGAGGTTCGAGCGGAATTTAAATACACCTTGCGACAATGCGCATTGCATGAAGAGGACATGCGTGCAACAGCACTATCTGATAAGCTGCGTGATAGTGAGGTCATCCGTTCTGGAGGGAGGTGCAGTCACCGAGAGAAAATAGTAGCTCAGCTTTTACAAGGCGGGTCGATGACTACCTTGGCCATACAGTTTCTTGGGGTTTTAATGATGATAATGATAAACGTAAGGAAGTGGGGAAGCTGTGTTACCGTGGGAATTGTTTAGTTAGAAGTTTTCAGTTTTGTAACGAAAATGTTAAGTGTACATTTGTTTAAAATATTGACTCATACTGCTCGTCATTCTGGTGACTAGTCTTCAGGGGTTTAGAGTTAATCGTAACAATATCATGCGACGCTTGAGAAGTGCTTTTTTTTTAATCTTAATTAGAACTGCTGAGAGCTAATCAATGGAGTTTAATGAGAAGAGTTGAGAATAGCGCAAATAACTTGATTGTTACTTTGAACACTGGTGAGGTGACTCTTAAGATACTCTATTAAACAGCGCTGGTCTGACTTAACATTTTTTTTAATAGCACAGCTCTGATTTCCACTGAAAGTATGTGTTCACTGAGACCCTGTGTTTTTTTTAGTTTTACACATTTTTTGTATTTTTATCTTTATCTTTATCTTACTTCATAGCATATCAATGTGCTCCAGTCATTCGGATTATATTTTCATTTTAATTCCACCTATATATATATATATATATATATATATATATATATATATATATATATATATATATATATATATATATATATATATATATATATATATATATATATATATATATATATATATATATATATATATAATATATAGATATATAGATATATATATATAGATATATAGATATATATATATACACTGTATATATTACTTACTGCTTACTTTTTCCCTGAGGTAAACGGCATCCTCGTTTTATTCGTTGACGTGACTATGTTCTCTTATTTTACACGTTTTATTGTTGCGTGATTGTGACGTGTATTTGTGTATGGATATGTTGTGTATGAATGTTTATCTGTATGTAACTGCTGAAGAGGTGGTATTTGCATATGTTTGTGCTTGTGTAAATGAGTGGGCATTTATGGTTTACTTAACTGCTTGGTAGCCGTCACAAAAGATTTTTATATAGTATTCCTAATTAATTTTTCTTGTATATGTAAACTGTATATGGCCAAGATTTGAAATAAAGTATTAGTGTTATTATTAAAAGAACGTGAAGTGAAAACCTTTTATCCAGTGGTAAAGTACGCTGAGTGTATATGGAAGCTCGTACAAATTATGGTAGAAAGGTCAAATTAGAACTGGAGTAAAGGAATCTGCGAAATTGAAGTAGTGTTCTCGGGTGGGAATGGTGACCGTGGAAAGGGTTCGATAACGTCTGGATACATATCTGGTCGCAGTTATCGCCTTGCCAAGAATTGTTTTGAGAGGTTTGGTGCTCTTAAGAGTCAAGCTGTAGGAGCAAATCAGTTAACGAAGAAAGCAGTCACGGTAAACCTTGATAACAAGCCAGTGATAAACAAGGGTAAGGTAGAAGGTGTGGAAGCTGTGTTTAAGGAATGAATGGCTAACGGTATGATTATCCAGTATCCAGGTCCATGGGACTCAGAATTTCTTGCAGATCAGCAAAGGACTCTGTGGGTGTCATTCGGTGAGAGAAAAAACCTCGTATAATGCAGCGTCCCTTGGCGATGGAAATGGAGGGAGGCACTAGGATAAAGGTAGCTCCTAAGTTCAGTAAATGCAAAATTTTTTATGCCGGTACAAATTGCACGATTTTGCGAGTCCTGTGATTCGTGGCAGCACACTGTTGGCAAAGGGGGTACGAAGAGGGTCAAAATGGTAAGGATGCCACTTATTCTAACAATTACTAATTTATGCTACTCGTACCCGGATGCATATGCAGTGGCAGAAGCTTTGTTGTCAGTGTTCAGTGGTGCAGGAATTCGCAAGGAAATATTGTCGGATAGGGAACCTCCGTTCTCTTCAGAAGTAATGCAAAAATTTAATAGCGTGCTATTAAAGAGTATAACAACCATGGCCTGGCATGCGATGTGCAATGGTTTGTTCGAAAGGTTTAATGGAGTTTTAAAGAAAATGCCTAAACAAAAGTTCAGAACAACCGAATATATGACCGTGGAGTTCCAGTCAGGAACTAAATTGTTAACTTTGAGTTGAGTGTATGGTCATAGTGAAAGAAGTCCACTTAGTATGCTGAGAGAACTGTGGGAGCGAGGATAATGCAGTTAAGGATAACCCAAGGTCAGCATATGAGTATGTTGTAGACAGGAGGGAAAGATTGCAAGATACGCGTAAATTGGCTCAATTAGAGTTAGAAAAGACTGGTGATAGTTCCAGTAGGCTACTACTACGATAAACATGCGTGTCATAGGGAAATTAGTTGTTGCCTGCGAATCTTAATAAACTTCCGATGCAGTGGCAAGATCAGTTTGATGTGCTTAAAAAGGTATTAATTTTGTGGAACGTAAGGACCACAATAATATGTTAAAACTTTACCATGTGTAAGTCCTGAAGGTAATATGAGGCGTTATGAAGACTCTAAGCATAATGGACGTGGTAATGATATTGAGGCTGGCTAGGGTGAGGATGGAGATGATTTGCATGTGTGGCTGTGATTAGTGGAGATAGGGACGAGCGTAGACAAATAACATCGGTCCCAAGTGGTGTTCAAAGGTCAAAGGAATAATGCGAATCAGGGTCAAGTCAATATAGAATTTACCAAAAAAACAGGAGGATTATGTGGCAAGGATTTTTCAGGAATATGAGGATGTACTTACAGATGTATTAAGTAAGACACATGTAACTGAACATGTGATAAATTTAGTGAGTAAAATTCCTGTAGGTAGTAAGAATTATCCAATACCATATGCTTTACAGAAAGTTGTGGATGATGAAACTGACCGTATGTTGGAATTGAGAGGGACTGAATATTCTAATTTTCCTCAGGCAGCGCCTTTGATTGCAGTGAAAAGGAGGATGGCAGTAAGCGAATGTGTTGAGACTTACGCTGAATAAATAAGCCTACAGCGTTTGACTCCGGGCCCATACCTGATCAAATGTCAATAATGACTCGCGTAAGGAAGAGAAAGTATTTTACTAAGATTGGTTTGTCGAAGGAGCATTGGCAAACTCCTGTAGAAAAACGCAGTAGCGAGATAACAGCTTATCAACCTGACAGGGGTTTAATGCAACGAGTTATTTTGTCTTATGGTTTGGTTAATGCTAATACGACTTTCATTCGCTTGATGAGAAATTGCTGAATGGGAATCTGAACGCAGAGATGTTTGTAGATGACATTTTAATTCAGTTACAGAGTTGGGAATAGTATGCAAACGCTCAATGTTTGGTTTTTGAGTATATTGAAGAAGGCATCATTTACGACTAGGCCATCCAAAACTAAAATCGGTTATTTTACAGTCTAGTACTTTCAAAGTTAAGCGGGATGAGGAATTACGCAGACGGAGGAAGACAGGGTCAGTAAACTGATGAACATGGAAGTATCGAAGACGAGGAAAGATGTGAAGTCTTTTTGGAGTGAGTTCATTATTATCGCCAGTAGTATATCAGACTGTGCCACTGTTGCTGCTCCATTAAAATCTCAATAGTAATAAAGTGGGATATTTGTCATCAAGAATCATTCGGAAAGTTAAAACACAGTTGTGGAACCATCCCATACTGAGAGTATCTGATTTAACTCGGGGTTTTGCGTTGAAAGTAGATGCTTCTGATATAGGTTTGGGGACAGTGTTACTGGTGTCAATGCAGTATTTGAACGGTGAACGTTGGCCTGTTCAGTTTACAAAATAGTTTAAAAAGTGCCGAGAAAAATTGCTGTCATTAAAAAAAAAATTTTTGAGGGTGGAAGTGATATGGCCCATGCAGAAATACTAGTACTAGTTTGGAAGGGCTTTCGTTATTGAGTCTGACCATCAACCTTTGAAGTATGTAATGGCCTGTCCACACTAGTGGGCATGCCTGTCGGGCACTTCCAGCTGTATGGGAACAGTGTCTGCTCGTCGGGTAGTGCCCTCTAGTGTGGACAGGGCTTACAGTAAGATACTACCAACCCCACAGGGTAGACCTGATGCGGTGGGCGATGTAGGGTGCCTGTCAACACAGTAAAGAATACTCCAGGGTGAGGCAATGCTAGAGCAAATTGTCTTAGAATTCATCTTGTATTGTATACGTATTTTTCTGCATTATTTCTTACAATACAAACCTGCGTACTTTCTTGTATTAAGTACTGGAAAAATTCGTAATTTTTCTTCATGTGGTGTAAGAAATTTTGCTGTTTCTTAAATTACTGGGAGGTATTGTCATACAACGATAGGTCGTTAAACTATTGGGCAATTGTAGGTACGTTTTGTAGCGGGATTCAAAGTGAATGCTAGCAGTGACTTCATTAATCTAGTATTTACTGTGCATACTTCTGTGCATAATTTAGAATATTCCGGTGACACGCAGGGTTTTAATTAAAGGTATATATTCACCTTGTGCACAAACCATCGCCTTGTAGGTCAGACTAAGTACACATTGTACGTGACAGTTTGTCTTGCGCACACGTTACCTGGCTACCTGGCAAGTGCCTCGATAATTTATTCGAAGGGCCAAAAGAATACTTATATAGTCTATGTATATAAACTGTGCGAAGTTTGAGTCTGGAATTATGTTGTATTTTAATTTTAGCTCTCTTAGGATTAGGCCATTTTGTGTATTTTTGTAGTAATCCATATTCCTATTTTCTTAAGCCCAATATTACTCTGCACTGATTTTTTTTTTTCGTATAAACCTATGTACATGCAGGAAACGGTCTTACATCACTGAGAGGTTCACGAACATTTTTGATGCTGGATAATCATTGCCTCACAACAATGATTGTTAATGATTTACATAGGCGCTAAATCAAATAACTGAAACACCTGAGGTGAGCGATTTTGCTATTTCATTTCATACTAAGTTTCAGATTAGTTCGTTTTTTCGGTAGCATCGGGGACTGGCTTTTCTTTTTATTAGTGTTCTAGGTAATCATCTGCATTTTACCTTGGATGCCAACATATCAGCTCTCAAATATGAATATTCATACATAAACACGCACAAATATATCAATTTCTCATGTTGCATTCTTTCCATTTGTGCCTATGTACGAATACACTTCAGTATCCGTGTTCCAGTACAAAATATCAGAATATCTAAAAGTGTCTTGATTACATACATATACCTAATTTATTTTAGTACAATTCTCTTACACAGCTAGCTTTGAGGTTACATAAAATCCTGCTCCGGTTTCATGTGACTGTCGTAACCCATGCTGCCTCTCGCCAATATTAAGAGGCCATTAAGCGAAATTAGAACCTAACGAAAAAACTTTGATCCTCTGCGGATGTGAGGATATAGATTTCCTTTTTTGTTGTCGTTGTTCGTATTTTCGTGGCACGTGAAATTTTTTTGTGACGTTTGCTCAAACGAAAAAAAAGGAAATAGATCCTCGAGTTCTATATATTTGTTTCCTATACCTTTATTTCAGCGAACCCTTTGTTGTTCCAAGGAAAGAAGCAGAAAGACGAGCCTCTTCGGATGCAACTCTTATTTCTGACCCCCGAGTAATCCTTGAGGCCGCTATAGGTTAAGTCGCTGCTCTTGAACAGTCCACATGAAAGGTATCGGAGAAACATACAACCTAGAAGCCTTGTGTTGCCTCGGCCTCCTTTTCCGCTCCTTCCTGTCGTCATTGATCTTGTGAGAGATATCTGATTATTGGCTGGGGTGTTGTGCGGCCGCTTTATTCCCCTTACTCCAGTCGGTGATAAAATAACGAAAAGAGACACGCATGTGCAAACGAAGATACTGTGCTTCTTTTCGCTAAATTACCTTTTTTTCACTCAACGTTGTAAATCAGCATGATTTGAAATTGTCTAACTTTTGAGAAAAAATTCTATTTTAGCTGATATGTTTATATTATTTCCCTATTGATATATTTTTTTATTTTTTTTAAGGTTCAAACTTCGTGTTAACACCTCGGCAAACCCACACCGAAAGGTTAAAAGAAGGAATGAAAGAAGAGGAATGAGAACCTATATCCCGAGTAAGTGAATTACTTTTATTTAGTTTTTGGATAATTTTATGTGACTGGAAAGTGGAGAACTCTTACCTCTCTCTTTGTATAGAAACGCATGCACACATACGAGCTACAGACGAATATTATGTCATCATTGCTGTCTGTCCTTCTCATGGTTTTTATTATAAACAAAGCGACTGGATATTGATGAGAAAGGTCAGATTCGAGTAACAGCCAGGAAAACAACACAGGATTTACGAAGCTTACTTAATAGAATGCGTATGTTTAGAAAAATGAGACTTAAAATAAACCTGAGAAAAACAAATATTGACGACGATGTGTGCACTAAGATAAAATTACACTAGACAATGAAAGACTTGGGGGTTAGTCCTTTAAATACTTAGAATCCGTGATATCCAATACTGTTTCTTAGTCCAGAAAATTAGTGGATGCCTAAAAGTGGCAATTCAAGTAATCAGCAGGCTGTAAAGGAATGGAAATCGAAGAAACTGAAATGTCGTACGAAAGGGAGATTTTACAATGGTCTGGTACGCTCATATTTTGCTAAACAAACACGAATCAGGGCATAATATTTGGGAATAAAGCAATAAACACAATATTAGGGGTCAGATAGCAGGATGATTTGACATATAAGTTCCGTGTGAAGATGATGATATAAAGGGAAGATAGAAAGTGAGGACATTTACTTTGAACCACTCCTGGAGGAACTGGGTAAGCAACTGTATAGGCATATTCGGTCACCAGAGGAGTTAGACGATATTATGAGAGTACCTGGAATAGTACTGTGAAACAAGAGGCTAGAGATGAGTGAATATTTGTGGAAGTAAAGTTACAGCAAAGATATCGGTGGCAAAATGTCAGAAAGGCAACTTGACCCGTGCGGAGTTGAAAGGTATGATGATGCATGTAGTTTCGGACAGTTCCACCGGGGCCAGTTTCGAGGGCAAGAAGGGATTTGTGGTAGGTTAGGTGTTGGTAGCCCTGACGTGAAAGGTGCATGGCCACTTAAGTTATTGCCTACCAACTTAACAAGATAGAGGGACCGACTCCATATCAACTGAATACAAGCAGATTATGCCTAGTCTAAGCAGGGCATTAAATTATGCCATACCCTACTTCGAGCATGTAGTTTATTAAATCGCCAAATATCGTAAACAACTTTATAAAAATTTTGTATTAATCTCGTTTTCGACAAGTCAGTAACTGTGTTCAGCTTTGTTTGCGCTCTCTCTCTCTGTCTCTACACACACACACACACACACATATATATATATATATATATATATATATTGTTATGAACCACTTTTGGTTCAGCAGGTTCTTTAAATACAGAAAGTTACGGGACTGGAATGACTGGCAGAAATTGAGGCAGACAAAGGAGGAAGGAGCTGAACGAAACAAAATAAATTACCTTAAACTAATTTATTACAACAAAGTTATATACATTATATACAAATGAGTCAGGTTCAGTGAAGTTACACTTTAATGAACAATTCAATAAACATTCAAATTCAAAATAAACAAAATCGAGTCAGTGCAACGTACAACATACATATTGTAATTAAACTTCAAATACGAGAAAACAATAACATTTTAGCAGAAAAATACAATCCAATTAATTAAACTTTAAATAAACATTTAAGCAGCATAAATAAACACAGGCAGCAAAACAAAACAAAAGTGACTTCATTAATAATATCCAAAACTCGTCCAAAAATGTAACAGTCCAAAAATTTAACTGCCAAAAACAATTACATAATTAAGAGAACTTTGTCTCAAACATATACAACGTCCCAAAACGGTCTCAACACAGAAACAGACAAACCCACAAGAGTTGTCAAGACAGTCACAACTGTCTACAAGGACGAAGTCAAACAGACGAACTCGTCGTGCCACCAAGACAGCCTCTGGCTGCCGAACAGGAACCAATCCACACACCGGATGACCACGACCGAGTCGTCGAGGCAGCCATATGCTGCCAAACAGGAACCAATCCCCACATTGAATGACCACGGTCAGTCATCGAGATACCCTCAGCTGCCCTCAGGGATGAAGTCACACAGACAAGGAGATCCTTCACCTCCTGTCGAAGCCAACAGGTAAGCAATACCTGATGCCCATCCAGACCGACTGCCTGCTGCTCTGCTGCCGAGATACTGACTCGTTGCTGTTACGAACCTGACTGCCACTGTCAGAGACAACGCGACAGACGTCAACTTTCCTTCAAAGAAAATAAAAAAGTAAGGAGGCAACAACCCACCAAGGGAACAATCGGCAAACGATTGTCCCATCAGAAGTACTAAACCTCACACCTCCTTACCTAACAGAAAAAAAAAAATTTTTTTTTTTTTACACTTCACACACACTCTCTCTCTCTCTCTCCTCCAGTGCCGTCACAACCCTGCCAGACAAAACAGAACCGATCCTGTCACGGTCGCCAAATGTTATGAACCACTTTTGGTTCAGCAGGTTCTTTAAATACAGAAAGTTACGGGACTGGAATGACTGGCAGAAATTGAGGCAGACAAAGGAGGAAGGAGCTGAACGAAACAAAATAAATTACCTTAAACTAATTTATTACAACAAAGTTATATACATTATATACAAATGAGTCAGGTTCAGTGAAGTTACACTTTAATGAACAATTCAATAAACATTCAAATTCAAAATAAACAAAATCGAGTCAGTGCAACGTACAACATACATATTGTAATTAAACTTCAAATACGAGAAAACAATAACATTTTAGCAGAAAAATACAATCCAATTAATTAAACTTTAAATAAACATTTAAGCAGCATAAATAAACACAGGCAGCAAAACAAAACAAAAGTGACTTCATTAATAATATCCAAAACTCGTCCAAAAATGTAACAGTCCAAAAATTTAACTGCCAAAAACAATTACATAATTAAGAGAACTTTGTCTCAAACATATACAACGTCCCAAAACGGTCTCAACACAGAAACAGACAAACCCACAAGAGTTGTCAAGACAGTCACAACTGTCTACAAGGACGAAGTCAAACAGACGAACTCGTCGTGCCACCAAGACAGCCTCTGGCTGCGAACAGGAACCAATCCACACACCGGATGACCACGACCGAGTCGTCGAGGCAGCCATATGCTGCCAAACAGGAACCAATCCCCACATTGAATGACCACGGTCAGTCATCGAGATACCCTCAGCTGCCCTCAGGGATGAAGTCACACAGACAAGGAGATCCTTCACCTCCTGTCGAAGCCAACAGGTAAGCAATACCTGATGCCCATCCAGACCGACTGCCTGCTGCTCTGCTGCCGAGATACTGACTCGTTGCTGTTACGAACCTGACTGCCACTGTCAGAGACAACGCGACAGACGTCAACTTTCCTTCAAAGAAAATAAAAAAGTAAGGAGGCAACAACCCACCAAGGGAACAATCGGCAAACGATTGTCCCATCAGAAGTACTAAACCTCACAATATATATATATATATATATATATATATATATATATATATATATATATATATATTCTATTACCATGCATTATCAAGCTTTATCATTACCATTATTTTTATTATCGTTGCTGTCATTCAGATATTAATGTTCGGAATTAGTCTATGAATTGGCAACAAATACTAACATTTTAGAGAACGTCGAATGACAATAGTTTTTTCTCGGCTGGTTCAACTACAGAGCCGATGGTTTGCTATTTTGTGGCCTGATAGCTCTCAGACTAATGCAATACTTTATTCTAGGGGGGAAAAAATTACTTATGGGTATTTTGAAGATGATATGATTAGCAGATAGAATTTGAAGCATTAATTTCCCTCATATATCTACATATATATATATATATATTATATAAATGTATATTTCTATATATCTACATATATATAATGTATATTTCTATATATCATATATATATATATATATATATATATATATATATATATATATATATATATATATATATATATATATATATATATATATATATATATATATATATATATATATATATATATATATATATATATATATATATATATATATATGCCTTGGGGCGCTGACCAAAAACTAAAGGTCAACCTGGTAGAGGAATATGTCTTTGCTGTCTGCCAGGCAACGTCCAGGCTTCCTTCCCACTACTTGAAGGAACACCAATGGCAGACCTCATGGAGTGGGCAGGTAAATTGACTTCATACGCAACCCACACCATCTGCAAAGCCAGAATAGACAGACTCAAGACATTGTTCATGATGGTAGGACCCAGGCCAACATCATTCAAAAGGGCCCTTACAAACAACGACAAAAAGGGCACCCCCAGCCACCCTTCCTCTGCATATATCACCACAAGTTTGGAAAGCAGAAAGAAAACAGTAGGGTAGCCACCCAAAATAATGACATTGGCTACTGTAACCCCAACAGATACCTGCTCCACCAGATACTGCATCATCAGCCAAGCCTCTCGCAGGAAGTTCACTCCTAGTGGAGTGGAGTGGATTGCCAGAGACACCCAGCCACTGATCAGTGACCAGTGGCTGCCAGTGACAGCACCTCATACCGTCATATATGGCCAGTGGACCCTCACCCTTCACCTGATGAAGAAAAAATATTGATAAAACTTCATCACTAACATCAAGATGGCCTGCTCAGTGCTGACTCCCTCAGACACTTTGATCTCTACATGTCACTCATTACTGCCTTCTGAACCTTACAACAGGTAGCACCACTCACCACTGGTTCATGTATCTACACACCCTCCAGCAAGAGGTCCCAACATCTTCAGGCCAAGGTTCAAACAGACTTCTGGGATACTAGCAAAGCATGGCATACTCCACCATATCAAAATGACAGGAACCTTGGCTCCCTCCGAAGTGTGCCGTCCGCCTCTGGAAAAACTATCAACAGCTAAAACAAAATAATCTTCAAGGAAATGGAACAGATGGGCCTTTTCCAGAAGGGGCTGCAGCCTGTGGGCTGGCCACCTTACTTCATAATGGTAAAAAAATCTAACAGCTACCTCAATCTACAAACAGAACCCGATTATTACCCACTTCTCAACATGGCAGACATCACCTCCACCCTACAGGGAGTGAGGATTTTCTCAAAGTTCAGCCTTATGCTATGCTGACATCCTCATTTTCTCAAAAAATCTGGAAGAACACCTTTGGATTATCAAGTATCAGTAAGCTGCAGCTGCCCACTACACTTGCAAGTGTCAGACACCAGGAAATATCAAACTGCAACTACCATAAAATAACTCTAGGAATTCACAGGAATGATAACCTGCAACCACCAGTTCCTCTCAGAAATCGCACAAACCATGGCTGCCCTCTACAACTCCCTCAGCATAAGTAGCAAAAGACTCGACTAGGACACCCCCCAGTGTGATGCCTTGAAATTCACCAAAGACGTCTGGGTAAACGCAACCACTCTAGCGTTCACCCCCAGGCCAGATTCACGGTCACAAGAGGCGGGGAGATGACTAAAATGAGAATAAGACAAATCTGAAAGGAATATTTCATGAAGTAAAGGAAAGATAGATTTAGAAGAAAAGTAACAAATAAAAAGGTTTTGTATGATGAAAACCTACACAACCAGAAACACACACCGAGTTCGTGGTCGTCGAGAGCCTATTGCTACGATTGCCCAGCAAGCAAGAACAATTTTAAAAACTCCGTGGAATCCCATAGTGCTGTGGTTGACCTAAGCTGTGAAGTATGTACCCAAGTATAAAAAAAAGGAGAATTTGTTTTTATACACTAGGATCAGGAAACATAAAGCGCTTTTACAGTGAGAGATCGAATATGAGCATGGAAATTGATTGTGTATTTTCTTTTTTTTATTTATGTATTTGTTTATTTACATCTTCATTTATCTATTCTCCTGCCTATCATTAAGAGAATTACACTATTTTTTTTATATTAGCTCCATCTCTTATACCCTTCTCCATATTCATGCTCATCACGGTGCTATGTAAACATTTACAGAAGATGGGAGAAAAAAGAGAAAGATGCGGGGAGACGGGGGTGGTGCAAGGGAAGGGGGCCGGTATGGGATCTTAGAAACAGCATAGGAGCTGAAGAGCGAGACGGACGGATGCGAGAAGTGTGGAGAAGCACCATCGAGAAGAGAAAGAGAGAGAGAGAGAGAGAGAGAGAGAGAGAGAGAGAGAGAGAGAGAGAGAGAGAGAGAGAGAGTCTGAGTGTATAATTGCCATCAAACCAACGTGCCTCGTTGTTTCTAATATCCATTTGCTTTTGAAAGCTCTACCCTTGCTTTCATTCATCACATTTTTTTTAGAAATTAACATCTGAGTAGGTGACATACTGCAACACATTTGAAGCTGCAAGGCAAACAGTGTTTAAAACACTCTTGCTACAAAGTTAAGCTTGTCAAGCTCACTGTGTTTACCTATAGAAATGTTGTACCTGAGCATTGTTTATTTTCAGCATATTAAACAAAATAGATCCAGTTACTGACTGAGTGAAAGGACGAAAAATAGTGAAAAGTTCGAAATGGATACGGATGGAGTAAATCCACTCGGTTTACCATGACTACTTAGTGGTCCATGAACACATATTCAGTGCATCGTAGATATTTGACGATTGCAACATGGGACGATTGCAACATGGCTTTGTTTTGTGTGTGTTATTATTAGGAGGTCATAATATTATCCGTATCTAGGGGGATAGTGCCGTCAGTGCACCTCATGCGGTGCACTGTAAGCATTACTTAAGCTTCTTTGCAGCTTCCTTTCGGCGCCTAGCTGCAACCCCTACCATTCCTTTTACTGTACCTCCGTTCATATTCTCTCTCTTCCATCTTACTTTTCACCCTCTCCTAACAATTGATTCATAGTGCAACTGCGAGGCTTTCCTCCTGTTACATCTTTCAAACCTTTTTACGGCTAATTTCCATTTCAGCGATGAATGACCTCACAGGTCCCAGCGCTTGGCCTGTGGCCTAAATTCCATATTGTATTCTATTCTCTTTGCCTATTCCAAAAAGTTTTATTAGACGCGCTATTTTTCAGTTTCCCTTAAAAGAGAACAAGAATGTAGGAAACAAGGGTAAGAATAAGGAGACAGTGAGTGGGGAAGAGACTAAGTACTGAGAGAGAGAGAGAGAGAGAGAGATAACTTTTATTACAAGAATACTGGTAAACTCAAAAGTCATCGGAAAATGGGAGAACGTATATGTATCTATCAGTCTATACATTCGATAATGAATTTTCGTCAAATCACCGTGACATTTTTTTTTTAAGCTACATATGTCACTTCATATCCAGTTCGTTCTACCTGGGAAATAATACCGAAGGGGAATTATACTTGATAAGTGGTAGCCACCTGGTGTACTCTGAACCACCGACTGTAACCTAGTACCTTTGTGTATGTATATGTATATATATATATATATATATATATATATATATATATATATATATATATATATATATATATATATATATATATATGTATATATATATATATATATATATATATATATATATATATATATATATATATATATATATATATATATATATATATATATATATATATATATATAAATATATATATATATATATATATGATAGCTATAGATAGATAGATAGATATAGATATATATATAGATATAATTTATATATATATTATATATATATATTTATATATACCAGCTGAAAGACATTGTGCGCTGCTCTAGGAAATTTAAAGAGAGAGAGAGAGAGAGAGAGAGAGAGAGAGAATGGATGCGACCTCTTTGCCCGAGGAACAAACGTCTAGAGTAGCCTAATTAACACCGTCTCCTTGCTCTTACCTGCCTCAAGGGCAGTTGGGAGTTGTGGAGGATTGGCCCTCTCCACACACTCCACTCTCACTCCATTTTCCTTGTCTCAGATATTGGCCTACTCCACACAGAAATGTACCAGAGTTTCTTTCAAAATTAGCCTCTCTCTCTCTCTCTCTCTCTCTCTCTCTCTCTCTCTCTCTCTCTCTCTCTCTCTCTCTCTCTCTCCGTCTCTTCCTTTACCTCTCAAGTGACTTATCCGACTCTCACTGTTTGCATATTCTGCTGGCTCGCCATCGACTTGTCTCACTTAGGCAAAGCACGTGTGCCTCCCTTTCCCTGCCAAGCGCGCGAGCGCGCACACACAAGCACACACTCGCGGACGCACACTCACACTCACACACGCGTAAACACGCACACACACACACACACACACACACGGTGCTTGGTCTTGCATGTTTGTATACATTCTCTGTGACAGCGAAGACTACAGGAACGATGTTGGCCTAGATATCGCTAATGTCTTGTCCACCCTCATTTAGATGATGAAGTTGCCTTGTATTTCTGCTCTGGTTTATCGATGCCTTGTATGTATGTATGTATGTATGTATGTATGTATGTATGTATGTATGTATGTATGTATGTATGTATATATTTTTGATTGAAGTAACGGTAACCTTATACCTTGTCTATTGTATTCACATTTAAAACCTGCACATCCCTTTCTTAGAGAGTGCTTGTTCAAACATCAATTCTAGTAAACACCTCAGAGATTCCTTCTTTATCGTATTATTGTAAATTTCCTTTCGGAATTTGTTTGTTTAAATACAAACCAAGTTGTCGTCAGAGGTCAACAATGTTCTATCGTTTTGCTCTCCTTTTTTTTTTAAGTCGATCCTGTACGTAAGTGAAATGTTTTTGTCGGTAAGTCTTTGAGTTTATTTTGGCTGTTATTATTATGCTAGCGCACTAAACACTAGAATAAAAATTAAGTTTCTTGCATAGCAATGACGGTAACTAAGTTTTATACTCTCTCTCTCTCTCTCTCTCTCTCTCTCTCTCTCTCTCTCTCTCTCTCTCTCTCTCTCTCTCCAACACACGCACACACACACACATTCTCATTAGCCAGTTAATTTCATATTTAATTTGACCAAATATCCTTTTTCTTTGCCATAGTTTTTTTAATTTATTTTTCAAATGTTTTTCTAAGTTGTCTGTTTGGCCTTCTGAGCTTAAATTTTTCTTAATTGACTAAAGCAAATCAACGTAAATTTTATAAAAAAAAAAAAAAAAAAAACTTGTCCCGTAACTTAACGGAAAACCTGAACCTAACAAAAAATTACTTCGGCTTAACCACAATAGCACTAACGAAATGTAGCTTAATGTCATCCTCAAACCATCTCAGACAGGCCTAAACTATTGAAAGGTAATTCATGCTTGTTAAACCAAGGACAACGACAATCTTAAAAAAAAAAACATTCCTGAAGTCAGTACCAATCCTCCAAGCGTTCGTTTTGGGAGGAAATCATTCAGTCATAAAAAAATATAAATATAATAAAATTCACGTAATTCATAAAAAAAACATAGTTCCTCGGAAACGCTTCTGTTGTTTTTTAAACAGACATTTCGGGGAACTTTTCCCCATGACTAACGAAAGCTCGTTAGTGGAATAAAATCCTGCGCCCCTGAAGTTGAAATTCCAGTTTGTTGTATAAAGTGTGATTTTCATCGAGAACTTGACGACTGATTGTAATCGCGTCTGTTAGTTGGTCCGAATTCAGAGGAGCACACCGGTACGCTTATTTCCTTTTAATACATTAGATGGACCAACCCACCACCAACCATTTTATAATAATAATCTGGACTGTGTCATTTAGCAACGGTTCTTGAGGAATGGGGTCTTAGTTTCAGATGGGGGAATGAAATTATTGCGTAACATGCACAGCCCTGCATTGGCAGAAAGACACTTAGAGCAAAAGACAAAACAAAAAGCGAGCAATGAAGTTTACACCTGAAGTGAGAAATAAGTAAGATAAAAATTTAAGAAATGAAGGAATTTGTAAAAGACGGTGGGATTGGGGATATGAGAAAGGAGAGGACAGAGGAGAAAATAAGATCAGGTATAGAGGTTGAAACTGAAACCAGAGAAGACCAAATTATTCAGCTAACGGAAGACCCACTAAAACTAAACTCACATCAAAATGAAGAAAAGCAAAGAGGTAGAACCCTTAGAAAAAGTATTCTCTCTCTCTCTCTCTCTCTCTCTCTCTCTCTCTCTCTCTCTCTCTCTCTCTCTCTCTCAAAGTAGATTGAAATTAAAACCTAACTTACGGTAAACCCATGAGAGTATTATTTCATTTTCCTGTACACACGCACGCACACATATACATTATATATATATATATATATATATATATATATATATATATATATATATATATATATATATATATATATATATATATATATATATATATATATATATATATATATATATATATATATATATATATATATATATATATATATATATATGTATGTATGTATATGTATATATATATATATATATATATATATATATATATATATATATATGTATGTATGTATATGTATACATATATATATATGTATATGTATATATTACATATATAGATGTATGTATATATATACATATATATGTATATGTTATAATGCTTAAAATTATCAAAAAATAAGAAGGTGATCTGAGTATCATCTGAAGTCACAGGAAACCTTCCAAAAGGAAACGACAGAGTGCCAACTTTTTTTGTGCTCTTGACACATCTTGTAGGTCAAAGATGTGTTAAATACGCAAGGTAATTGACACTGGTTTTCTGTTTAACCTTTCCTGTGGCTTCATCTGATAACGCTCTCTCTCTCTCTCTCTCTCTCTCTCTCTCTCTCTCTCTCTCTCTCTCTCTCTCTCTCTCTCTCTCTGTGTGTGTGTGTGTGTGTGTGTGTGTGTGTGTGTGTGTATGTGTGTGTGTGTGTGTAGTAAAATCTTAACTTCCTGATTCCTCAAATTTATGGATACTTTGTCTCTGCAAGCGTCTCGTTTTTTAAAGTACATAAATTCTTAAATGCAGTTTTATATAAGATTTTACTGCAGCTGTATACACACACGTACACACGCGCGCGCGAACACAAACACACACACACCCACATATATATTATAATGTGTGTGTGTTGGGGGGGGAGAGAGAGAGAGAGAGAGAGAGAGAGAGAGAGAGAGAGAGAGAGAGAGAGAGAGAGAGAGGAGATTTTTCATGTTAGAAAGTTTTGGTCAATGCACTGTGTGAATATCTACGCACATGAAGGAAACCATCATACGAATTTTGCTTGCGTTAAGTTAGTCTTGATTCAGTTTTGCTTTGTGGCAAAGAGAGAGAGAGACTGAAGGAGGGACATGAGAGAGAGAGAGAGAGAGAGAGAGAGAGAGAGAGAGAGAGAGAGACCGTGACAATGGACGGCTTCCTCTTTAAGCTGTAAAAATCTATAGTTTAAGTGTCAAGCAGCCTACTTAGTTGGCTCTCTTGCGGAGTGAGCCGTTGCGTGTTCGAACAGTACAGATGTTCCAGACATTTTCGTCTCGTTTTTTTAATGTATATTTCGTCTCGGTTCGATGTAGGTTTCAAACGAAGTAACTTCATCTTGTCTTTGGCAGTAGATATTAGGCAAGATATCGCTCTTGCTAGATCACCAACATCCTGCACAATATCCTGCACGACACTTTACTGAAAGACGTGTTTTCAGATGTCCATTTGCTTCGCTGTGTCTTAATTACCTCGAGATGTATTCGGTCTGGTGCGTTCTTATAGAGAGCTAAACGACTTCTTTGCTATTGTTTTGAGCGCCCCTCCCAATTCCCCTCCCCTCCCCTCCCACAAGTCAGCATAATGTTACTATTTATAATCTACTACTACGACTACTACAACCTCTAACACAACTACTACTACTACTACTACTACTACTGCTACTACTACTACTACTACTACTACTACTAATGGTAGTAGTAGTAGTAGTGGTAGTAGTTCGCCGTTGCAAGCAGAGACCAGCTAAGTTCAAAACGCTGTCAAAAACGACGTCTCTTTTGAAGGCAGCACGGCATTAAAGAATCAAAAAAAGGGGAAAAACAGAACTCATTACCTGGTTATGAAGTCAGTCTCTTTCACCACTTTTTTTTTGGGGGGGGGGGTGCAAATGAATATCTTCATACCTTAACAAGTCATATGTTCAAGCACTCTCCGGCTCTAACCTAGGAACCGAATATTCAAAGAGATCTCCTCACGAAAGATATCAAGTGCCTCCCCATCACCGACCTCTCCGCGGGGAGGGAGAGAGAGAGAGAGAGAGAGAGAGAGAGAGAGAGAGAGAGAGAGAGAGAGAGAGAGATGGATTGATACTTGACGTCTTTCTACAAGGATGCTCAAGCTTCCTTTCTGTTTTACTGTGTGTTATGAAGTCTTAAGAAGTCGGTAGTTTTGATCACAGTGCTTCCGTTATCGATTTCGTATCAGGAAAAGTCTAATATCAGGTGTTACTTGAATTCATATCACGTAATGTTCGTTTTGTATGTGTATGGTTGATTGTTTATTATACTAATTCCTTTGCAAACTGCTTTCCCCTCTCTTTGGTCCGTCTTCTGTGCTATTCGTCCCTTTCTGCTATTTCGTTAATTCCTTAATTCTTTTTTTTTTATTCAGTTTCGACAATTTTCTCATTTTGTGTGCAATGCACGTTCCTCAAGCCTAACTTGTTTCTCTATTTCAGTCTGTCTGAAATACTTAATCCACACCAGTCAATAGGATATTAATTTAGTTTGTCAGTCAGTCTGTCAAACCGCTGTTTGTTTTCCACAGTGACCTGTTTAATCATATACATGCGTGAATTGAGGTCTTTAGCAGCATGACCTCCATCCTTAGCCTTTCAGGTGTCCAAGTTTATATAGTGGTCATTATTTGTGTTATAGTTAATTTGTTGAAAGAGAACTGGCTGTTCTGGCGAAGATGGAAGGGCAATGTGAGTGCAGGAATAGGAAGGACAATAACAGATTGGTTCTCGGAAAGTCATAGACCTAGGAAGGTTGTCAGAGTAAAAATATTTAAGTCCGAAGATTATTTTGAGAACACTTGTGTGTGGCAGGACAATAAATAGTTATAATATAATAGTGAGAGTATATGGTCCAGGAATGGAAGAGAATGAAAAAGAGGAGGTTTTTGCAAGAGTGAATTTGGGCATGAAGAACATGAAATGGGTGTTGTGCTATGTAATGTGAATGAAAACTTAAGTGACAGAAAGAGAAATGTGCTTATAAATGGGCTTGGTCGTTGGAAATAGTATCCAAAGAGGAATAATTGTACGTTCACCCGGGAAAGAGAAAATAGCAATGAAAATAGCTTGTTAGATTATGTATTAATACAGAATAAGTGGAGGAGTAAGTTGATGGAAGTTAACGTGAAATGGAAGTTAACGTGAAATGGAAGTTAACGTGAAATGAAAGTAAAGGTATATATAAGTTTGAATTGGAGAGGAAGGGGTGAAAATGCCGCTAATTGTAATTAATGCCTGCGAATAGAGTATATAAGGCCAAAAAAGGATAAAATATTGGCTAGGGTTAAAGAGACAGAGGTAAGAGCAGATGAGAAATTCGGTAATTTCCTTGATGGGGCTTGAAAGGTTTATAGAAGTAAAAAGGATGATTATCTGAGGTGTAATTGGATGAGAGAGGAGAAGAAAGTGAAAAGTAACAGGAAAGCAAGAAATAACAGTGGAGAGATAGTAAACGAAGACGTGAGGGTGAGCCTTTTCTGTCGGGAAGAACTGTATATATAGGCTATAGAGAAAGAGAGGTTAATGGACAACAGGATCTCAGAATGGAACATTAAGTGGAGAGATACTTCTGAAGCAAATACAGCTTTGGTCTGAGGAGTGGGTCTATGGAAAGATTCTTGAATGCTGATGCTAGAAGAGAGGCAAAGCCGAATGGAACCAGAGTGGGAGAGTTAATGTAAGTTTGAAGATGCTTCATGAAATGGCTCTTGAGGATGTTAGGAGGGCAATCACGAGGTTAAAGAATGGAAAGACGCAGTAGTTGACTGGATTACAGGAGAAATGCTGTAGTACAGTTGTGATAATGTGACTGAGTGATCATGTTTTGCAAGGCATACCAGGGTGATCGAAAGGTTCTGAAAGAATGTGTGAAAATACTCGTTCCATTGTGTAAAGGTAAAGGTGATGGAGGTAACTAATAATTATAGGGGCATAACATTATATTGTGCATGAGGGAAGGTGCATGGCAAAATTTTGAATAGAAAATCCGATTTCCAATAGGAAGAACAGTTGAAAAAACTGCTCTCCGATTGTTGGCAACGCTGAGTGGATCTAAGGAAATGTTGGAAACATTGCATACCCTCATAAACAGAATGAAAAATGCTTAGGCTTCGACCCGGAAGAGGGTACCGGAATTAAGTTTTGGTTATAGGAAATTTGAAAGTAAAGGAAAGAAGCTATATGACAAGCATGGAGCTAGAAAAACCTCACGACAGAATCAAAAGAGAGGCAACGAGGAGGAATATATTGAAGATATATGGTATAGGGAATAAGATGTGGAGAACTATTAAAATTTTTGTGGTGGAGGCAAAGCAGGTGTTAGAATATGTAGATGGGAGAATCTGGGATAGAAGTTGTTCCGAGATAAGGATTAATTATGCTACCAGGGCTGTTTAATATCCTCATGGATTGAATGACATATTTAATGATAGGTAGGATAAGA
>NC_089744.1:40869098-40889098 GCF_040412425.1 Macrobrachium rosenbergii
CTTTCGGACTATCGGACCTTCGGACTATCGGACCTTCGGACTATCGGGCCTGCTGACTTTCGGACTATCGGGCCTTCGGACTATAGGGCGGTCACCCTCAGGAAAAGGCTACCCGCAGAAACAACTGTCAGCTCCGACGTCACAAATTCGCCTGGCACACACCTAATTAAGCTGCGCGTGGGTAGACCTGTAGTGTACAATTAAGTTTTTTCTATTCCTACCACCTTAGCCCTTCCCCCACCCTCCTCTACCACCGAAGCAAGGTGATAAAAAGAGAGGTAACAGCTTAAGTAGAAGACAAAGCTAGTTGAGGGATTCGGTCGTAATACCGTTAGGCGACCGAACAGGGAAAGCAAACATATCAGTTAAAAAAAAAAAGGGTAGCCTAACTGCTGTAACTGCCAATGAAAGATTAACTACTACCGTAGTGCTCCTCTCCGAAAAAAATCGTCGGGGCGGGAAGTGCCATATCGTTGTTGGGCTCTGACAAGAAATTCGGTCGTAGGTTTAAGGAGTTCCAGTGATCCTGTTTTGTCGTTGATCACACATTTTCCCAGGAAGTACCTGAGCTCCCCTCGAGTCATCAGTGGCTTTCAATCTGTCTTTTGCCAATCCAGAAGGGAGCTTGTACTGTGAAATGCAGATACAGCCTACTTTGCGGTCTAAGGTTGGGGTCGGGTTTAGGAGTAGGGTGAAGAGGAGAGGCTGTCTGGGTTGGCTGCTTAGGTTCCTCTCTCACCAGACACGAAACTGGCGCTGCTTCCCTTGGTGATTCTGTTGTTTCATTCGGTGGTTCTTGGGTTGCAACTATTATAGCTAAGGTACCACTCACTGGTGGTATTGGTGTCGGTCATGGCAGATTTGCTCCTACCTTCACATGAACTAAGTAGTACGAACTAACTCGCACTGTATCGTTTAAGTCACAGTTGATGAGGTGCAGAACAGTTGAGGGATTTTGGAGTAGTAGGTTCCCATTTTTATAGATTTATCCAAACATTCCTTGGTCTTGTCTCACGCTGCAAATAGCACAAATTGTTGTTTCCCTGCAACGGTCGTGGTGATGGCCATATCGCTGACAACGGAAGCATCTGGAGGCTTAGCGGGTATACGCTTAGGGGAAATATCCTCAAATCCTATGCCATACTGGCTCGGAATGGGTCCTCCTATGCTCGGGAGCTCCAGAACTGGGTCCACAGGGTAGTTGCTGAAGATGGCCTTGTTCAGTTTTCTATATGAAATCTGGGTTGGCCTTGAGGAGTTCGACTCTCGCTCTGTCCTGTGTGATCGTAAATTCTCCCCTGCGATTTGGTCTTGCAGTGCAGTCAAGTCTATAGATATCTATATACCTTGCTTGCAGTGACGTTATTCCTCTCAAGGGCAACCTACGCAGCGCAAGGTCTAAACTTCGGCAGTGGAGAGTAGTCACTCGTGTCCGAGATTGGAAGAGAATGGGATGAGCATGGAGAGTAAGAGGGCGAGGAGAAGGAAGGTTCGAGAAAGTCGGAGGACGGGGATGGGAGGCGTTTAAGGAGGGGGAGGAGGAGGGTAAATTGGGTGAGGGGTTCTACATGTGCTGCCTGGTTAATTCCGGTTCCCTCTTCGCCGATGGCTTAAATTAAAAGTACACAGAGTTACACCTACCGTGTCAGCATGAATCAATTCACTTTCAGCAGTAAGTTAATTCACTTGGTATTAGCTCCACGATAATTCCTTGAACCCAGCCCACCTGGTTTTATTTTATTTCTCTCTCTCTCTCTCTCTCTCTCTCTCTCTCTCTCTCTCTCTCTCTCTCTCTCTCTCTCTCTCCCCCTTAGGAGAGACCAAGATGTTCACAGAGCGGGAATTTATGTCGTTGGACTACTTCTACACACTATTTCACGATGGGCGAAAAGAGGAGTGTCATAGACATTATATTAACACTGCCTTGGCGGTAGGGCAGGTCCAGAGTTGGTGACAACCAAAGGATCTTCAGTGATAACGCTGAGGTTCCACACTTTACAGTTTATTGAAAAAATTAACAAAACACAAGAATTACCACACGGTAGAAAAAATAACAAGCAACAACAAAACAGACTAGATTAAAATACCAATGGAATCACAAAGGTAAAATGTTGGGCAATCAAGGAATGGAATTTCAGGACACACACGTGAACAGTAAATAGCGCTAGATTGAGTCTTCAGTAAGAATGACTATTAGTTCAAAGTGACAAGGAGAACGGGAATCTTCTATATGACTCACTAAAGCAGTTATAGATAAAGCTTACAGCTATAACTGATATCACGTATCAGACTTTACAACACGGATTCACTGCGTATATAACTATCGTATAATTAACATCAGTGCAAAATCAAAATGTCTGACACATAGGGACTCGAAAGTATAAAGACTTGAGTTCGGGATACTTTAATTACGATGACACTACAAGTGCATTCTCGATCGGAACTACACCCCGTAGGAGGGTAGTGCCGTCAGTGCACCTCACACGGTGCACTGTAGGCATTACTTACGGTAAGGTTGCGTCCTTTCGGCCGCTAGCTGCAACCCCTTTCATTGCTTTTACTATACCTCCATTCATATTCTTTCTTCCATCTTACTTTCCACCCTCTAATAAAAATTGTTTCATAGTCTAACTGCGAGGTTTTCCTTGATCGAAACTATAAATTCCTAATTAAAGGTATCATACGTGTCCAAACTCGAGGATAGTCCAAGCAATGCGTTCACTCAAGAACACTCTTGAACCAAAGGAACATATAAATGCCAACTTGACACCACAATATTTGAATGTGTGGCGCTTTAGATACAATGCTACCGCGGGCACTCCGTCTGGAAATGACTCCAGGGGAGGTTTGTTTTACTTCACACTACCGATCGAATTAATCACGCCAGTTACTCTCGTAACAGCAAAGCAATTCCCTAGAATTTAGCTGTAGACCATAATATCATTTACCATAATAGAGAGAAATGATTACTCATTCTTGCGTGATATGCACATGTTTGTTTATTCCCGACGGGTAGTTGCTATCAGTATTTCACTTATACAAAAACCTTCCTAATTCACCAAGGATAAAATATGACTCATTTATGAAAAGAACATGTGCCGTAACATCAGTTAAGAATGCAGAGTATTCTTCCACGTGCTCTTCTATGAACTCTAGTCAAGTTTGTATTTGATATTGTTGTAAACAGCAGTGATCATTGCTACAATTCATTCAGGAAGTCGAGCCACGTTTTAGTTATAGAATATTTCCGAACACCAGTGGACCTGACCAATAGACTCTTATCAAGTGAAATCACCTTTCCTCGTATAGTTTTTTTTTTTGGGGGGGGGACACGCAATTAGTTTTAATGCTCTCTGAAGATGCGATGCCATAAATACTGAAATACATGCCTGAGCTTTGCTCAACCTGGTTTTTTTTACCATTTTCTATTCGGAACTTTTTTTTTTGTGTACGTCGCCTAAATTGCTTTATTCCCCATTAACTTGATCCTAAGTGATTGTTTTAAAATGTTTTGTCAAATTTTTCGACAAAGCACTCTTCTCGTTATTTTTCCATGTTTTTTTCTTTGATAATTCTATGCTAATAAGAAATTTATTCTTCTTACATGTACCAAAGATTAAGTCCTTTATTGATAGACAAGGGTTTTGAAAACAGAGCTGCTGTTGTACGAATAAAATGCTGTTTAGTCACACTCCTTAACAGTGGTTCCATTAGGTCGAATAACATAACACGTTATTCAAATAAGTGAAAACGGTATGATTACTCTCCTTTCTTCCAACAGCCATATTTTGTTATTCTTTGGTGATATTCAAGCTTCAGTGTGACCTTTAACCTTTACACTGTGCTCCCATTTAAAAAGTAATGTACGTAAGGATTTGCCGTTAGTTGATTCAGTCGCCCGTACAGTGTACAGTACTGTAGTTATGCGGTGCTAGGAATATTCGGTCTTGAAAACTCGGTCTCAGAAAACTTGGTATCAGAAAATTCGGTCTCAAAATCTACAATGACTATTAATATCAAGGCTTTATCAAATAATATAAAAAAATAAATATTTCTTTAAAAACACAAATGGAACCTAAAGATATTTATTTAATATTAATTCAATATATTTTATGCATTGTAAGCATAAAAATACATTAAAGAAATTTCATAGTAAAAGATAGGAAAGTTAAGTCTCAGAAAATTGGTTTTACACAAAGATGGGTCTTTCAGAATTGAGATCGTCGAAATCAAGCTGTGTGTAGAGCAGTGTTTGTTTTTCGTAATTTGATGCAGTTTATAGGGAAAATGTCTGTTCAGTAAATTATATATATGTTTAACATGAGGTAAACAAAACTAGGCAATTATATTTCAATGACAGTTAAACAAAATTCACTAGTAGATTTTGTCATCAGTACTCTATTTCTACGAGACACCATCCATCAAAACTTTTAATTTCAGCTACAGTACTCATAAGAATGGCTGCAAACTACGCTAAATCGGAAGGATGAAAGAAAAATTTATCGATGAGGATAATTATGCATATGACTTTCATTTGCCCAGTGCCGACAAAACGAGACACTTTTGATGTTGAGAGTTGCGTAAGACGTTCAATGCTCCTGTGCATATGAAAATCCAGCATGGTGAAAATGTGATTATGAAAATCAGTGCTCATAATCACTCTGCTACATCAGCCAAAGTAGAAGCTCGAAATGCTATATCAGAAATGCTACATCAGCCTAGGTAGAAGCTCGAAATGTTACATCAGCCGAAGTAGAAGCTCGAAATGCTATATCAGAAATGCTACATCAGCCGAAGTAGAAGCTCGAAATGCTATATCAGAAATGCTACATCAGCCGAGGTAGAAGCTCGAAATGCTACATCAGCCGAAGTAGAAGCTCGAAATGCTATATCAGAAATGCTACATCAGCCGAGGTAGAAGCTCGAAATGCTACATCAGCCGAAGTAGAAGCTCGAAATGCTATATCAGAAATGCTACATCAGCCGAGGTAGAAGCTCGAAATGCTATATCAGAAATGCTACATCAGCCGAAGTAGAAGCTCGAAATGCTATATCAGAAATGCTACATCAGCCGAGGTAGAAGCTCGAAATGCTATATCAGAAATGCTACATCAGCCGAAGTAGAAGCTTGAAATGCTATATCAGAAATAAAGTGTAAAATTCCAAGTGACTAATCACCTAGCACAAGAATGACTTCAGCGAACAGTGTTAATAAATTTTATGAATGTGCAAGAAGTGAAATACCGAGTTTACCAACGGCTTCAAGGTCAATAAATTGTCGAAATAAAGCTTTTGGTGCAAAGCCGTTACTGGATCTGAAATGCCTCAAGTCTTTCGTGTTTTGAGTGATGGTAAACCTTTTTTTGCAAAGTGACAGTGGAATTGGCGATGACAAAAGAATTTTAGTATCTACTTCAGAAAAGGGACTTGATGATATGCAAAGTTCTTTCCACTTAGGAACTGATGGTGCTTTCAAAGTTTCTGATTATACAGCACATGCTAAAACCAGTGGGAAAGCCTTGCCTCGTGCATTTATATTATTACCTGACAAAACAGAAGTTACTTACGATAAAGGTTTTATGAAACAGAGATGTATTGCCGAATTTAAATCCCAAGGAAGTGCTGATCCATTTCAGAAGAGCACTTTGTAGTGGCATTTAAAAGCTTGAGACCGAATCTTCCAAGACCAAATTTTCGAGACCAAGTTTTCCAAGACCGAATTTTCTGAGACCGGATTGTCTGAGACCGGATTATCCGGCCACCAGTTATACACGTACTGCCCGTACTTTCCGAGAAGATTGCGATATGGCATTCCCCAAGATCTAGTCTTTAAAAGCTGGTACTCGGACAATAATCTCAGTCTTACACCATAAAATTTTAGTCACAGTCGCCACCAACATCAATACAATCATCACCAGCATGATCTTTTTTATTTTAGCAGATGTTTCGCAAGAAAGCTAAACCATTCCACACAGCCCACAAGTTAACGGACAGTTGTATGCCATCCATGAACCTAGTTGACACTGGAAGCCATGAACAACTCTTAGCCAGTGACAGTAGGAATTATGGTCCATGCACATCTCTGGAACTGAAATAAGAATTTGGTTAAAGAAGCAATCAGGACAGAATAAAAGGGCTTATAGTTGTCACTGTTCAGAAGTTTCTGTTATGGTATACCGGTTGTGACCTTGACAGTTGCATAAATAAAAAAACATCCACGGTAACAATAACAGCGCATTTTAATGTAAAAAGTTAGAATAATTTTAGTCTCGGAAGACCATTCTCTGTCGTTTGTTCCTTTTAACAGTAATAGCAGCAGTCGTAGTTGATTATATATTTTTTGCTTAGACAGTTTCTTTTATCTGATAAAAAGTCGCTGTCGAAAGCTGAAAGTAATAACACTTGACCTAAGGTAAACATGCTGAATAAAACTTACCTTCATTGATAATGGGGGAATGTACAGCCCCGGGTGCTGGAAGGAAAAGTGTGTTTCCTCCGCTCTCACAGTCATAAAGGAGATTAATTTTTCTGACGTCTTTCTGTAAAATGAAGGATATTTTATGAGGTTTTCGATTAAAAGAATCCGTGCGCACACTGGCCAAAGCGGTGACACTGCTTGTAGCTCCTAACTTGATTCATGTTTGAGAGTCGACACTTCAATTGGTCGAAGGAGGTGGAATGTACGGTTTGCTGTTTCGAGTAACGTAGTGAACGGTTTGCTATTTCGGGTAACGTATTGCCGTTCAGAACTACAAGATGAACGATCATACTGATTATGTCCCTGAGCGTACATAAATGCATACGTATTTTTTAAACTTGGTTGCTTCGTAGTGTGGTTCAGTAACCTTCATAAAAGTGACTAGTTCATCTTGATTTACAAAGATATATATTTATTTCACAAAAAGGGGGAACAAAAGTGACTTCGGATATTTACTTCTCAAATTTGCACATTTGACTAAATGAAAAGAAAGTAAGGGTCCATGTACAACCAGCTGGAACAAAATACAGCAAAAGCTTTTTACTCAAATGACTAACCTTTAACCCTTTCGCAGCGGAGTTTATTTTGACTCTCATTCCCAGCTAAGTGCACATTTGAAAATGCTTCCAGCTTAAAAAAAGAAAAATGAACTACATCTTTAACCCCTATATTTTCAGGAATGAACTTCATTTTAGTTTGCAATTAACACATCATGCGTCAATAAATGATTGAAAATTGGAAAAAGTAAAAAAAAACGAAAATTCATTGACTCTGAGGTCTTCGTTAGTGGCACAAGTAATCCTTTTAGTACACTATCAGTGTATGATATATTCATGTTCCATATTTGCAACACTTCTTGTGCTGTACATTCTGTGTAAATGCTATACTTCAAAATATGTACATAATAATAATATAGATGTCTTTATTTTTTTAATGATACCAATCATCCTTTCTCTGCGCCACCAAACTGATATCCGTCCCTTGCAAGCACTGCTCTGAAATCAGATGTGTAACTAATATGAAGCTGTTTTAACTCAGATAACTTTCAATGGTAAGTTTGTGAACTAACTCCATTTCTACTGAAACATAAACATATCATAAAATAGAAATATTTATTTAATTCTTTTGTTACGTTATCATCTATTTCCTAAGGAAATTATTTAGCAAAGCATTCACAGGAATCAAATTTTCAAATCTAATTACCTTATGGGTCTGTATAAATTATTGTATTATCCACCTGTTTGGGATTATCATTTAATTCAACTTCAATCCATGTGTATGGCACAGCAACATCAACACATCATCACCATCATTAACATCATCATCCTCACTTTCCACCAGATCAGAATCTTCTATATCATAATCAGATTCTGAATCAGAAGCAAATAATTTTCCTAGATTTCTTAGAGTGAATATAATATATATATATATATATATATATATATATATATATATATATATATATATATATATATATATATATATATAATATATATAATATATATATATATATATATATATATATATATATATATATATATATATATATATATATATTATATATTTATAATAAATATTTATATATATTTATATATATACATACATTCATATATATATATATATATATATATATATATATATATATATATATATATATATATATATATATATATATATATATATATATATAGATATTATATATATACATATACACGTCCCAAACTTTTTACGCAATCATTGAGAGAGAGTAAAACGTTTTGGTACAATAGTGGGTCTGAGACAGGTGTGTGGTGTGTACATGTTGTTTGAAAATAAGTTGGCCTTATTCCGGCACGGGATCTTGCTCCTAGAGCAGCCAGTAAGAGTCATTCTGATGGTATACAAGTGATAAAGATGGTCGGGATTAAGAGCTTTGTTTAATGATGTGAAAGCCATAAAGACGAGTCTCCAAGGTTAATGGATATTTTTTTACGGATTTGGTGATGCATAAACTGGAAAAATTTTAGATTTTTCTAGAGAAAATTTGTGAAATTCTGAAAAACACAGAAAGAAAAATGTGAGAGGGAGGTGAATATAAGCTGAAGAGTGGGTTCTGTCAGTACAGACTCCGAAATGGATCTACAGCTTCTTTTGCCTTGCCTCCGCCAAGTAGCAGTTTTTGGTGTGCAGTTGTGCAGTGGAACCTCAGCGGAGTCCGGCAAAATGGGCCCAGGTCTGGAAGCCGCCACTGGAATCAAGAATTTGCTTCTGGTCGCTGTTTTTCGATTGGCTAGCGCTGTAACAGGCAACTTACTGGACAACATTAAGAAGCAGAAAATCGAAGATGATGATTACAATGGAAAACTGAAGCATTGCAGGGAGAAGTTCGTCTCGAAAGAGAAGAGAGGAAGAATGTGACGCTGGAGAATGTCAACTTAACCAAAAGAGTTCATGATCTGAAAAATGCTCTTCAAGAAAATAAAACGGAAAAAGAAAAGGAGGAGATGCACAGAAAGGAACTGGAAAAAGGAAAGAAGGATAAGCAGTCGTACACAGGACGGTTTAACACGCAGAAGAGGGAACAGCAAAATCTTGGAGGACAAGATCCTTTTGCTTGAGAACGAAAAGCAGCTGACGCAGAAGGAGATGCCGGCTCAGGAAAATGTGCATAAATATGCTGGGAGAAGAGATAACGAGGATGAAAGCAGAAAATAAGCGACTGACTCAGAACGGTGCCGCTGTTCAATATAAGTGATACCCGAACAACAAAGTAATGAGCTTGACTGCTCAGTTGGCAAAGCTTAATTATCAACTTCGTCAACAAGAGGAAGTACCAAGTCAGCTGGACACGGAACTGCGTGAGACGGGAGAAGAGAGGATGCAGATGACTAAACGAATCCGAGGACTAGGAAGCCAACTCAACCACTGTAAGACTGAGAAGGAAAACCTCCAGTTAAACGTTCGAGAAATGCAAGAGCAAGTTGGGAAGCTTGTCGTAAGAAAATGGATTCCTCCAATGTCAGCTACAAGAGAAAAATGAAGCTTAGCAGGATAATTTACTGCAAGCGAAAGACCACCGGCTGGAAGAGATGGCGAGGCTGGCCAGCAGCATGGACGAGAGGAATCTTCTTTTGGAAGATGAGCTGCGAAATCTGCAGGCAAAGAACGAAACGTTACTCCGCGACTTCAAGAACCTCGAGATGAGGACGGAACACTTGGAAAAAGCAAACAAAAGACTACAGAAAAGACTTGCAGTTCTTACGAGCTGGCACGAGGCAGTAGGAGCCAGCCTCAATCTGACGGAAAGGAAATTAGAGTAAATCTCCGATAATGTAGGGCAGAAAGACTCGCTTATGTTTGCCGGAGGAACAATTATGTTATTTACACAAAGGAACCCATGTACTGCTTGTGTTGAGTTTTATATGTAAATATGCATTCTGTATATAGTTAATATTTTTCATTGTACGTTCAAGGATAAGGATATAACAAAATGTAAAAACAACTTCCCTTTCTGTTCACTGCCCATCAAAAAGCTAAGTTCATTAAAGTCAAGGAATGCAATAATGACTTGGTATATAACAGACAAAAAGTGATACTATATATATATATATATATATATATATATATATATATATATATATATATATATATATATATATATATATATATATATATATATATATATATATATATATATATATATATATATATATATATGTAATATATATATATATATATATATATTATATGTATATATATATATATATGTATATGTATACATATATATATATATATTATATATATGTGCATGTTTATATATATAGTATATATTTGAATAAATAGATATATTTATATATATAGTAATATATATTATATGTATATATATATATATATATATATTTATATATATACGTAGTACAGTACTCTCTAATTACGTTATTAATCCTACAAGAAATATTGCTGTATATTGCTACAAATATCTTGCTATCATAAATCATGATTATATATCATGAATCCAACTTTACATAATACCATGAAAACCCCAGTAACCTATCAAATTCTGCAAGTGATGTGGAAGACGTTTCCGATAAGTACTGTAGGCCCGTATTTCTTAAAATCTCCAACAGATGGCAGTAGTCATTCATCGCAGTGAAAGGGTTAATGTGTCATGACTTCAACATGCTGCTTGAAAAAAAAGAAAAACTATACTACCGTTGGCTGGGATTGCACTCATACCCTTCCCTCTTCGTTGCATGACTGAATACTGATATTACAAATGTAGGTTTCTGCAGCATATATTATCTGGACATCAGCCAGTTTGTTTCGAATGAAACAAATTCGTTACTAAGAGTAAACAGACAAGAGGACGTTTGGAAGACTTAAACAAAAGTACATCTTATTCAATTTGAAATTTAAGAGTAACAATAAGAGCAAATACATCTGATGCAGCAATCATTTGTTTCCACCTGTTAAAAAAACCTGCAAATAAACGCGAAATCAAATAGTACTGTATGTGCTCTCTGTGATCTCAGAAAACAAAGATCTCGATAAATGACGCAATAGTTTCATCCGCAATTCTTTCCATTCTCCACCGGCACCCCCTCCCCCCCCAAACACCCTTTAGTTTTACATTTTTCAGCAGCCCTTGTCACGCTGTCTGCCGACTGGCTCTATTCTATCCCATCTAAATTCCAGCTCCCGGCACTACTTACCGATCTCCGTAGGGGGTTAGTGCCATCAGTTCACCTCACACGGTGCATTGTAGGCACTACTTTAGACTACTTCAACGTCCCTTCGGCCCCTAGCTGCAACCTCTTTCATTCTTTATACTGTACCTCTGTTCATATTATCTTTCATCCCTTCTTACTTTCCACCCTCTCCTAACAATTGTCTCATAGTGCAACTGCGAGGCTTTCCTCCTGTTACACCTTTCAAACCCCCTTTACTCGCAATTTACATTTCAGCTCTGAATGACCTCATATGTCCCAGCGCTTGGCCTTTGACCTAAATTCCATAATCCAGTTCCAATACTTACCGATGACAAAGACTGTCTCTGTCCCATTCTGGCAGTACGAAAATGAGGTGTGATTGTTGGAGTTTTCTTGTCTTTTGCAAATGTGTATCGTCCGTAGTGCATGACTGATGCTGGAAAATATATAATTGATTCATTACGTGTAAACTCATATGGTTAGGGCAAATCATCTGTCAAATAATCTGTCTCTGTCTAGAAGCTGAGAGAGAGAGAGAGAGAGAGAGAGAGAAGCTGAGAGAGAGAGAGAGAGAGAGAGAGAGAGAGAGGAGAGAGCGAGAACAGAAACATGAGGAGAGAGAGATAGAGAGAGAGAGAGATAGAGAGCGAAAACAGCGAGAGAGAGAGAGACAGAGAGAGAGAACAGAGAGAGAGAGAGAGAGAGAGAGAGAGAGAGAGAGAGAGAGAGAGAGAGAGAGAGAGAGAGAGAGAGAAATGCCTTCTTGTACCGAATAGGGCATCTCGACCATACCCCTCACTCATATAAGCCATAAAAATCCATGTGTATCGATATATCTGTCCTTTCTGAGAGTAGCAATAGACTGCGGGTGATAAGCCGTTAAAACAATTTTCTTGTAAACTGCCACCACTTTTAATAGTAGGCCAGGAATGACCGTCTCGACCCCCTCGTCTATCACCATTTTTAACGGTAGGTTTCACGAGCATTTATGGAATTTCGATATTATTCAAATTCAGTGAAGCCACCGAAAGTAACAGAAACATGCTGCATAATTTAGCATCATTTTTCAAGTCATGATGTGGTCAGCATTTTAACTCACTTTTAAGATTGGAAATAAAAATTTTCAACCTTCCAACAGCCATCACTTCTCGCTTACACTTCGGAAAATAAGTATAAATAAGTTCTGTCATTTTTACCAATTTTACCATTTCCCAAAAGGCTTTTTCTTTTTTACTCTGAAGAACAAAATTGGCTTATGAACATTTTTGTATATATGATAGTCTTCTTATGTTAAAGAATGGACAAAGAGTCAGTTGCTAGGAAGGTATGTGGGAGTGCCAATTGTAGAAGGGTGATTTCCACTGCAGCTAGAATTTAGAAAAAAAGACGATATGGCTTTCGATACAAAAAATCCAGCATTTCATATTTCTAGTCCTACTTAAAAGATGGTATGATGAGAGTAATGTATAATAATTTTGAAAGTATGAAATCGTAATTAAAGTGTTCTTATGTATGTTGTAAATGATGAAAGGAACGGAGCAAATTGAGTTTCCATCTCAAAATAACTTGCCTGTTGTGAACTGTGATCGGGTAAATATGTTACTCCTGTGATTTAACCCTTCTGGATGGATTTATATGATCACAGGATATGCAGCCATTGTGAGTCTTAATTTGTGTTAGTTTGATAGTTATTCCCATTTTCCTCTTAAACTTGCAGGTCAGATGCTTACCCATTCTTTGTTAACAGTGTTATGACTGTCGTACCCAGAACAGAGCAGAAATCAAAGCTCTGTTACTCTTTTTGAGGAAAGGAAACAAAATGAAGGAGACTAACCATACTTAGCATAATTCATTGACACCGAGCTATCCTCAAGTTTTAATTTTTCTTCTTGCCCCAAAGTTCGTCATGTTTTGATTGTAAAAGTTTTTTTTTTTTTTTTTTTTTTACTAATTTTTGGTTGAAACTTCAGTAAGGAGTGTCTCCAAATTAAAATTCAGTGGTCTTAAATATACTGAACACTGACGAAGATTAAACTTTAGTGACCTTGTTGGTAATTTACCTATGCAGTTTAAGGGGAAAAGTTTTCCCTAGCAGAACAAACTTTTGGAAAAATGACCTAACGAACTATGGACCCGACAAAACTATGAAAACCTTGTTTGGCACAAAGAAGAAAAAATCTCCTCTTCCTTTACTCACCATAATCGTAGGGGACTCCAAGGCTCGTAACGACTGACCAACTCAACTTCTTGAAGTTGTCTCTTTTCTCAGCAATGATGGCATCCCAGTTGATCGTGACATACGTGTCCCTGTCGGGTCGGTTGTGCTCGTGCACGAACCCAACGGCGTGCATCACCTCGTGTAGGACTATTCCATTATACACGCAGCCATTTCCTAAGGATAACTCTTGTCTTCCCTTACCTATTCGCCCCCAGTAACTCCAACATCTGAAAATTAAACGTGATTGTTACTATGCTTAAGAGTGAATTAGTTTATAGCAGAGCTGCGAAAGAGGTTCACAGACTCCACTCTCCACGGGACTAGGTAAAGGCAATAGCAGCTTTCGGGAGTATCCTATGAAAGTCTGGATTTAAGGAGGGAACGAGATAATGGAGGGCTTGCAGGTCCACACCCTGTAGAAGGAAATGGATAATAGCTGTATGTAAACAGTGTTGAAAGTCTGAGAATGTGACTATAAATCTCATTAAGGCAAGCGAATTTGATAAGAAGTAAAGATAGCGTATAAGAAAAATTGATAAAAATGGGTAGGGGTAAAGACCAGGATGTTGGAGTGTATGACAAACAAGTAGAATTCGAAGATGTGGTCAAGGGGCCAGCAGGGGATGTTTTTGGGTATAGAGGAGGAGAGGAAGAGGGAATAGAAGCAGTAAGTGGTGCTATGTTTACATTTAAGGGTTAGTGAAAGAAGAAAAGATTGTGTAAAGTAAGGACAAAGTGGACAAAAAGGTGAAAGGTAATAAACAAAATTAGTGGTAAATTTGGTCCAGTGCTTTAGGATAAAAAATTTCTTTAATAAAATAATGTAAATTGAAACATTGTGCAAATGGATCATAAATAAAAGATACAAATATAAAGATTCTGTCTAAAGAGAATAAAGTCCTTTGCAGACAGGTTGGGTATTCTAAAGGACACCCCAAACTGCAAGATCATAACTTCAGAGAAAGGAAAAAACAGTGGTCGATCAAGAAAGTTATTATACACAAAAAATTTAGCAGAATGATGATGGATCTACGATATACTGGGGGAGCAAAAATCGTGTGTGCAAGGCGAGACTTCATACAGACGTAAACTATGAAGAGCTTAAGAAATTTGGGATCCATAATCACGCTTTAACTGCTGCAGGGGTAAATGCAAGGATCACGGTTCCAAATATTCAAGTTAAGTCTATTTCATCTCGTGATGCCCTCGCTCAGTTATCGCTGGTGAAGTTGACAATTTAAACGGCTGTACATTGTTGCAAAGACCTCCGTTTGCATAGCTTAATAGGAATATTAGACGTTGGAGGCAAGCTGATTCCAGCTATCCCGCCACCCCACTTACAATTGTTGGTTTTTCCATTCCAAGTGAATTTTCCTACCTTGACAATGACGAAAAGTTTTTGCAACATGTCAGTGGGATGAAAGATTCAAAACAAATACTAATATTTGCAAGTGACGAAGAACTTCGACAGTTAAAACAATACAAGAATTTGGAGGCAGATGGTACATTCAAGTGCTGCTCTAGTATATTTTTTCAGTTATATGTAGTGCACGTTCATATTAATAGTTTTAATAACCTATGATCGTTTGCACTGCCCTCTGACAAAAGTCAGAACACATGTAGTAGACTTTTTGGCAAAATAAATGAATTAATGCAGATTGATGGTCCTGAAAATATAATTATGGATTTCGAGAAAGTAGCCCACAATGGATTTCTTGAATAGTTTCCTAGGTCGAATTTGTCATGCTGCCTGTTGCATTTAGGACAAAATGTGTAAAGGCATGTTGTGCAAGACGGACTGAAACGCAGATATCACGAAGATGACAGTTTTAGTCTAAAAATGCACTGTTTTGTTGCCCTTGCTTTCCTGCCGGTTGATGATGTTATAGATTGATATGAATAACTTGTAGATGATGATGATGATATTCCAGTCATTGTATTATATTTTGAAAATAATGATATTGGACCACCTAGACGAAGAGGACAAAGGAGGCGACGCCTTGAACCTCCCTCTCCATTAACTACATGGAATGTTTAGGATCGATGTTTGTTGGGGATTGCCATACTACAAATGATTTAGAAGCCTTCCACAGCGCGCTGAAACACACTGAATATTAACCATCCAAATATTTGGAAGCTCACTGAAGTGCTTAAGTGTGAGGGAAGGTTTGCCAGTGCCAAATTGCAGAAATTTACCCAAGGAGAAGAACTAATCCAAAACAAAAAGTACAGAGATATGAACCTGCGTATAAAAATGTCATGGAAAAATATGATTCAAGCCAAAAAATAAATTTCCTAAAAGCAATTGTTCGCAGTCTTAAATTTTGATTTTTAATGTTTATATTGATCACTTGTTTCTTGATATGAACGTTTTTAAATACAGATTTTGTTTTTCCATTTTCCTGTCATCTCAACGAATTAACCGACGACGAATTAACCGACGACGAATTAACCGACGACGGATTAACCGACGACGAATTAACCGACGCCGGGGACAATTCGTCGTTGGTCATTTCGTCGTCAGTCAATTCGTTGAGATGACAGGAAAATGGAAAAACAAATATCTGTATTTAAAAACGTTCATATCAAGAAACAAGTGATCAATATAAACATTAAAAATCAAAATTTAAGATTGCGAACAATTGCTTTTAAAAAATTTATTTTTTTGGCTTGATTCATATTTTTCCATGACATTTTTTATACGCAGGTTCATACCTCTGCACTTTTCTTTTGGACTGGTTCTTCTTGGATAAATTTCTGCAAATTAACCGACGACGAATTGCCAGGGACGAATTGACCGGACACCCTTAAGATTGCTACATGTGAAGGACAGAGGCTGATCTGGAAAATATGGAAATGGTAGAGGTTGATATAGATACTAAAGTGCTTGTGGGATGTGACGGATAAGGATGTAAAGTTGGCAATTAAGAGACTGAAAAATGTTAAGGGACCAGGAACAATTGTTCCTTTGTAAGAGGGTCAAGATGAAATAGGCGATTATAAGAAAGATGGGGGCAAACATGACTGTGTTCCAGAGAGAGCTGACGGTAGATTTTTTATTGACAAATTACATCAAATGTCAGAGGGAAGAACTGACAGTGGAAGAACAGTTTGAGAGAATACATGTGTGGATGAATAATTTTTGAATATGAATTAGTTAAATAAGTTTGAGTAAAAGAAAAAGCTGTATGTAGCCTACATGAACCTTGGAAAATATATGATGTAAAAAACCAATGCAGTGTTGAGACACTATACTGAATATGTACGATGTCTAAGTCAGAATCTGCCTCATGCCACTGGGAACATGTAAAGTGATGCACAATTGGCCGCTGGATTGAGGTGGAAGATATGGCTAAAAAAATTATGTTAGTGTAACGGGTCATGGAGTGGGCCGTTATGCAGGTTCTTTAATATACACAGGACGGGGGCTGTCATGACTGACGGCAGATGCAACAAACAAAGGAGGGGAAACAACAAAAACAATATAATGAGAAAAAATTAATTTATTTAGGCAATATTTACAAGTGAGTCAGGTCTGGCAAAAGATAAAACATAAATACAAAAAGGCCAAAAGGCAGCACTAAACAAAATCAAGTTAAACAATTAACTTTATAAACAAAAAGTAGCTTTAAAACAAAAAGAGGCAAAAATAAACAGCAGCAGGCAGAAAAAAAATACCAAACATACGTCCTCCATCGGGCACCAAGACAGCCCTCAGCTGCACAACAGGGACAAGAACCCACCAACCAGAAAAATTGATGGAGACGTCAGGACAGCCTCACGCTGTCATCAAAGATGAGCAGCTCGTGGTCACACGACTACTCATGGTCACACTCCACCTCTACGACGTGCTCCACTTCGTAGGCGTGCTCCAATTTGTTGCTCAAAAACTCGACCAACGTCGACTCTAAAACTGCCTGCCTGCTGCTGCCATTGCCGCTACCTTTGCTGCCCTACCAGACCCGACTGAAGAAAGAAAAACGGCAGCTCACCGACGAGAACATCAAAACAAAAAACTTGAAGGTAAGGAGGCAGCAATCCACAAAGGGAACGAGCGGGGAACCAGCAGTTCCGCAAAACCATCACTTAACGTGACACCTCCCCACCTAAAAAAAAAAAAAAAATGATTTTTTTTTACACTTCATGATCCCCATCAATTTGTAACAACCCCGCCAGAAAAACAGAGCCGCCCTGTCATGAATTATTGTAACGAAATGAGTGGGTCGTTACGGCAGGTTCTTTAATATACTCAGGACGGGGCTGTCATGACTGACGGCAGATGCAACAAACAAAGGAGGGGAAAACAACAAAAACAATAAAATGAGCTTAAAATTAATTTATTTACAAGTATTTACAAGTGAGTCAGGTCTGGCCCCTCAAAAGATAAAAACATAAGTACAAAAAGGCCAAAAGGCAGCACTAAACAAAACAGTTAAACAATTAACTTTATAAAAAAAAGTAGCTCCAAAACAAAAAAGAGGCAAAAATAAACAGCAGCAGGCAGAAAATAAAATACTTAAACATACGTCCTCCATCAGGGCACCAAGACAGCCTCAGCTGCACAACAGGGACAAGAACCCACCAACCAGAATACCCTGATGGAGACGTCAGGACAGCCTCACCGAATGTCACAAAGATGAGCAGCTCGTGGTCACACGACTACTCATGGTCACACTCCACCTCTACGACGTGCTCCACTCACGTAGACGTGCTCCAATTTGTTGCTCAAAACCCGACCAACGTCGACTCCAAAAACTGCCTTTTACCCATTTTTTTTGCCACTGCCGCTACTTTTGCTGCCTTACCAGACCCGACTGACGAAAGAAAACGGCAGCTCACCGACGAGAACATCAAAACGAAAAAAAACTTGAAGGTAAGGATTAAGCAATCCACAAAAGGGAACGAGCAGGGAACCAGCAGTTCCCGCAATGAAAAATCTTTGTTAACGTGACTGTTAGTTATTGACAACAGGGTCATGGAAAAGGCCTTACACTTATGTGAAGTTTGGAAAAACACAAAACAAAGGGGAATACCAAGCCATTCACAGCCAGCAAGGGATAGCTGTATATGTTCAGAAATAGACATAATCAGAAAATATAAGAATTATATTTAGAGGCTGCATGTGCTGACAAGAAAGCTAATTTGTCCAATACAACTTAATCCACAAAAATGCAAACAGGCGCCAGGGTTTAAAACGTGGAAGGATAGATTAACATTGATAACATACGGAATGCGGAAGAGCACATTATAAAAAGGCTGTCGTTAGCGACAGGAATAGTTCATCCACAAAGTGAAAGAGTACTCTGAGAAAGGAAGGGTTGCCATTCAAAGTTTTGTTCTTAACAAAAGAAGCTCCTGGCAATCCGCTTTGGAAAATTGAGTTATTCGGGTGGGTATGAGTGTGTATTATTTGCACTCATTCGTATAAACAAATATAAACGTTATTGTCTATGAATAACGTGACATCTAAGAATAAATAGGTTTCAAAGAGTATTTTGCATAGTTTACCCTTTGCCCTTGATTAAGTGAAGGTAATCATGTTGGTTGGTTCGAGAAACGAGCTTCAAGCATGTCTCCTTGCCTAACGATTCCATCGCCTTGCGGATGATCGATTGCTCATTCGTATCTGTTAATAAAAGATAAAAATAGATTGAAAAATAACTTGACAAGTGAAGGAGTTCAAGATGATATAGATCAGTAAAGCTTAGTTTCATTTTTAGTGCATTAAAAATCAATATAATCCTTAGATTTCTTTACATAATATCATCGTGAGCATATCGATTACATAATTCATGGCATCAACAGGCTTTTATAATCTAAAACACAACAAAATGTAGTAATGATGTCAAGTTTTCCTTTCTAAATCGCTCCCCATCAATTAATTTACTCTTGGATGCAGCAAAGAAAAATTTAAGAAAACCAGCGAATAATGAATTAATAAAGTGAAAATGATCACACAGCCACGGAACCAAAGGTCATGAACTTTGTTTTTGTGGTGCAAAATAAACATGCTAACTTCTTTATTACCAAGTGGTTTTGAAACAAAACAAAAAAATTATCACATGTCCGCACACTGACATACTGCTCATTATCACTCCTGGCCCCTCATAATATATAAAATAGGCTACGAAACAAAACGATAGTAACTGTAACAGGTAATTATATTCGTAATGTAAGCATGTGTTCACTTGTATCCATAAATATATATTCTCCCTGTCCAAGGCAAATTATCTTGAACAAAATCCACACTTGCAAGGATTGTGTTAGTATATAAATAGACATCACTTAATCAAAGGTCATCCGTAAATCAAACATAAAGCTCATGAATGTGTGTAATTATACTGTTGTAGACGATTTGGAATAGAATTTCCGTAGAGACTTTTAGGAAATTGTAGACTTATGACTGCACCGAATGTCACTTGCTATACATTCAACTTTATAGGTCTACGGTATATCTGGCTGATATTTACCTGTCTCGTAAGCACGATTGTTCTCCCTCACTATTATGCTTTTTTGTACCATCACCCATACGTGTCAACCTGACCCACTTTCATTTACAGCACCATTTTTTTTTTCCCAGGATCTCTCGTCGATTATCCATATTAGTGTCAAACTA
>NC_089744.1:40906598-40961598 GCF_040412425.1 Macrobrachium rosenbergii
TGACACATTATTTTGCTCTATTTCTGTTATGATTCTGGGATGACCAAGTATCTGCGGTGCGATTGGCACCGACTGTGTTTTCTATAAGAGAGAGAGAGAGAGGTGGGGGAACATTTCTCGTCGCATCTCGCAGCAACTTCATTACTTGTGTATGTCATAGGGACTGCTGTGAAATTGGAAATGTCTAATTGTGGCACTATTTATTAACAAAGTATTGAATAGGGATGAGAGACTTATAGGGATGAGAGATATCTCTCCGTATTATAGAAACCCCAAATAGGTGTAGCGATGTTTTTCGGAGCCTTTTTTTTTTTTTTTTTTACCAAATAACAACATTAAGCACGCAGTCCACTTTGTCCATCCAATAATTTTTCCACCATAACTCCTTAGCTGGGTATAAGGCAGAATGACCGGAACGTGCCTAGAGCTTCGTTTAAACATTAACGCCAACTGCGATTACAAAGTTCAAATATCATGTGGTCCTCATGTCCTGATAGTCTGCAATTATATCATCCCGTTTTGGCTCAGGTTACGCAGGCTATTCAGACAATTATTCGTTTTTAAATTTACATTATCGAAATGAATAATCCTGCTAAATCAAACAAGGGGGGAAAATAATATAGTTTTCCAGGTCAATCTCGTTTACATTTTCTTTAAAGGTTCTCATATACGTTTTCTTCAAAGCTGCATTAAGCAGTGACTGTATCTCTGAACCGAACACGACATATGACCAGCTTACCGTACGGAGCTACAGCTTCCTGTTATATGGGTTGATTGAGACTCCTAAAAATTACTAAGACTTCATATTCATTACGTTATTGTCATTTCTTTGTAAATTTCGTTACCTTAAACAATGCAAGTTCTAGATTTATCAGTAACAATGATTATAAACAAAGTTTCAAGAAAGGGATCTCTTTTACATAGTTATCTTGGCAGAATATTTGTAAACTTGTAAACTTAAGCAAGAATGCATCCAAGTGTTTCTTATCTCGGTTATGTATGGCACCCAGAGTCAGGTTAGGTCGTAGGAAGGTGATCCCATTTTCATTTCCCTTCAGGATAGAGCCTGTTATAAACTATATTAATGCAAGACTCATTACTATATTTTGTGTATGCACCCTTTACAGAGTATCATAATTATCACTACCTCTCTGGTAGGAAAATCGTGAGCAATCTACCAATCCATATTAGGGGATCCATGAATTTCTCTCTGTGGCAATAGTGGCACACAAGCAGCAGCAAGTTTCTGATTTGTACATGCTTACAGCCGTGAACTACCAGAGATGTAAGTTGCAACTTAACCAGCCAACCTTCTTTCAAGATGTTGCTCATAAAACTTGGAGCCCACGTACAATTGTTCGATTTGGACCAGAATCACGGCCTTACACAGTTCGATGAAGCATAATTAAAAGATATCTACTTAGGAACCAAATTCTATTCCGACCTTGATGAGTAACTTTTAAACAAGAAATGGGAAGAGAGGGTAGACATAATTAAAATGTTTTAAAAAATTATAAGTCTTTTGGTCCTGATGAAAATTTTTCAAGTGAGCAGGTAAACGATTCTGTTGATTTTGGTTCTGATGAGTGTTTCAAGTGGAAATTTAAAGGATTGTAGGATTGTATTCATTTATGTACCAACCAAACAGTTTAGCTGGAAATATCCACAGAAGAGGCCATGAAATTTATCAAGTCTTTATTTTAGTCCCAAAACTAAGAATGTAACAACCCGTTCTGGTCGCACAGTTCGTCCAGTCAGAAAACCAATTAGAGACATTCAGCCTATTTGCTAGTGAACAATACTAGAGACCCAATTATTCATTTCATTTTTTCTCCAGATGTTTAATTTTTAGTATTACAGGCTGAATATTGTGTATGTATTTCTCATACTCGTGGTGTTGCAGAAGCAGAAATTTAAATTTATGCAACTGACTTTTTAATTATTTAGCCTATTAGATATTGTGGGACTTAGAGTAACAGCCACCTTTCTTCCCTCTACAGCCCCATGAATTTCTTTTGACTTTCAGGAATCTTATAGCAATACTAGCAGACACACTGTTACAAACAAAATATGACGGATTGCATTAGTTTTACCTGTATCTTGCTTTCAGAAACTCGCTCTCTCAACAAGGCATAGTTTAATAGATTTGCTTCAAATGAATACCTGCGGCATTAAACTGGACTTGCAACATTTCTCAAAGAGGAATTGCTGTTGAATCTTTCGTCTGAAAGGGGAAGATGAAGACAACACAACATTAACTATTCATTATGAACCAATGCTAAAAGGATGAACTGGGTAATAGCCGGGTGCCAAGGCAAGACTTCATGGCGCTCACGGTCCTAGGTCAGCCCGGTTAAGGATAGTAGGCGTCTATTAGCTGCTATATTTGAATTACATCATAATTTCTAGCAAAAAATTATTAGGGTGGGCACATGAATAGGCATAGATAATTTTTCAGAGAAGACTGATGCTAGAGACTATATTTAAGGCTTAGGATAAAGTTCAGTAATGTAAATTGCTAAGCCATTTTAGGGCCGAAGTCATGAAGGGTCTCCCATTTCTGGTATAAACAGGTGATAGGCGCAGTATGCACAGGTGAGCTGGGCGCCTGTACCTGAAAGGATACCCGGTAGCACAAATAAATTATTCTTCGCCTCGTTCCACTACCAAACATGGAAGGGTTATGTTGTTGGGGGATAGCTGCTGGAAGTAATCTGGCTGTCGCTGCCACGTGAACTCTAATAGTGGATAGAATCAGAATTGAATTAGTTCACATAGATTCGATTCGAGACGTTCACAAGAGGTCAAAGCTAAGGGAATGACCTTAAATGCATCTTCGCACGACAGTTTGTATTTAATCATTAGCTATAGAATGAAATTTAGGTATTCCCGGGGATGTAAGTAACATAAGGGACTGAGTAGAAGGGGTTGGGTGACTGATGGTTTGAGAACAAGCCGGGAGAGATAAAGAGCTTCATGGAAATATCTTAAAATCAGAAAAAAGAAAATTCTAACAGGCGTGAGGTAGACACGGTAGTTCGTACAGTATGACAAATAGAATAGAGAAAAGTGGTTTGATAGAAAATGTCATTGCTAAGGAAAATGTAAAAACTGACAAGTGTCACTTCAGAGTCCTACCTTAGAAATCAACAACAGAGGCAGTCTATATCATCCCACAACCAGAGGAAAATAGGAAGAGGTTAAGTCATAACATTCGTGGATTCTGATGTATTTCAACGAGTGTTGAATGCGGCCATGAGGAGAGGACGTGCTAAAATCGAGCTCTTTGTAAAGGGAGAATATGAAGCAAAAACCCGTCGAGTTAATGGTCGGAAAGTTGGAAACAGTTAACTGAATAAAGGAGAATGATGAAATGCAAATGGGAAACAAGAGCAAAGAAAAATCAGAGCAAAAATAACACGGAAAATGCCGCAGTAATGATAGCTGTTCTGAAGATGATAATCTGTGTATGTATAAATTTGTGATTACAAAGAAGCAAAGAAAACCATGTTTAGATATGACTATTGAATGGGAACGGGTTACATGTTCTCGCAGAAAAATCTGATAAGATTGCAGTCACTCACGAGAGTGATAACATCGACATGGGGCACAAGTTTATGATTACGTCTCTGACTAATGAAAAAATATAGAAACGTGTTCAAATGGGAAATACAGCTGTAAACTCAGAGGGAATACACTATAGACAAATAAAAATTAAAAGAATACATTAGTTATATATACAACTGACCCGACAATGAACGTTACTGAACAATAGAAAGGCAATATGTAAACGATTTGTGCGAGAGATGTAAGAGAAAAGCTACAAAAAAAAAGAAAAAAAAAAGTATCGTGGAAAAGTCAAGAAATCAACATTTCAGCTAGTGAAATCGGAAAAAATACCAAATATCTCATTGCTAAGGTCTAAGCATAAGCAAGACAGCTGACGTTAAAAAAACACATCTCAAGAATAAAATCAAGTAATGCCTTCTGAACACTCAGTCATCTAGGGAAATAGCTACTGAAATACGTGAACGTATAACAAATAAATCCGATCAGTACAGCACAGAACTATTCATCGAAAGCATAAATACATGTAGGAGCATGGGCAAACACAGATTAATAAAACCAAGAAGCATAAGAGCATAAGACAATTCAACATGCTTGGAAAAAAAAGCAAATGCTTTGACATCGAAAAAACTGAAAGGGGTATTTATATATAAAAAAACGGTATGGCACAGCACAAGAACAGTTTATTGGTGAAGACTACAGTATAAACTAGAGCTGAATAATTAAAGGACCCTACCTGATAGCCAAATGAGGTCGGTCAGGGCGTCCAAGAGCAAACCTAGATGGTGAAGATAGTGATGGTGAGTAATTACAGTAGATAAGCTTTTCGAAAACCGAAACAACCGGGAACACTCAATGAGCAAGTACTCAAGATATAGTTTGAAGACATGTCAGGTAGTCTGCATCAGGAGAATTTTAGATTGACAATACTGTTCATCACGGATTAGCTGCTTTCCTTATTGTTTATGACACTAAATGAGGATGCCCAAAGAGAGCAGAAAAGGATGTTTGGGGAAGGGACAAGGGAGTGGTCGTAGATTGCTAGTTGTTGTTATGTGCAATAACCTGGTGTCTCATTAACAGCAGAGATCAAAGAAATGTTTAAATGACAGAAGCGCAAAACGGAAAAATAGCCAATGGTGACCAGTAAGTGGGTAGAGGAATAAAGTCCAGTTAACAACGGGCCTGTAGTTATGCTACTGGAGAGACTGACAGGTGAAATAGCGCCATGAAAGATGGTCAGGAAATGAAAGCCGAAGATGACAAATATAAGCACTAAATCATCACATGCACACCACACAAATACAAAAGGCTATGATAGAGGTGACAAATTGTGTACACTGTATAGCTGATGCAAAGTATACGACTGTTACATGCCCTATCAATGCTATAAATGTTAGGAATTTGATCATAGCGCAACAAATTGTAGAAATGACCAAGTTTGTCCTAGATGTGGTGAAAATCACAAATCAAGTGACTGTGCTAGCAACATCTTCAAATGTACAAATTGTGGAAAGGCCATAGTGATACTAAACATAAAACATATGATGGCAATAAGTGCACAGTATATAGAAAATGTGTTAAAAGGTGAAAAATAATACGGATCATGGCTTTGACTCATAATCTATGCAATTTAATAAACATACAGTCCGTAGGAAATAAAACTAACACTATTAGAAATCTTATAAATGATCACAATCTAGATACCCCTCGAGTAGGACGCCTTGACGAGGTGAGGGGCTAAGTGACCCTGGCCTTTGGGCCCGGGTCCTGACGAATCATCCTACATAGTTTTAGGTTTAAATGGCGTGGACATTTCCACTTTTGCAAAATTTTACTGCTCAGGTGAATCTGAGAGGGGGTCGTTTTTTGGAAGGGGTTCGTATTTGTAGCTAATGGTGGGAGTTGTGGTGGTTGAGTCCAAGAGTCGCCACCCGATACAGTTTAGACCTAAGAGATAGTGATGGGATTCTCTCATTGCTATCTTGGGGGCGGAACCATCTCCGGGGATCAGCCCATCGGAATCCAGGGATGGCTGGATTTTGGAGGTGGGACTCCTGGCTTTTGTCTGGAAGCCCACCAATACGTTTGGAGTGGGGAGTCAGTTCCCATTAGTGGGGGCAGAATTCCCAGCAGGCGGATTGGCTTATACCGGCACTGCAAGCGTATTGGTGCTATTCCGAAATGGTAGGGTATGGGGTGGACTGTTGGGAGTCAATTCTCACTCGTGCCATTGGTGGAGAATGCGAATCCCTGACTGATCCACGATACTGTCTTGATATAACCAACCAGTTTTGGGTGGGTGGATGAGCCGGTTTGTGTGTGGTGGTCTGATGTGTGCATGCTTGGCATCTTGGGGTCTCTTCGCAGGATTTGGTAGTGTGTTGGGGTGGGGAAGTTGAGCAGCAGAAGCTGCCTGGTTTTCCCTTTCTCATGCGCTGTCGGGGTCTGTGCGGGGGCTCTTGAGTGTCGGCTGTGCACTTTTTGGACTTCTGCATGCAGACTGGTTTAAATTTAAGGATTTGGCTATTAGTTCTCCCTCCCCTGGATCCGACGACTTAACGGCACTGGCAACGAGCTTGGCTATCGGACAGAGCCAAACACTTAGACACCAGGGTGTTAGTAAATCTGGTGGATTTGATTCAAATAATAGAGTCCTTTATTGCACTAATGTAGGCTTGTCATTCGATTATGAATTTTTATATAGTGTAATAAAACAATTTGGTAAAGTGGAAAGAATGAAATTAATTCTAGAAAAAGATAAACAGTCATTTTCTGCTTTTGTTAAATTTTCCTCTCCTTTGGAAGCTAGTGAGGCACAACGATGACTCCGTGGCCACATTCTAAGTGACTCAGTTCTCAGCACGAAAGTGTTTTCAGTGAAAAACTTAAATGATGAGCCATTTGATTTTATTCCTAAGACTGAAGAACATGGACCAGCCACATGTACCAGAGCTCTTCCTCCCCCTCTATGGCATGTTGCTATCTATAAGGAGGAAGGGAAAAAATTTAATAAAAGCCGCTGAATGTATTGAGAACAAGTTTGGTTCCATTCCACTGGAAATTTAAAACGCTATGGAAAGAACCTTCTAATAAGAGCTGGCAATGAGACGCAAAGAATTCTACTATCTAATTTTAAACCTCCTGAAAGTGGAAATATTGAATGTATTTCATCTCACAGATTCTTTAACACACTGGAAGGGGTAGTTTACTCAAAAGACTTGCATGATTTTAAAGAGGAGGAGATTCGCCATCGATGTCCTCCTTGTGTATCTCATAAAAAAAACTGGGTGGGGATACAGCTTTCCTTTTAACCTTCTCCTCCAATTACCTACCTGATACCAACATTGTTGGCATGAGAGGATGCAGGTAAAAAAATATAAAAGAAATCCCAAACAGTGTCGTAAATGCTTTGAATATGGACACGTTCAAAACTCTTGTGATAACAATAAAAGATGTCCTGTGTGCTCTGAAGAGTACGATAATTTTGGTGAGTGCAAAGCAGCCCGATACTGTTTCCTATGTAAGGATGATCACACTCCAAATCCTAGGGCTTGCCCAAGATATAGATTTGAACAAGAAGTGTTGGCAGTGGCTGATAACGAACATGTCAGCATTAGCGAAGCAAAGCGCACGGTAATGGGGGCAAACAAAAGTGCCAACTCTGCTTACGCTTCTGTAATAAAACTTATGAAGACTTCCAGCAATGTAAGGCCACCAATAACTGCATCTGATAGATATCACAAACCTGCTATTCCTCGGACTATAAGTAATAATGAAAATCTCCAAACTGGTCAGAAACTTTCGTCGGCAAGTGCTTTGGAGTCCAATACCAAAAATTGTACATCCAAAAGCAAAAAAAAATTCTTCCAAAGTCAATACAACTGCCACCTCTACGATAGCTGCCGATTCCTCTCCAAAAATAAGTGTGCCAAAATCAACAAATAAATCAGGAAGATGTTCTAAAAATACTTCAAACAAAAATAAGCTAAAGGAACAATCCCAATTAAGTACAGGAAGTCCAGAGCCATCAATCGTTACAGCCACAACCAAAAATAATAACAAAGCTATAATTACAACTACCAAGAAGCGCACAAGAAATACTTCCCCAAATAATAATAGCTATACAATAAAAACTTCGAATGGGTTCAGCGTTTTGGAAGAGATCTCTCCTCCTAGGAAGGTGGTTCCAAAAGTAGATTCAGAACAAAAACATCTGAGTCCAATTCAGTCTTGCCGCCCTAAGACAAATAGGATTAGTGGTGCACAGAATCACAGTAGAAATTCTGAACATCAGGATCATAAAAAAAATATGAAAATCAACCAAAGGCCCTGAACTCCAATTCAGATGAAAAGGGATTAAGAAAACAATCTCTTATAAAGGAGAATTTCCCCACTCTACCCTAGGAACAGTGCTTCCCCTCCAGTGAGTGGGAAGCAGCACATTTTACCACCTCAGCATTCATGCTCGATATCCTTCAGTGGAACTGTAAAGGTCTCAGAGCCCGTACAGAAGACCTTAAAGTTTTAATGCATGAATTCAATCCAGGGATTATATACCTGCAGGAAACATGTTAGGCAACTCTCCTTGTAATCCTGGACTAAATTATTCAATATTTAAATCATAGCCCCCAATTGGTGTTCGTGCTCAGGGAGGTGCTGCAATTATTATTAATAAATCTCTACAGCACTCTATAATACAGGGTGGGGCAAATCAAATGCCCGAGTTTTGATAGGCTATTAGGAAAAGTAAAACAATACTTACAGAATTATTTGTTGTTTTATTTGAATCAGTATACAATGCCGTTTGTGTGATCACTTTTTGAAGATGGCATCAGGAAGATGGTGGCCATCTGTAGCGATGCACTGTTGAAGGCGATGTCTGAAGTTTTCGGCTGCTCTTCGGCACATCTCAAGGGGTATTGCAGCAATTTCCTCCCGAATTCGCATCTTCAATTCTTCCAAATTGTGTGGCCGACTTCTGAACACTTTCTCCTTCAGATATCCCCACATTCGGGAGGACATTGCTTCAATACCCCTTGAGATGTGCCGAAGAGCAGCTGAAAACTTCAGACATCGTCTTCAACAGTGCATTACAGATGGCCACCATCTTCCTGATGCCATCTTCAAAAGTGATCACACAAACGGTATTGTATACTGATTCAAATAAAACAACAAATAATTCTGTAAGTATTGTTTTACTTTTCCTAATAGCCTATCAAAACTCGGGCATTTGATTTGCCCCACCCTGTACAACTAAAAACAACTCTGCAAGCTGTTGCTATTTCAGTCATTTTGGAAAAGCGGATAACAGTCTGCTCCTTGTACCTTCCACCAAACCTTGCTTTTAATATTGGAGATATTCAGTCCTTAATTAACCAACTTCCAGCTCCTTTACTTCTCCTAGTTGATTTTAATGCCCACAACCCCCTTTGGGGAAGTCGGTTTTTAGACAGTAAAGGAAAATTAATCGAAGACCTTATTGACAGGAATGATGTTACCCTATATAATAACGGGTAAGTGACTTTCCACAACATTCATGATAATCATTTCTCTGCACTGGACCTTAGTATTTCTTCAACAAGTATCCACCTTAATTTTAATTGGTCTGTTAATGAAGATTTAAATGGAAGTAATCACTACCCGATCCATTTGAAATATGCTCTAAATGCTCCATCTGAAGTTTTACCTAAGTGGCAGGTAGAGGACGCAGACTGGGATAAATTCAGTAAGGATGTCAGTCTAGATGGGGAGTCTGAGTCCTTTCATTCTCATCTAGATGCCTATGATTACTTTATTGAATCTACTTTGAAGAGTGCTGAAGGCTCGATTCCAAAAACAAAAGGCAAACCTCGTAGACCTGCAGTTCCCTGGTGGAATAAGACATGTGGTATTCAAGGAAGTGCTACAGACGTTGCAAAACTAGTGGCTCCCCTCAGCCTAAATTAATCTACAAACGTGCTTTAGCCAATTAGCGGTGCTTTTATAAGAAAGCCAAAAGAGAATGCTGGCTTTACTATATTATTAATGAAATAAACTCCAAAACCCCACTAAGAGTGGTGTGGCGCAAAATAAGGAAACTGAGTGGAAAATTTGTTGCGTCACCATTACCCTCATTGAAAATAAATGACTCTCTAATCACAGAGCCTACCGAAGTTGCCAGTGAGCTAGGAAAACACTTTTCTAAAGTTTCCAGCCCTAACAATTATCCTCTAGAATTTCAAAGAATTAGGAATTCTGAAATGACTCGGAAATTTGATTCGGGAAAATCTGAACCATACAACTACAAATTTTCCCTAGGAAAATTTCGTGAGGCGTTCTTCTCAAGTGAATCCACAGCTCCAGGTGAGGATACAATCATATATGAAATGCTGAAACACCTCCCAGATGATGCCAAAAAATATTTACTCAAGATTATAAACAAAATATGGGAAACAGGAATTTTACCCAAGGACTGGAAAATATCCATAATTGTTCTTATTAAAAACCCTAATAAAGATGCTTCCCAAGCCACCAGCTGTAGACCAATAGCTCTTACCAGCTGTGTGTTTAAGCTGATGGACAAAATGATAAATTCTAGACTAGTTTGGCACTTGAAAACCAAAGGATTAATATCGCCATTTTAATTTGGTTTCAGGAAAAACCGCTCCACCCTTGATCCCTTGCTGAAGCTGACCAACCAAATCCATCAAGGATTCGCCAAACAATGTCAGACCATCGGCATATTTTTTGACTTAGAGAAAGCATATGACACTACCTGGAGAATTGGCATCATGAAACAGTTGCACAAGATGGGCATATGTAGAAGAATGATCAGGTTTCTATATTCCTTTCTAACAGACAGACTTTTTAAGGTAAGAGTGGGAAACTCCCTCTCCCAACCTTTTATGCAGGAGGAAGGAGTTCCCCAAGGAAGCGTTTTAAGTGTAACACTTTTCAGTGGCAATAAATAGTGTGGTTGAAAAAATCTTGCCCCCTGTTAAATGGTCGCTTTTTATCGATGACCTTGCAATATGCTGCACAGGATATGATTCCTTGTCTGTATGTAAACATTTGCAAAGGTCTATTAATGCTATTACTAAGTGGGATGATGAGAATGGTTTTAAATTCTCCTCTTCCAAAACAGTTGCAGTAAGATTTACTAGGTGCCGGCGTGTGGAAGAGGTTCCCACACTTAGTTTAAAAGGGTCTATCCTTCCTTATGAAAATGAAGTAAAATTTCTGGGGATGACTATAGACCATAAATTAACATGGGCCAGCCGCATAAATGCCCTAAAGATTAATGTTAAACAGTCTTTGAATATTTTAAAGGTTGTTTCTGGATTTGGGGCGCTGATAAGAAATCCCTTCTGAGGCTATATGACTTTGTGTCGATCTAAGCTAGACTATGGCTGTCAAATTTCTTCCTCAGCCTGTAAAAGCAAGCTAAAGGAACTAGATGTTGTACACAACATGGGTTTGAGAATATGCTCAGGGCTTTTTCGAATTTCGCCTGTTGAAAGCATATACGTCGATACAGGTCATTTTACCCTTAATCCAAGAAGGCAAGAGCTAGGGTTTCGATACGTGGCTAGAATGAAAAGTGCTCCCAAAAATCCTTCCTTTCAAGTACTAAAGGAAACAGACTCGAAGTTTTTCTTGTACAAGAGCTTCTAAACCATTCCAAATTCGACTGAATGAGGATGTTAGGAATAATCATCTTAAATCCCAGAAAGCCCTGGTAGAATATCCTGTAAATCCTCCATGGCTTATTCCAGAAGCATTAGTATGTAAAAAAAAATTGTTTAGCAAAAAGGACTGCACTGAAGAAGAGGTTGGGAAAAATCCTTAGAGCACGACGTTACCCATGCTAATTATACAAAGATCTATACAGATGGATCAAAGTCAGATAGTGGTATTGGTTGATACAGCATACAGCTAAATTACCTTACATCAATATTTGCTGCCGAATCAATAGCCATAGTGTCTGCCCTAGATTTAGTTTTTCAAGGTAGTGACACTAATTTTGTCATATACTCAGATTCTAAAAGCACTTTAGAAGCTATTAAAAAATCTAATAGCTTTCATTTATTAATTAAAAAAGTTAAGGAGTGGGTTTTTCGTATCTATTGTCGGCATAAATCAGTCTCTTTCTGTTGGGTCCCTTCTCACGTGGGGATTCGCGGAAACGAGATGGCAGACAGGGAAGCGAACGTTGCTTGTATTTTATCAGAAAACTTGCCGGACGGGATATGAACCGTTCGAAACAGACGTAGCCGTGCTCTATCTTGTGAAGATCACATATGGAAATCCCTTGTTGGATGGACTTCAGGAGTTAATTACAGGTTAATTACAGCCGATCCCCCCAAAATAACGTTAAGTTGTAAATACGCAACCAAAATATTATAAGAAACTGCCATTTCTCGCTTAATACCCGCCGTGTATCTATTACTTAGAAATACCAATGTCTGTGCTGTGAAAGAAAAATTCAAGCTTAGAACATTTCTTACTCTACTGCCTAGCGTATAGTGACGTTGGAAATAGATTTAAATTTGTGCAGTAGCTATATCAAGAAAATAAAGAACTGATAGCCAATATACTTTTATTAATAACAGATCTACTGAAAGAAGAAACTGAAAATAGGAAAGAATTTATGGTATTATAGAGATAAAAAGCTTAAACACAAACAAAGGAGTAAATCGAGCAAGGGAGCCGTTTCAAAGACTCACTCCCTCTACTACTACTACTACTACTAGACCCTGCCAAAATATCTCGTAGTTACGCATACGCAGTTACATAAATTATCCACTTCGGTGGTGTAGTAGTCGTGGCTACTTAACCAGTTATAGTTGATCATCGTTTTAAGACTACGTGGCATTACCAGAATGGCCTTTTGTTCCTGGTTTAAAGAGGAAACATACAGAGATACATTTGAGCCGGGTAAGTGTTAAGTTGTGTAGGGTCCCAATCGACAGAAACGGCGCGGAATGACGTACCCCAGGTCGAGAGGTCGCAGCGATTGGCATTTGGCCGAAATTTATATTCTGAATCCTAATCGCCAGTCTGATTACCCCGTAGTGGGTTAAACTATAGAACAGCCCCGCACAGACTATTACCTTGGAAACTGATTTTCATGCAGCCTAGGCTACTTTTAGTGTTGTTGATGATAGAGGTGGTGGTGTTTATTGTCTGTCAATAAGGCTATGATTACCCTCATCTCTATCCAGCAATCCAACATGATTGGGGACCCTTTGCGAAAGCGGGGTCTTGGGTGGTGGAAATTGCTGTTAGAGAGACCGGGCTTTCATGTTAGCCTGTTCTCATGGAATGGTTCTGCGCATGCTCATGTTATTAGGGAGCTCCCGAACCCAACAGTGAAGGAAACCACTTTTAACCAAAACTTCCCCTATAATATTGCGCATGCGCGATGGCATTCCAGGATGGCCAGCATACAAAAACATATCAGTTCTGATGTTAATTAATGGTTCATTACAGTCTACTGCCCAAAAAAATGGTAAATTGTTAATATGCAACCTAAATACTACAGGAAAAGTCAATTTCCAGAAGGTAATACCCGATGTGGAGCAACTCCATGGTGCTACCCCATTTTTTACCGAAGTTCATTTATAACATTGCCCATGTGCGATAACATTTCAGGATGGCCAGCTTACAAAAACATATAAGTTCTGAGGTTAATTACAGGTTCATTAAAGCCGACCAATAAAAAATAACATTAAATTCTTGATAAGCTACCAAAATACTATAGAAAAAGTCAATATCCGAGGTAATACCCCATGTGGAGTTGTACTATAGTTCTAACCCACAGGAGGTTAGTGCCATCAGTGCACCATAGGCATTACTTAAGGCTCTTTGCAGCGTGCATTCAGCCCCTAGCTGCAACCCTTTTTGCTCCTATTACTGTACCTCCTTTCATATTCTCTTTATCTTACCCTCCACCCTCTCGTAACAATTGATTCTTAGTGCAGCTGCGAGGTTTTCCTCCTTTTACACTTTGCAGACCTTTCACTGTCAACTTCCATTTCAGCGCTGAATAACCTTATAGGTCCCAGTGCTTGGCCTTTGGCCTATATTCTATATTCAATTCAATGCAGTCTGCTTAGCCTTCTGGCAATAAGACCTACAATGTTTTGTTGCCCATATACTAGACTCTGAGTAGTATGCAGAGTAGGGGATCACGAATTAGGCCCTACTTGGAGTTGTCCAGGGGTAGCTGAAGCTCCCCCAGCCAGGTTAGGACATGGCGTCCAAGTTAGATTAGGTTATGGTAAATCCAGTTAGGTTATATTCCCTCAGAAATGCCTGCTACAAAAATGCCTACCAGGCCTGCAGTAGCCTTGTCTCCTACGCTGCATCCACTCCAAATTAATATTTGTTGACATCTAGTCATGGGAACACTGTGAGATGTTCTTTTTTGGCACAGCTGCCCTAGCGCCCCTCCATCAGTATGTGATGTTTTGTATTGATGCCCCAGTTTCAGGGTCCACAAAGTCTTTTGAGTGCTTCATGGCTTCATGCAAGTAACCTCTAACTCTAGTTGCAAGTATGCTGCCCAGCAGTCATTTATTATTTTCATTCACAACAATAGTATTAACTTCATATTTGGGCGACTTAACATTTCCTTTGTTTGGTCGAGTACTGGACCATGAACTTTTTTTTTATATAAGTAACTTACCAAGTAATTACATTGCTATAGTTTCTATTAACCGGCAGCTAAAAATTTTGAAGTTCGCAGGTCGCGCTGTTTTGTTTGGCTAGGTGACTAACCCGCCCACTTTCGGGGTAAGAGAGGAACAAGTAGCAAAAGGATTCAATTTGTTTCTGCCGCTTAATGGCTGTACACCAGCTTTTAACAGCAGCTCCGATTTTGGAATTTGTCTTTCCTATTGATTTCTCATTGTTTTTGGCATCATTAGATAGAGTTAGACTATTTTTTGCCCTTAATTGTGAATTTCATTAATTTGACTCTACCTTGTTTACCGATTGTGACTTTAGTTGACTTGTTTGCCAAATGTCAGACTCAAGTTCGACTAGCTTTAGGTATTGCAGCAAAGGCTGCAATACGCGTCTGACTAAGGAATCTTATGAGTCCCATTCTATCTGCACGGATTGGAGGGGACAAGTTTGTTCAGTAGAATTACGATGTAATGAATGTATAGACTGGGACAGTAAGAAGTGGAAGACTTTAAGATCTCATTTACATAAACTTGCCAGAGATAAAAAGAGAAAAACAACAGCCAGATGGATTAGTAAGTCTGTAGCTAGTCAGGGATCTCCTGTTGATCATGGTTTTCATAATGCTAATGTCAAGATTGACATTCCTGTTATTTCTGTAGATCCCGTACCCAGTTCTTCTACTATGCAACCCGCTCCATTACCTGGCTCTCTCACTTCCGAACCCAACACCATTGCCAGCTTCGAGTGTAAAATCGATAAAAGGTTCATGTTGATTGTAGAATCTATCGCGCAATTAGCCTCATTGGTTAAGGTCCTTATGGACAGTAAGAGTGATTTGGAGTTCCCTGTTGCGCCTAGTGCTAGTGATGTGTTGGCGGGGGAGGTGGCTGCCCGTCCCGCTGATTCTCGTAGGCAAAGGTCAGTGTCATACCCCCATAAACCTGGGAGGAGTCAAACTGGTAGCCTAAGGGAGTTCGGTGAGGTCTGCCCACGGGTAGTCGCCTCCTCGGTTGAACCTGTTGCTGGATCCCAGGTTGCAGCCAAGCACCACTGGAAAGGTGTGTCCTTGGGCATGCACCATCTTTCATCTAGCTCAGATGATTCTTCTCCCAGGCATCAATGGCATTTTGCAGATGAATAACGCCCTTTGAAAAGGCATGCTGGTGATGTGTCGCATTCTCCTCCAGTGCCGTGCAAGAAATTCAAAGAGCCTGTTCGGTTCTCTTCCATCTTGCAGTCACTGGGACAGTCCGGAGCATTTTCCTTCTGTTCCTCCCTTGGTAGAGAGTCAGTGCGGCTTCCAAGTGTCTTGGTTCTCGTAAGCGCTCTTCATGTAAAATGTCTTCTGAGCGTCCTCATGCACCCGAGACTCCTCTGGCTCCTGAGCACCCTGCAGTGTCAGAAGCTCCCTTGACTGCCGAACGCCCAGTTCCGAGCACCCGAAATCGTCTCGGCGCTCGTTGGCTCCTTCTCACACTGCTGTGTCAGAGTACCCATCTTCTCTTGAGCATCATAGAATGCCCATCTTTGCCCGTCCACTCGATTCATGGATCACCAGCTAAGATGAAGCACCCATTGGCGCAAGAGCACCCACTCTCTTCCGTTCACCATGCTTCTGCTGCTGGCGCTTTGACTCCTACTGCTGTTAATGTTCCTCGAACAGTTGGGCATTCTTCTGTGCCTCAAACTCCCAAACTTCAGGCTTTACCCTCTTCCAACAAGCAAGCGCCCTCCATGGTAGACCCGATTTAGAGCAAGCTGGACAGTATTTTAAGCCTGTTAAAGAAGGCTCTGTCGACCCCCCAACCTATGGACTTAGTTTCGACTCCTGTATCCTCGGATGAGGAAGAAGTAGTTACTGCTCAAGACGCTCGTCCTTCAGCTCATACATCGCTGCTAAGGTATCTTCTTGCTACCTTCCTGAATAGCTTTTCACCTGCAGCTCCCTTCTCCCGCGTCAGCTTTTCTTATGGAGTCACAGTCTTCCGCTTCTTCGAGACTGCCCAAGTTAGTGCTTTCTTCTTCTGTTGAGAAAGCCTTCAGCTTCCCTCCTTCTAGATTGTCTAAGAGGAGTCAGCTCTCTTATTCCACCAGGGAAGCTCCTTCTCTGGGAGAGTCTGCCTCCTCCCAGGGGGACTTCTCTGGGCTGATCAATTCCTCACGTAGATATGCCTTTGCTTCAGCAAAGATCATGTTCAGTGCGATGGAGCTCTCATATCTTAAAAACTTGTTCAAGGTGTTTGAAGTTTGAGTTTTCTTGATTGGGCAGTGGGCTCTCTAGCCCGTAAACTTAAGGACTGCTCTGCTATTCTTGAAGATAATGCCTCCGATTGTCTGGGAGTCCTCTCATGTATCGATAAAGGGATCAGGGATGGTTCCCAGGAGTTAGCTTCCCTGTACACAATGGGAGTCTTGAAAAAGAGAGATCGGTGGTGTTCCTACACCTGTAAGGGAGTGACACCCTCCCAGAAGTTGGCCCTTTTGGTTTCCCTTTGGATCATCATCACCTGTTCCCACAGGCTACAGTTCTGGGGATTTCTTCAGATCTTCAGAAGAAGAATACACAAGATCTTCTTGCCCAGTCCTCTAGACGGCCAAAGAGGTGCCTGCTCATGCCTCCAGGACAATCCCACCACTGCAGACTCTGCCCTTTCGGGGCAACAAAGATCTTTGTCTAGATCCCGTTCTTCCGGCAGCTTCGTCTCCAGAGCCATTAAGAGATCCTCATCCTGTTCTGTCTCTCGCAAGTGAGAATTTCATCCTCCGAACTTCTGTAGGAGCCAGGCTGCTTCTCTTCTGGGAGAAGTGGAAAGAGAGGGAGCAGAGCCATGAATTGTCAACGTACTGAAGGAAGCTATTTCATCCCCTTCAAAGAAAAGCCGCCTTTAAGCAGCTCTCCAATAACACTGTCAGCTTACTCCAAAGGCTCGAAGAAGTCTTTGGCCCTCTCAGAGGAAGTGTCGTCCCTTCTCAAGAAGGGGGCAATAGAATTAGTAGAGGATGTGGGCTCCCCGGGGTTCTATAATTGCCTTTTTGTGGTGCCCAAAGCTTAGGGAGAATGGAAGACATCAATAGACACGCAGGATGGGTACTTCAACGTCCTAGTACATCTAGAATCAAGGAGGTTTCTGAGGGTCGTGTTTGGGAACAGTGTTCCAGTTCTTTGCTCTGTGTTTCAGGTTATCGACAGAGCCTCAAGTATTTACCAGAGTTCTCATTCCCCTAGCAAAATGGCTCCATCTGATGGGAATCAAGATCTCCCTTTACTTGGATGATTGGCTACTTCGGGCCCAATAGAAAGAGAAATGTTCGGAGGACCTTCAAAATACTCTTCTCCTAGCCTAGGAGCTGGGATTGATGATCAACTTTCAGAAGTCTCAGTTGATTCTCTCACAACGGATTCTTTATTTAGGGACGATAATAGATTCAGAGTTTTCAGGTTTTTCCCTCACCGAAGAGAATAGAGTCTTGCCTCAGGATAGCTCTCAGATTTCTTCTTTGGACCAATGCTCCGTCAATGAATGGATGAGTCTTCTGGGGACGTTATCGTCCATAGAGCAATTCGTATTCCTGGGCAGGCTTCATATGAGACCGCTTCAATTCTTAAGAATCAGCTGGAACAGGAAAAAATACCCCGACTCTTTCATGTTCCGAGTGACTCCAGAGATAAAAGAGGATCTGCGTTGGTGCTTAGAAGGAAGGTTGTCATAAGGGAAATCCCTCCTGTTGAACCCCAACCTAAGACTTCTTCTCAGATGCGTCGAACCTAGGTTGGGGATCTCTGTCGGGGAACAAGGAAATTTCAAAGACCTGGTCCCCGGAACAAAGAAATTGGCACATAAATGTCAAGGAATTGAAGGCAGTTCATCTGGGGTTACAGTTTTTCAAAGAAGTTTGCAACAAGATGATCACAGTGCACTCAGACAGTATGACATCCCTGTCTTATATAAAAAACCAAGGGGGGACACACACTACCCCCTTTGTGAGACGGCAAGGTGTCGAAACTTCAACAAGAGAGATTCTACTTTTCCGTAAGTTATGGTACATGTACAGTATAGTTTTCATGTATTCTTCCTAAATTTACGTAAAGTGGAAATGAGTATTACGTAGAAGAAAGATATTGTTTTGTTGTGTTTGTATTTAGTAATGAAAAGCGTTGTTTTGGCTGTGTCGTGTATTTAATTGTAAGTATACGTGTAATAGTGCTTAACTACCGGCATCGGTTGTTTGTCCTGTTGTTAGTCAAACATTTGGTGTTGGTCGGCGACGGTCATGACACCAGTCTCCTTATAGCCTTGGTGCAGTGTAGTTCAGACTAGTAGACTCAAGAAAAGGGAATGCAGCCATAGTTGTCGGTGCCTACAAGTCCACATAAGTATTCCTTTTCATCTTAAAGTTCATTTAGGGAAATTCCTTTAGGAGACATGCATATCTAAATGTAAGGAGAATTCTTGAGGTGTGCTTTGGATGAGGGTTACGAAGTAGAGATTGTGCTCATGCCAATGTGATTCTAATTCAAGCTAGGAATATTGAATGCACTATTTGAGCTAACAGTAAGTGTATATCGTTTGTTTTAGATTATTATACACAACACAATGCAGTGTTTCAAGTGCAAATTGGAATAGCATAATATGAGTGAAGTAACCTGGGTGTCGTACTATAAGACTTAGACTATGATTAGGTTAGTACGTTTCAAATCGTTTCTGAATCCGTTGGAATAAATGGGTGCTGTGACCAGGATCGCAGTGATTGGTTGTTACAGTATAGCAGTGATCTGTATAGTTAGAGTTTATGAAATTTTAAGGATTGTTGTGATACTAGGCGATGAAGATAAAAATGTGACTGGCTGATGGTGGCAGCCATTTTAGAATTAGTCACGTGTTAGCCTACCCTGAAATGGATTAGTAGGATTAACTTGGTCAATCATTGCCTAGCCTAATTGAAGCCTGACTTTTAGCCTACCCTGAAATGGATTAGTAGGATTAACTTGGTCAATCATTGCCTAGCCTACTGTAATTGAAGCCTGAGTTTTTGATAGTAACGTAGTGGGAATTTTAACCTTCCTTTTTTATTTTGAGATCATTGTTCTTTGGATAAAATTGAGAAAATGGCTATGGCCTATCCAGACGTTTTTCGCATAGAGCGAAAGGTTGCTGTGGTAGGACATTCTCATGTAAAACATCTGTCATTTTATGACAGGGTGCTGTAGTAAAAGTGATGTGAGACTAAAACACCCCCTGTATTATTGCGCTTTTGGGAAATCGGGAGCAGTGTGCGATAACCTACGGATCCTGTATTACTGTAGTGGCCAGATTGACAGCATTTGCCCCAGATATCATTATCCTGTACATCAGAGGAAACAGTATTGATGTAAATGATGATGATCCAGAATTGGTGAATAAGGTAAAAATAAGATTTTAGGACTAGTAGAGAGATTGGAAGGTATCTATAACTGTAAGATTTTGGTGGTTAGTATAGAGATTCGTTACACTCCTAGAAACATCCCTAGGGATAGATATCGAGTGCGAAAAAATTTACTAAACCAATTATCAGAAAGAAACCAAGAAATAACTTTTATTTTCACTCAGTTTGCAGAAAGAGACTTTGCCGGTGATAGAGTGCAGATGATTACGCGTTCAGTAAAGATTGGTAAATGCTAGTTGTTCCGACATGATATACAAACCGTCGGTCTCTTACATTAGGAATTACTTTCAGCGTAGGCTTGAAACTGCTGTTGAACTTTCGAACAAGGTGGTTAGGCAGTTAACTACCGTCCGGGAGGCAGGAGTATCGCCAGCCCGGATGTAAACATTCCAATTTGCTTTTGGCAGTCGTAGACTGCGGATGTTGTTTCTCTCGCTCTCTGCCTGACTGCTTTTGAGCTTTTCCCGGTGGGAACTTTCTTTTTTTTTTTCTTAAGTATGAATGTTGACAAGCCCTTGAAGCCCTCCTACCGCCAGTGTGTGTGTGTGTGTCATGAGGTAGGAGACAAGAAATGCCACACTTTCAGATCTAGCGTTGACATGGACCCACGTGCCCTCTGTCCCACTTGCAGGGTACGTGTGTTCGCGCGCTTCGCCTTATAGTGAGTGTTGTTCCTGGTCTCTCAAGCAGTGGAGAAAGTTTGAAGGAAGGAGATGTTACCGTAGGAAGCCCGCCAAGGAATCGTCCAAGGGCATCACGCCCCCGACGATTCCTGTGGTGGCTGATCCGTCGGGATCGTTTCTCCCTTTAAGCAAGCTTCCCCTACTTGCTGCCTCTCCCTCGGGTGAGGACTCCCCCTCCCTTTCCTCATTCATTTCATTGGGTGTGGAAGGCCGCAGGGGAGTGGTTGCTCAGAACATCCTCTCTGGGGTCTCTCCTCGCTCCGGGGACGAATTTTTTGCTCCAGGGGCGAATTTTTTCCCCTGGAACGAGTAGATACTTCAATTTTTTACCCAACTTTGTCCTCAGGTTTTGGGGGTGGAAGCGTCCTCTGTTGGCCAGGTACCCGATCTAACATCTGCCTGGCTGCACCTGGGTCTGCCTGGTGTTCTGTCACTGGAGGGTCTGGTGTCACACTTGTCTGGCGCTCCAGTGACGACCCACTCAGCCACTGTTTCCACCACCACGACTGTCACCATGTCATCATTCGGCAAGCTGCCTGTGATGGTGGCCTCGTACCTCGACACCCAGGGTTCGGTCGCTCCTGCCACATTCCACTCCGAACCGCTGCCTCCTGGGTTCCTGGCCCCGTTGTCCCTGCCTGGCCACCTCGCACATGGTGACGTCATTGATGCCTTTCATGTCTATACCTGCTCCTGTTGCCGACCCACACTCGTTACTGACCACAGTTCTGGCTCCTTGCTTCCCTGACACTCGGCCCGTCCTGACTCCCCATGCGCCACCCATGCCTCCGACCCTGACTTCGTCTCTGGACTGTCCTGGCTCCCGCGCTGCTGTATCTGCCCCGGTAGCTGCTGGCCTGAGCACCGTTTCCGCTACCTGGGTTGCGCCTGCCTCCGTGGCCCCCCTGGTTGCTCCTGTGCCTTCTGCTGCTCCTATGTGGTTTGAGGACCTGACTACGATCCTGAGGAAAAAATAAATTAAGTATACCATAGTTTTACCAGACCACTGAGCTGATTAACAGCTGTCCAAGGGCTGGCCCGAAGGATTAGACTTATTTTACGAAGATGGCGAAGAAGAGATTGAGGAAGGTGTCTTTGTCGTTTGCTGCCTCTTCTTCCTCTTCTTCTTCTGAGGCTCCTTAGCCAAGGAAGAAGAAGTGCCCCAGGTCAGTCGTATCAGGAGCCGAGGGCTTGCAGACCATGGTTCGCGCTCCCCCTGCTGCGCCGAAGATGCCTGCTCCTAAGGCCAGCGGGTCCGTGTCAGACACTAGCTCGCGAGCCGCTCCAAATACCCGGTCTCTTAGGAGACCCAAGCACTCCAGTCTGGTACAGGAGAAACCTCTCTCTGTATGGACTCGGGCGCGGGACGAGAGAAAGAGTCCGGGCATGCAGGTACCCCGATTCTTCCTGCTGGTGCTGCTTCTAGTACCAAGCCAGGTTCCCGGGAAGGTGCACTGGTCCCTTGGGTCTGGACACCTGGAAAAGAGAAGAGGTCCCCTACTCAGTCTTTCCTAGAGGTTTCTGCCTCAAAGAAGACTCGGGCGCGTTCAGAGGATAGCGCAAGTTCGTGCCAGCCAGCCACGTGCTCGATTCCTCCCAGTCCCCGGCCACGTTTGCGTGGCAAGCCTGGCTCGGGGAGGTGAGCAGCTCCGTTCTCCTCAGGGGACCACTTCGCCCAGGCGAAAGCACTCTCCTCGACCTGGGTTGCCGTCACCACCGTGGGTTGGCGACCGCTCCCGGCCTGCTGCTCCTGTTGGTTCTACCAGCAAGACCAGTGGGAGTGCCCGATCCTCCTCGCCTTCCCCTCTACCTCCTCGGTTCCTCCCAGGGGGTGCGAGTCAGACAGGAAGAACTCTGGCAAGGTGACTCCCCAGAGTTCTACCTCTGGGGTGTAGATGCCTGGCTCGGTCCTCAGTTTGGCCTGGTCGTATGCCCATCTGGTGTAGGAAGGATCATGGGGGTCTGCCGAGGTTCTTCCTCTTGCAGGGAGAGTAGATCGGGAGGACCACACCCTGGAAGGACTCAAGGGTCCTCTTCCCCAGGACGCAGACACCCCTGGGATATAGAGGACGTTTGCTGAGGTAATTGCGCTGATTCATCAGCACAACGACCTCAGGGAAGGAACCACGGTCTTGTATGTGGATCGTGCGTCGAGCCTCGAACCCTACTGGGGACCCAAGAAGGAACCCAAGGCTTCGGTGGGGCTGCCGTGGTCCATGCTTGCCGAGGGGGTACTTGATCAGGTAAATGGTCTTGTGTCCGGGCAGGACAATTCTCTCCGATAGAACCACTCAGACAAGCTACTTCCCCCTCCTCTGCCTAGCACAGTCTTCGAAGGGGTCCCATGGAAACACCCAGCCTTTTTCTTCCTCTAGAAAGGGTGGATCTTCCCGCCCCTTTCAGCCTGCTTTCCAATCTGGAAAAGGGGACAAGGGGAAGAAGAAGAAGGGGAAATGCCAGGGGCAGCGTTCCCCCCCTCCCCCCCTGATGCTGCCGAAGGTGGGGGTTGCCTGTCGAGCCATTGGGCAACATGGCAGCGACACAGAGCCGAGACCTGGACAGTGGATGTCCTTCGGGAGGGATATCTACTACCCTTCAAGTCTCGGCCTCCCCTCACCTACACTCCGGTCTGTCTCCGCACATACGTCCAAGGAACTCCAAAGGACTCCGCACTATAGCAAGAAGTTAAAGCCATGCTGAGCAAGGGTGCTGTGGAAGTAGTGTCGGACTGGTCTCCGGGCTTTTACAGCCGTGTCTTCCTCGTAGAGAAAGCCACAGGGGGATGGAGACCAGTCATAGATTTCTCCCCTGAACTGCTTCGTTCGCCAGGCTCAGTTCACGATGGAAACGGCACGATCCGTGCTCGCTTCCATCAGGGAGAACGACTTCATGCTTATGGTGGACATGAAGGGTGCGTATTTCCAAGTGCCCATTCATCCGTCCTCCTGCAAGTACCTCCGCTTTATCCTTGGGGAGACGGTCTTCCAATTCAGGGCACTCTGCTTCGGGCTCTCGACCGCTCCCCAGGTGTTCACGAGAGTCTTCTCTCTCATGTCAGCCTGGGCCCACTCGCACAGGATACGCCTACTGAGGTATCTCAATGATTCGCTCGTCCTAGCGAGCTCCTGCTCGCAGTTGCTACAGGACAGGGATCAACTCCTCGAGTTTTGCCGCGATCTTGGGATCATGGTGAATCTTGAGAAGTCAGATCTCTCCCCCAAGCAGAGGATAAAGTACCTGGGCAAGCTGATAGACACAGTAGCAGCAAAAGTCTTTCCCTCTGACTCTCGTATCAACAGGTTCAGGCAGGCAACACAGCTGATCCCGGCAATGGCAAGTCGTCATTGGTCACCTGTCGTCGCTGGAGAAGCTGGTACCTCATGGGCGTCCTCACCTGCGATCTCTACAATGGAGACTAAAGGAGTATTGGTCCTAGTCCTTTCTCATCCCTCTTTCCGAGGAGGTGAGAGAGGACCTTCACTGGTGGATGGATGACAGGAACCTCTTGATAGGAGTATCCCTGCATTCTCCCCCTCCAGACATGCTGCTGTTCTCAGACGCATGGACCGAGGGATGGGGTGCACACCTGGAGGAGTTGCTGACTTAGGGAGTGTGGCACCGAGACGACAAGCACCTTCACATCAATATCCTGGAGCTCAAGGCAGCCTTCCTGGCTCTCCAAGAGTTCCATGATCGAGTGATGGGACACTCCGTGGTACTGATGAGCGACAATACCACGGTAGTGGCATACGTCAACAAGCAGGGGGCGTCTAGTATCCCTCCCTTTCCACCAGTTGACGATGGCGGGTGCATGAGTGGACCGTGGCTCACTTGTAGAGCTGTCAGCCAGGTACATTCCAGGCAAGAGGAATGTCGTGGCAGACAAGCTCAGCTGCCAGAATCAGGTGATCGGAACCGAATCGTCTCTTCACTCGGAAGTCACGGAAAGGCTACTCGACCTGTGGGGGCGTCCAGTCATCGACCTGTTCGCCACCTGGCACAACAGAAAACTCCAGCTCTTCTGCTCTGTCATGCCAGACCCATGGGCCACTGTGGAGGACGCGTTCCAGCACCCTTGGGATAACCTCGACATTTACGCCTTTCCTCTGTTCTGTCTGATTCACAGATTGATCAACCAAGCGATGATCACTCCGAATCTCAGAATGATTCTGGTGGCACCCACTGCCATTCGGTATCCCGACCTGTTAGCTCTCCTCTCCTCTCCGAGGCACCGAGAGAGATCCCCCCCAGCCCAACCTGCTGTGTCAACCCCACTTGGAGCAGTAAAACCAGGCAGTGCAGTCCCTGTGTCTTCACAGCTGGAGGTTATCCATCATCTCCTGCGAGCGAGAGGCTTTCACATCGCACAGCAACTGAGATGGCTGGGTACCTCAGACAATCCTCCGCAGCCGTATACCAGGGGAAGTGGTCCATCTTCTGTGGTTGGTGTCGTGGACGGGGTATCTCTCCGGTCAGAGCTACTGTTCAGCAGGTCGTGGACTTCCTCTTCTTCCTTCGCCAAGAGAAGCTTCTCTCCGTTTCAGCTGTAAAGACTACCGCGCCGCTCTCGGCCTAGTCTTGCAGCTGAAAGGAGTAGACATCTCTTCCTCCTTCACGATTTCCCTACTGATGAGAAGCTTCGAAAGGTCTTGTTCACCCAGGGATCTCAGGCCCCCTGCATGGGATGTGACTCTTGTTCTAAGGAGCCTGACTCCTGCACCGCACGAGCCTTTACGAGAGTCGTCAGACAGGGATCTGACCCTCAACACCATCTTCCTGCTGGCCCTGGCATCGGCAAAGAGAGATGGTGAACTACACGGACTTTCCTTCGATGTTAAACACTCGAGGGGATGGGGATTGGTTAAGCTCTATTTCGTCCCGGATTTTCTGGAACAAGATCCTTCTGTCTCTTGGTATGCATGGCTGATGTTTACTTTTCTTCTTCAGTATATATTTATGCAATATTTTCTCTAATATTTTATATAATATATCTGTATTTACCTGTATATTATCACTTACGAATATGTTTTCCCAGTCTTTGTTTAATGCTTCATTTATTTCTGACCATTTTATATTATTAATATAGAAATTGTATTTTCCATATCCTTCCCACTTTTTCATCTCTTGCTTATCTCTGTTCTCACTTGCTTTGGAACGGACTGTTAATTCTATGACATTATGGTCTGAAATACTCGTACTATACACTATGATTCCTTTAACATAGTTCACCTCATTCACAAATACTAGGTCTAAAATATCCTTTCTTGTTGGCAGGTGATTTATTTGCTGAATGTTATGTTTTAGTAGCATATCTAATGGCTTTTCAAATTGCCTCTTATCTTCTGCAATACTATTGCTCTCTTTTTTTTATATGTATAAGTACAACCACAATCTCGTATTCATTCTTTCCAATCTGCAAAAGGAAAGTTAAAGTCTCCAGATAGGAGTATAGTCCAGTCTTTGTGATTTCTACATATATCATCCAATTTGTCTATTATTATGTAAAACTCCTTAGTATTAGGGGGTATGTATATTACGATGTTCACTAATTTTTCAGATTCAAAATCTACCGCTATTAATTCACATTCTGTGTTACTATATTTCCCACAGATTTCTCCATGGTTAAAGTCTCTCCCATATATCGCAGTTCCTCCTTGATTCCTATTTTTTCTATCTGATCTATAAGTTTGGAAACCCTCTATCTGATCATCATTACCAGTCTCTTGGGAATACCAGTTTTCACTTATATTCATTATATATATTTTTTCAGTTTGGGTTAATTCTTTTAAGGCTGCTCTTTGCTGCACACATATGAGAGCTTTGCTCCCTGAATGGAATCCAACTTCTGGTGGTAGTAGGATCCAGAAGAAAGGATTTCAGATCGGGTAAGAATGTTTTGGGTTTCATGTAAGAAACCTTTAGCTCGATTGGCTGAGTGGATATTTGTCTAGCTTCACGACTCACCGTCCTCTTCTCAGTTAGTGCAGCAGATTGCTGTAAAAATCGTTCAGATAGTGAAACAAGCATGAAATTTGGCACAAAATATTCCTAAGACTACGCTCTCTTAGAAAGGGCGCTGGCCACCTGAAAATCCAAGATGGCGGCTATTTTTCAAAAATGGCCGCCATCTATGTTGAATTCACTGGTTTGGGAGCATCTATTGGATGGAATATGCCAGTTTTTTTTTAAACCTCGACTTTTAGGTTATAAAATGTTCCATACCACACATTTTATTGAAAACCCTTACTAAATGAATTGTAACCAAGATGGCGTACAAAATGGTTGCCATAAAAGTTTTTTTCTATCCACAGCGCTAGCAACATAGAGACCAACTGTTTTTATTTAATGGTATATTCATGTGATCAGACAGTTTAACTAATATGCTATTTTCAACTGAAATAGTAATGGTATGGTCACATACAACATTGTGTCTAAGACTGTAACCATAAAAGAAAAAAAGAGAAATACGGACTAAAAGCGCAACCAATCTATGTATAGGTCTCTCAACCTACACCTTTGAAAAATTCGAGGATAAGAAGGTAGGCATAGCATGACACGTTGGATGCTCAAGCTAGATTATCTACTGAGAGAGGGCAATATTTATCTAGACTTCACATTTGCAAGTGCACAGAGCTGTGCAGGGAAGGCCAGCTTGTAGCACTTGCACCTTTCCCGACAACCTGCTTTGCATCCACATTTGGTAAGCTGTTGGCAACTCTTGGCTAAGGGCAGGTTGGTTGTCAGAGGACTTGCCATGCTTCACCAGACTTTTGCCATCCCCACTCAGCAGGGTTCTCTGGCTGTGGCTGACACTGGGTGGCCTGCCCCACACACAACCAGCCTGGTACGCAGCACGCTTGGTGTGTTGGAGGAGAGCTCCCCTGGTTGGTGGAATGGCCTCATATGCCCTTTGTTTTCTGGCAAACATATCAAGTCTAGCCTCATCCACAGTGCCAGCAGTGCTGGATCTTTCATACATAAGTATGACAAACCTCTCCAGGACCTTCAGGTCACTCTCTTCCACTCTGAGAGGGTAGTGACTCAGTTTGGAGAACACAGTGGAGGCCTCTGGAAAGATGTTCCATGTCTGCCAGGCGGTCTTCTTGCCCTTGCTCGGAAGGCTGACACTGTATCACAGCCTGTGAAGCATGGAAGAAGAGCATGCCATTCACCTTCTCCTGGCCCAGAGAGTTGCACAGGTCATGCACAGCAATCCAGCGCAGGCTCTGGCCTTGGCCAAATGCCACCCATAGCTTCTCTAGCCCTAGATTGTGGAGAGTGGAGAAAGCACTGACTGCAAACGACAAGAACATCTGTGTCATTTGCTTTAACCGTGATGGTCTTGGCTCCATGTTCTGTGGCATATTTGGCATGGAGAAAGATGCGGGTGTCAGCTTCCTCATGAACACTTTTCCAGTCCCTGAAGACTAGCCTCATGAGTGCTGAGGACAACAGACCCTTTCGTGGCAATGACAACATTTGTGGCAGACATCTGGGCAACTTTGTCTGCCAGGAACTGGAACAACTCTGTCTTGTTGGCATCGTGTCTTAGGAAATTGCGCCAGTTGGATGGAATTGTGTTCTTGTCTGTCACCTTGCGCCTTCCTCCTTGACCACGTTGGAACCTGGTCTCAGCTTTGAGGCTGGATGTATTGTATACATCAAATACAAGATGTGATGATGTGTACTTGCTGCTATAGGATTGTATCACAGGCAAGAAGTCGCAAAGTGCATAGCCCTCAAAGGTCTTTCCTTTCTTTGGTGGCAAGGCATGGACCAAAGCTGATCCATCTACAATGAGGACATCAGTCTTTGGTTCTTTGTCTTCTAGTGTAACATGACTCTCCAGGACCGAGGTCAGCTGAGACTTCTGACATGTGTACAGCCTACCACCCTCACTAAGGAAGCTGGGAATGTTTGATTCTCGTGCTGGAAGAATTCCTGCAGATCACATTCACGGCTCTGACAGGATATAAATAGCTTTGAGAAAAGCTGGCAATCCTCCTTCAGAAGTTTCTGCTTTGACTGTTCTACAGGAGCAGCTTCTTGCCTGAAGAAGTCAGTTCTGTTCTTCTTTATCGGCTCATAGAAAGGAGACTGCATTGTTTGCCAAAGAGTCTGAAAACTTCTGAAATTTAGTGCGGCCTCTGTCAAGGTGTGTCTGTAGAAGTTTCTGCTGAGCTGGGGTGGGCAATGTCTTTGTTGTCAATGGAATACAGATCCTGGCTCTCTTCCTGAAAAGGACTTCCCAAGTGTTGCAAAGCCAATGACAGCTTGCTGACTCTCTCCAAGAATGTCTTCTGCGCATGAGGTGTTTGTTCATGGTGTGTTGTCTGCTCATTAGACTCCTTACTTTGAACCTCTGTTTCGTATGCAGACACCAAGCGGATGATCTCTGGGCCAGCCACCATCCATCTTCTGAGTGCTGACGGATCTTCAGTCAGCCCAATGGCTCCGCCATCAGCCTTTATAAAGGCATTGGTCTGCTCATGAGCTTGGTCAAGAGCCATTGCTGAGAACTGGCGACTGGTCTTGTGCACAACAAAGTTGCCAGCCTTGAACTCCTTGTGCAACTCTGGGTGTGAACTCTCTAGGGTAAGCATGTCCCTGAGGTGAATAGGCAGCCAACGAGCATAGTTTGTATTATTGTTGGAAAGAAGTAGGGTATCAGCTCATGCAATGCCTGGCAGTAGAGGACAAAATTGGCCTCACGGAAGGACCTGATCAGTAGGAATATCACAAGTTCCATAGACAACACCATGTGCCAGAAGTGGAACTGTGGACTCTGCTGTCTTGAAAGGTCACACCACTCCTCAAACTCTAATGCCTGCTCATTGTTGTTTGCTTTCTCAGCACAGTAGTCAGTGTATGCTGTCCTCAGGAGTTTGTACAAACTAGAGGCTGTAACCTGGTGCATCTGCCGTGTCCTGGTTACACTGGCAGCTGACAGGAAGGATTCTGCAGTTCCAGATGAAGCAACTCCTGCCTCCACCAGAGCTCCTGTCCAACCACTGCCATGAAGAAGAGTACCAAGAGATGTCATTGCTGCCATCTCAATGTGCAGACCACCAAACATTACCAGATACTTGTCTTCGCCATACTGATCAGGCCACTGCCACTGCACCTGCTTTGCTACGGCATAGATTGGCTGATCAGCTGTGATTATGGGTATCTGGCCGGGGTTCAGAAAATCAGTGACATCCTGCACTTTCTGCATCACGTGTTTGATCGTAGCAACAGAATGAGCCTGATCACGCAGGAGAGGAAGCAATGAAGTTATGGTTACTTCAAATTCTGGGCTTCTCTTCATTGAAGCGTGATGAGCTGACCACGTCAGATTCACTGCATCATCTATTTCCTGGGTGACTATGACCTTGTCTAGCCACTGATACTGCAGTGCAAGCTGTGGCCCCAAGATATCTGTGGGTGGCTTTGGTATTGCAGTGTTTGGTGGCACAGGGTTCTTTGTTTGAAAGGAAGCTGGTGAGATGTTTGTGAATGTGTCCGCAATTCAGGCACCGACCTCACTTTCTCAGGTGCAAACTTTAGTTGCTGTCTTTCCTGTCCAGTGTTCTCCTTGGTGGGGTGCTGAAATATGGAGATGCTAGTTCCATGGAAGGAGGTAGTGGCAGTAGTTGCAGATGGGTTGTGGTCGATGTTGTCCATCACTGCAGTGGTGAACAACCCTTTTCGCAGTACTGGGGACAGACCACACCCTCCTCCACATATTTGCTAACTGTGGCATCTCCTAACTGTGCAGAGACCTCCAGTACTCTGTCATAAGAGATACTGAGGCCATACTGATGTAGCATTTCAACCAGGTTTCTCTTCCTGGTTTTGGCATAGACTGAGAGTCCCATGTAGACTGGGAATGGTGTTTCTCTGTCTTTGGAGTGTCTATGAGTTGTTGCTCCTCTTTGTATCGGGAGTAGCAGTTGAACTGCATGAGCTGTGCAATGGCCTGGTCTGACTTTGATGCTCCAAATCGTAACTGTGACTTGATGTCAGCCCCATGCTCAACCATCCCTACAAACTGGAGCAGGAGAGGAGGCACAGAATTTCGTACACAAGCCTCAGAAAATGTGCCATCAAACCGTGACTGATGATCAAGTATAGACTTTCTGAGAATATTTGCTGCTTTAGCAATGATAACTGCCTCTGAAAGATCAGATGATTGAGCAAGTGCTTTTCCCACATCCTTTTGAAATGCAAGTAATACATCTCTGCCAGATTTATGAGCCTCAAGTTCTGGAATTTCTGCCAGAAGTTTGTCTTTGAGTCTCGTGGAATTTACACTTGGTGACTCTACACCTAATTGTTCCAGACGTTGTTGGTAGAGGTGGCAAATATCTGCCAGCCGAAATGTGACTGGATCATCTGAACAAAGGTTGTTTTCAACAATGTATGTCATCAGTTCTGACAGAACTAGTGGATACACATCTGATTCTGACTCAGTGCTACCTTGGTCTTTCTCAAGGCTCCTCAGGTAGGACCTTTTTCTGTTGTAGAGGGCACAAAGACAGGCATGGTGATACTTAAACTCCTGTGCAATGACATCCCCACCCAGTCAACTTAGCAAGGAGCTTGCCATCACTAAGTATCTCTGCACATTCACGCAATTTCAAGTCAAGGCCCTTAGTACTAGCCTGTCTGAGATCAGATGCAGGTGCCACTTTCTCACAGAAAATGCAAACTTCATTGTCATGACTGGTTCGGCGCAGTTTTGCACGACTAGTCTCAGTGTTGCTGGTCTGGTCATTGGATTGTCGCTTTCTTGCACGGTCCAGTTTAGTGTTGTTAAACAACAAGCGACAGTTCACATGGTATTTTGCTGCATTTTTTCCTGAGAGTGGCCTCTATGCCATCACCTTCATCCAGCCTTGCTGGATCCATTATCAGTGGCATTTCATTAATTTCACTGAACATGGGAATGTTCCTTGCCAGCATTGTGTACCCATCATGGTCTAGGACATGATGACTTGGAGGTGATGTCAAGTGCTCACCTCTTTGTCCTTCTGACAAAGACAACACAAACTCCAGTTTGTTTTTCTACTGCTCAATATTGGATTGGCATCACATTCTGCCATGATTTCACTTTTGATTAAGGCCGAGGGGTTATCCTTTTACCACCTTAAACAAAGCACACATTCCTGTATGGGATTCAACTAGGTTGGTCTCCTACACCTAGCCCGATCATTCATCCAGTGCCATTTAAGTCCCGTGTGATCTGTACACCATCCGGGTAAGTACATGAACCATCATGTACAGCCCCATACCCTTGGCTCGGCTCTCCGGCGCTGGCATCCTGTCTATTCAGGTGCGGCTATCTAACTATAGCTGGTCTGGGGCTGTTAGAAAGCATTTGGGACACTAAACTAAACTATACTACAACTACTAGTCTAAGACTACAGGATTAGTAAAGCTGGATTAGCTGGCACTGAACCCCATGCTGAGTTACACAGCAGTGATGTCACCAGTGTGCCCTGGTTGTGTGCAGACATACACTCTTTTACATTTATTAATTTTCCTTCAAAATTGATGAGTTATTCGAAAGAGATGGCCTCATTAGGATCTAAAACCACAGAAACCAAGATCCATGCTTAAAACGATAATTGTTGAACGGGCATTATTTCTCATTATAATTATTGTTTCTACCTTTTTCTTGGCAGCCATATAGCCCCCATATTTAAAGGTAAACTGTACTGGGAAGCTACAGAAACATAATATTCACAAGAAATAGTATGGAAGAGCTTTACCATATTGCTAGAAGCAAATACATGCCATTCTAGTGAAAAATTAGCCAAAATCTGTCGATGCACTGGCGCCATCTTGGAATTTGGCATACATATTAAATTTTTTTGCGTGGCCAGCCCTTTTCTGATAGAGGGAACTTTAAAGAGCACTTGTGCAAAATTTCATGCTTGTTTCACTATCTGAACGATTCTTATGAAATATGCAATTATCTGCTGCACTAAATGTGGGAATCAGTAACTGTAACAACAGGTAAGATTCACCTACTGTGAAAGTAGACCCCACCCAGCCTCCTCACAATTTAGTGGTCTATCAAGGAGAATTCTCATAAGAGCTAAAACATTCAAAACATACTTGGTGGAGAACAGGTGAACTAGACAGTCATCCAGGCAGCCATTCGATCTTTTGTTTGAATGCTGGTACCTATCGGCGTGGAGATATAAGCTAACTTTAACAATAGGTAAGTATCCAAATAATAAATTTATGAAAATTTATATTTTCAATTCAAACCCATATAACTTATAATTAATGGCTGACATCCATATTCCACATTCCAATTTTTTAAGGCTTGCCTCATGGAAAAATCAGATTATTTAGCAACTAAGACCTACTAGCCCTTACTGGGTATGTGAGGTACCTCGTGAGGAATATTTCATGACATAGTGGCTAAATGTTATAGGTTTTTATGTAGCAAATTAATTTACATTGGTATGTTTAGAAATATTTACTTTTATTTTTTTTTGTTAGAAAGCTTTTGCAAGAGTTTTTAAACCATTGGTGTTTTGTGAAAGCTCAAGCTCCTGATTTGGACTTGTTGAAGCCTGGAGGGTCCAAAGAGTTATTCAAATTTAAAATCAGTTTTCTTTTTCAGGTGTATATGTTTGTCGTAAATGCAACAATGAATTGTTTTCTAGTAAGATGAAATACAAGCATAATAGTCCTTGGCCAGCATTTGTTCGAACATTAAAAAATGACTCTGTTCATAAAAGGAGAGAAAGTAAACTTGCCTACAAGGTAATTGTTTGGAAAATGGCATGGGCATGGTTAGAAATATATACTAGTTATATCTCAACAGGCTTACAGTACTGCCATTTTCATTATATTTTGTTCATAATACAAAGATATTCTCTTTCATCCACTTCTGCAGTGTTCAGACTGAAATTATTTTAAGGTGAATTTAAATACTTGGTGGTAAGAGGCAACCAAAGATTTGGAGGAATCACTACACTGTACAATGAGTAATAAAAGCCCTATTTTGAAATGATTTTGATATTTTTAAAGCTGCACTTAGAAATAAAAATTTTCCTTATTAGAGTACAGAGTAGAAGACTTGCAAATCTCTAAGAAAAGTCTGATTGGCAGAAACCAAAGATTTAGAAGTTCTATTTTGCTGGTCACTGGAGATATTGTACTATAGTAATAGGTTGAAAACTTCTTTTGATAGCCAGCCATCGTTATCCATTTTGTGGTGACTGCTTGTTGCTCATGTTAGCTTAGTTGGTTTTAGTTCAGTGATGTTGAAAAGATTTGAGAGTAGGCTTCTTCTCGGGTTGCTGTAATCTCATTCCAAGGATCTTGGGTGTAAAAAATTTCATTTTTGTTTTTAAGATTTGAACATTTTCATAACCTCTTCCCAAATCAGGTACTCAACCAAACTTTTAATGTAGGGAATTTATCTTTATTTGATAAATAAAGAGTGAACTGTGTAGGGATCATGAATTTGTATTATTTTATTGTAATGTTCCCTCTCCAGTTTAGGAAATTTGTAGGTAATTCAAGACAGCTAATGTAATGAAAAATTGAAAGAAAATGCAGCATTCAGCAACAAAAAAAATGGCTTTTATTAATGTTGAACAGTTAGATGTTGTAAATTTACTCCCAGAACCTGCAGGTTACTGCTCCAAAACCAGTCAGTTATTGCCAGACAGAATGACTTTGAGTGAGTGAGTGAGTTTGCACTTGTATTATTGCCATATATAGCCTATGAAATAATACAAAAATCCCTCAAACAGTTGTCATACCTCTGTGGTTAGCCAGCTTATATTCATAAAGTAAGACTCCTGTTACCTAGAATTGTCAATTTGCAGAACAGCAGTTTAGCCTAATACTGCTCTGAAATTAGCCTTTCATTTAGTTTGAAAATTTAAAAAAACAATTGGAGACTGGTAATGCTGCAATATTAGTGATAACCCTGGCAACTGCTGTAAAGTACTTAGAGAAATAAGTGTTGCCTGGTGTAATAAGTTGTAATAGAGTTGTTCTTGCTCTAGAATAAAACAGGGTGCCTATCGTTTTTTAGTCTGATATTGAGTGTGATAAAATATACATTAACTCCTGGTTTTCTGCAAATTGCAGCAGATAGAAAGAATGATACTCATGCTAATCAGTTCAGGGGGTGATATAATAGCTGGTGTTTGTTCATGAATGAATATTATATTGCCTATTGCTAACTTTCCAGTGATTAGCCCTGAGAAATTGATATTCTTGAAAGGAGAATTACTGTACAGTCAGTATGGGTGATAGTTGCAATTCATAATAAAAAGTTTGAAAATAAAAAGTATTAAACCAAACATAAGCATTTATTTTTTCAGAAAAAGATACATAAAACAAAATTATATCGAAGTGTGAATAATAACCAAACATTCAGTTATTTGTTCATGGGATTCCCGTTTGCTTTCGGATCTCTCTCAAACGTTTAGGGACGTCATCAGCAAGGTTTTCCAAGATTGAAGGGTCGATGTTCTCCCAGGCGAGGCATAGTTCTGCTTCCGATTTCTCTACTGTTGAAGTGTCCTTGTTACGTAACTTTCCTTTTATTATGGCCCAAAGGTTCTCACTTGGATTGATGTCTGGTGAGTTACCTGGCCAGTCTTCAATGTAGTTGATTTCACTATCAGCAAGCCACTTCTTTATAACTTTTGCAGTATGGCAAGGTGCCCAACTTGCTGAAGGATCTCTGCTCTAGTTGCGGCGAAACGTCAGCCAAATTGTTCTTTAATAACCTTAAATACACTCCTTAGTAAGTGTCTAACCTTTAAGTAGGATGATAAGCTTCCCTTTACTGCTAAAAGCAAAACTCCCCCATGCCATGAGAGAGGCTGGGTGTTTCTCAATACGAGCTGTGTACTTGGATTCCGACCTATTAGCCCCTCTCGGCACCTACACACATTTCCCCTTCGTGCCACTAACAAGAAACATGCTCTCATCAGTCCAAACTACAGCCCTCCACTGCTGCTGTGTCCAATTCTTATATTTAATGGTAAAATTCTTCCTTTTCTTTAACTGGGATAGAGTTACAGCAGGTTCTGGTTTGGCTTTTACTTTCTTACATGACAACCATCTACACAAATACAAACCCTTGGTCTTTACATATGGATAACTTTCGGCGAAGCTGGAAAGTCCTGCCGTTAAACTTTTGCAAGGCGGTTACGGTAACAGTTACCTATGGTAGGAGCAGAAGTGCTGCCCACCCAACCGGTTTCCATTTAATCTCTTCAGTTTACTTTTGGCCACACTGTCAGCAAGACGTGCTTTTCTTCTCTGTCCTGCCATTCGGCCATTTTTCCTCGGTTTATATTTTGTTTTGTAATTTGAAATATTGATATATTTACTTACTCATGCTGCTTAGTGAGCTTAGGTGTGGAGTTTTTCTCCCTTTATATCATTGTTGTTTGTCAAACACCTTCTTCTAGGTGTGTGTTTAATTATGATCTTTTCTAGACACAGTGTTTTGATTCAGCTACACAATTTCTGGGAGTGTGGTAATGTTTTAGTCTTTCAAATAGTGTATATCAAGACGTAATGGGTTCGTGTTGCAGCCGAGGGTTTCGTGTGGGGATTCGTCTTACTTAACACAGCAAGTTTTCCTCCACTCCCTCAAGACGAATGTTAATGGCTCAAGTTTTACGGTTGCGTTGGTCCCGACTACATGCTCAGGGCCAGTCAGAATTTACCATCTTGTCTCTCTCCCGTTGTGTGTGAGTCATACAAGTCACTCCCTTCCCTTAGATAAATATATTTCTTTACTTCCTGAGTGGGAAGGCATACTGTATTTTTCTTTTCAGGCCCTACAGTTCAGAACTTGTTTTACTTCTGCACTTCCGTCTTCTTCTTGCGTGACAGGTGTCAGCCCCTCTGTTTGCCTTGAAGTCGGACGGTGGCGTGTTCCACTCAGATCCTGTTCGCTTTCCCAGGGTTGCCACATCACATATTGGTGTACCTCGTCCAACTCGTTACTTCTGTGGTGGAAGTTTAGAACCAAGCCAGACCTGTGGCAGCGTGTTCCTTTCAGAGCCTGTGAGCCCCATCTATGTGGTGACTGGGCCGGTGGGGGCAACACTGTTTTGTTCTTCTTCTCCAGGCTCAGATGCGCAGTTTACATCGTCACTCAGGGGTACCAATCATAGACTGACTGCTTCTCCAATGTAGCATTCGTCTACTTCTGTGGCTTCTCGTCTCCCTTCCGATGTTTTGTCATCCGATGCCTTTCACTTTGGTTGCTCTTTTGTCATATATATATGAAATAAACTTATATTATCACTCAATTTTATTAGAATATATGATTATTCCCGCTCTTACACGCAGTAATTTCTGCTTTGGTAAGAGTCGTCTGCTCCTGTGACGCCACAGATGGGATTGTGACATCATGGCTGGTTCTAAAGATGTCATCAACCGATTCCTCCAACATAGATTTAATTGAACGGCTTGGCGGTGGAGTTTTTTTGTGAATTCTTCGCTGTTTCTTAACACATACGTGTACTGTGGTGAGGCTCTCCGGTTGCAGTAGAAGTCGAAGAAGAGAATCCTTTCACCATCATCATCTTCGCCTTCTTCTTTCAGTGATCTTCCTCGTCTACAGACTAGGGTTTCTTCGTGTTGTGGGTTTCTCTCCGAGACCCTGCTACACAGAGCACCAGGTACATGGTTTCCTTGTATACGGCAAGTTGAAGAGGTAACCTGTGTCACCGATACTAGTTCCAGGAACATTTCCCAAACTAGTATCTCCTCCACCCGTGTTTCTACAGACACTCGGGTAGAGAGAGCAACTGGCATTCATCCTGTACGTGACTCAGTATCCTGTACGTGACTCTACCGAGTCAGGACACTCGGTTTTCTTCAGAACTCTGAGCCAACGATTCTCACCAGGTGGTTCAAGATAGAAGCAGCCATGGAGATTCTAGATGATGTTCCAGTGGTAGAATTGATGCAGTTTCCTTCGTTGGATGTGATAGATTCTGGATGTTTGGGACCTGTTTCCAGCATAGGCTTTGTCACCTCGACGCTTGCACGTTCGTGACTTGGTCACCATAGTTCCAGATTTCCACGGATAAGACCAGGTTCTACGTTTGTCTTCCCATGTTCAAGGACATCCAGCCAAAGTAATGATGCACTTTCCCTTGATATACATGAGTGATTCTGCATGACCATAGATGTGTTTCCACCCCAGGATATCGACTCGATGTTCGAACATCGTGACATTAGTCACCGTCTTTCCTTGCTCTTCCAGAAGGCCCTCTGATCTTCGTTCATGCTTTCACGACCGTGCCCTGTTGCAAGTCCAGGTCCATGAAGACATACATGTACATGCAGTTGTTTCATCCCAGTCGGTCGCCTCATGTGTTTGGACATGACAGCGCAAATGTATGGCGTTGCCTAGGGGGGGTGTGGAAGTTGTTTCAAGATGGCATGTCTCGGAATGGACCATCGACCTCGCTCAAGTGAAAGGTTGAGAAGAGAATGGGATGGCCTACATCCATGCCACGCTGAAGCACTGTTTCCCATCCGTTCACTGCCTCATTCACTCTGTTGAGCAAAGAGCATAGATACAATTCAGTGGACATCTACAATGGTGCCGAATCACATCCACAACCATCTGAATCACGTCCACGGCCCCCGAATTACTTCCACAGTCGTCCGAATAAAGGCCACGGCCATGCTCATTCTGTTCATGGCTGTGTGAGTCACAACCATGGCCGTCAGAGACGGCTGTTTGCCCTTGTCCATGGTTGTGACTCTTATCAAGTCCATTCGAGGATGTGACTCCTAACACATCCATGGACATAAGTCTTCACGATTCCGAGGCTGTGACTCGTCAAGAGTGAGGAATGGAGGAGTCCTTCATGTGAGAAGAGGTCTTCTGTTTCCAATCAGGACTCTCTCTCTCTCTCTCTCTCTCTCTCTCTCTCTCTCTCTCTCTCTCTCTCTCTCTCTCTCTCTCTCTCTCTCTCTCTCTCTCTCTCTCTCTCTCTCTCTCTCTCTCTCTCTCTCTCTCTCTCTCTCTCTCTCTCTCTTCCTTATGGTGTTTTCCTTCACCATAGGAAATGGAGGATTTGAAGAGTAGATTTTTTCTTCTTAAGAAGTGGTTATTGATCTCATTCTTGAGTTCAATAGTATTTCATATAATAATTTTGAAGATTAAATCCCCACCTGTGATTGCTCCTACTGCTGTTGAAGCTCTTCTAAGCTCAAGAAAGGATTTGAGAACACCTCTGGACTTTCTTGGCTGAGGACAGATGAGGAAATATCTCCTGTTCCTCATGAAGTTAGTGGGATTAGGCTAAGTAGTTTAGTCCTTAGCCTAGCCTACATGACATCGGAGGAATAATTTCCTCTCTGGCATTTAAGAAGAACTTGTCTGTTCATAGGATTTTGAATACTGGTTCTTGGCTTCGTCAGACCGCTTTCACTTCCTTCTACCTGAAGGACTTTCCCCACAGGTCCTTGGACACTTTTTCCTGGGGTCCGATGGTGGCTGCTCAGCAAATTGTGTAGCTCATCCAGTGCCCCTGGTGGGACAGTTTGTATCTTGCCTAAGATGATAGTGTGGAAGAGGGAATGAGCGAGATGACTGGTCTCTTTTCTTTCCCTTTTTCCTCTCTTCTCTACCTATAGACGGTTTTGAAGAATAGGCCCATCATACTCTGGAATTGGCTTGATGCAGGTGAGTTCTTGGCTAAGGACAGAACAGGAAATTTCTCCTGTTCCTCAAGAACTTAGTGGGATTAGGTTTGGTGACTTACTTAGCCTAAGCCTAAGTAGTTGAGTTCTTAGCATAGCCTACCTAGTTTGAACCTATCTTTATCAAACCTGCTCTTCAATATCCCAGAGTATGTTTTTCAGGTTCGTGACTTCTGCAAGGAGATGATTTTCTCGTTCTTCAGGAGTTTTGGATTGGGTTAGGTTAGGTTGGATACAATTCCAATCTTAGCCTACCCTTATCTATCCTAGTCTGACCGGACTGTTTTGTGAATCAATATCCTAGTTGTTCTTGTTCATACAAGCTTTTAGATCAGTCTTTAAGCTTTATGTAACATTGCTCAAGAACGGCACCATGGTGGTTCCTTAGTCAAGTTAAAGGAGGGTGTCCTATCAACACAGGGCAACTCCTCTTCTGAGTAGCTTACTGAACTTATGTCATCATAGGGGATCTCCTCATAGGACGTCTCCTCTGTTGACAATGCACATTCCTTTGACAGTACTAGGACATCTCTGTCGATGGTGAAAATAATCGGTGACAGTCACAAGTTGACAGTAGAGTTCTTCATCATGCAGAAATCTGCTCAAACATCTTATCATAAGACATCCCCTGGGGTTATCCTATCATTATCTCTGTATATAGTGCCAATGAATGGGGTTGCAGTAGCATGCTCAGCACAGACATCAGTCAGACCCATTCCAGGATGAGGGAGTATGTCAAGACAAGTTCCATCACCGGAATCTATGCCCATGCACAGGTACAGAGTTCCACTTCTTTGGCATCGTGAACTGATTGATCATGCCTACTTTCCCTTATCAGTTTCTACCACTAGATTTTAATACACAAGAAGAATTATGTTCATGGTATTTTGAACAATGGTTCTTAGCTATGTAAACCACTTTCACTTCCAGTATCGATGAGATCTTTCTGATAAGGACAGTGGAATTGATTGAGACCCTGATCTCCTTTTCTAGTTGCTTTCTTCTCTACCAAGATAGGTAAGAGGATAAGACCTATCAGATGTTGGACCTGTAGTATACACATGACTGAAATATTCTGACTGATATAACATTTTGTTTTGTGCACAAATGTATCTTTCAGTGGCATACCCTTCCTCTCTCTAGCTAAAGGAAAAAGGAATGATATCAGACACATATTGATGGGTACCTTAATTTCTTGTCTGAATAGATATATCTACCATCTGATCTGGAGACTTAAGTTCTAAACACTTTTTTTCAGTCAAGGAAGGGTGCCTTATACATTTTTGTTTTCCTTGAAAAGTGATACACTACTCCTGTGAGGAGTATCAGTCTTGTTCCATATTCCCAACTGGTGGCGAAAAAAACCAAAAACCATTGGCATTAATAGCGCCAATCCCTGGCTATCGGCGCCGCCAATAAGTGGGGATCAGCACCGATAATTGTGGATCAGCTCCGATAATTGGGGATCAGCACCGATAACTGGGGACAGGCACCAGTAACTGGAGATCAGCACATATCAGTGCCGAAAATCCAGTTATCATCGTCACTAGACAGGCGCCATAACACCAGATTGCCAATAACCGGGGACTGCCTGTAGTAAGTTTCCATATGTAAAGACCAAGGGTTTGTATTCGTGTAGGAACAAATGACAAATTTTTAATTAATTTTTATTTTTCCTAATATACAAACTTGAGGTCTTGACATAAAAGTCCCACATCTTACCATCTCGCATTCTTTTACCTGGGCCAAAAGATAAAGTGAAGAGATTGAATGCATACCGGTTGGGTGGGTGGTACTTGCACCCCTACCATAGGTAATTGTTACCATAACCGCCTTGCAAAAGTTTAACGGCTGGACTTTCCAGCTTTGCCAAAAGTTATCCATATGTAAAGACCTCGGGTTTGTATGTTAGGAAAAATACAAATTAATTCAAAATTTGTCATTTTTGTATGTTTTCCTGTATTTTCCATATACTTATGGTATTTTTTTTTTAGTTTTTTTTGTTGTTAGTGTAGGATCAAGGTCTAACTCCCTCTTTATAAGAGCTAATTTTCACATATTTATCTTTGGGGGATTCCCAGTCGCCATTAGATGCAAGGGTAATTCTTTCTGGCCTCCAGCCTCGAGTTTTGCCAACTGATAGACCGTTTGTTCTTTCGTGCCAGTTTGTGCTGCGATTTCTTTTATTGTTAAACCCACTTTAAAGCATTCTATTACTTTAATTATATTTTCAGTGCTTGTGCAAGGCCTATACATGTTTTTAAAAGTAATATGAGCCTTAATGCAAGGACAATAGTAGAAGAAAAAGCTGTGAGTCTGTTGTAAAATCAAAAGTTGATACCCAGTACTTTGCAAGTGACTGACTGTAGTGTCCAACTAGTTCATTTCTCCCAGTTGATTTTTTAACCCAGGTTTTAGGGCGATAGTCAGAAGTGCAGGTAATGTTTGCAAACGTCCATATATTGCAACTATCACCCGTGCTGACTGTATATCTTCTTGTTAGGTACATACCTCATAGATTGTGCTCATCCCTCGGGCTTTGCCTCTCCATAGCTTTGCTCTTCAACTTTTTTCCTCATTTCCCTCATCATTGCAGTTAAGATCTGCATGATTAGGTGAAAGCATAGTTGTTGGTAGTTACCCTGGTGTGTTGTTTTACAGCCCTAGGCCAGTCATAAAAATTAACATTCCTTAGGCAGGTAATGTGGTGTAACCCACTTAACAGAGTAAATAGATGATCTCAAGCTAGACAAGGTTATGTGATTTAAATTGTTATGTTAATAATTAGTATTACTTCTCTCAACTGGGTATAACTAATTAGGTAAATTGTTCGTTTATAATGATTTTGGAGAGGTCTGTATAAAGTATTGGGTTTCTTGTAGGGATAGCACAGTTAATTTCAACTAGGCCTTATCTGATAAGCCAATTTGCTTTTCCTAATTGTTTCTAAAGTAAGAGATATTTGCTGAATGGCTATGAGTTCCCCAAGTGTGCTCATCTGGTATTATTGCTAAAGTTACATTAGTTTTGTGTTTGTTTGTGTGTGTGTTGCCTTGTTACTCATGAAGCTCTTTAGCTTTGCTAATCATGAAGCTTTTCTTTTCCTGGGTTGAAAGTAATCCTTATGAAAAATTCACTGCCTTTGAAGAGATAGACCCATACTTTTCTTTTAGCAATACAAGGCCAGTGATTGTGTGAGAGGTGTTTTTCTTGATCTGAGGTAATGTATGAAAGTAGGAGCATATTCTCTGGTAGAAAGGACAAGAAATCTAATGAATTTTCTATTACATGCAACTTACCCGTCAGATATATACTTAGCTATAGTCTCCGACGTTCCCGACAGAATTTCAAAACTCGCGGCACACGCACAGGTAGGTCAGGTGATCAACCATACCCGCCGCTGGGTGGCGGGAATAGGAACCATTCCCGTTTTCTAATCAGATTTTCTCTGTCGCTGGTTCCGGCAACATCTGTTGTTGGTTCCTCCTGCTTTGATTTTCGTTTTCTCGCTTGCTGAGGATCTTTTTGGCCTGATTTTGGTGACGTATTGGATCTTTGGTTTGGCATACGCTATTGTGGACTGTTTTTGGATTTGCTTTTGGATTGTTCATTAAGATGTCTGACGTTAATGTTTCGCCTGTGTTTCGTGTGTGTGCTAGGCAAGAATGTAAGGTGAGGTTGCCGAAAGCTTGTGAGACCCTCACACTGTATGTATGAGGTGTAGGGGAATGATTGTTCTTTGGACAATAGGTGCAAGGAGTGTGAGAAATTGTCTGATCAAGAATGGAAGGTTTTGACTTCTTATCTGAAGAAGCTTGAAAAGGATAGAGTTAGGAAGGCTTCCTCCAGAAGCTCGAGTAGGTCTCGCTCTGCTGAGCATGATTTAGAAATTAACACAGTAGACTCTCCTAATCCTTTGGTTTCAGCCCCTTCTCCCTTCATCGAACCTGTGGATTCGTCCTCTGAAATGGCTGCGATGAAAGCGGAACTTCTTAGGATGAAATCGCAACTGCGTGCGATGAAGGAAGGTAAGAGTGACAGTGATATGTGCAGTGTCCCCAGTGTAGTGGAGGGGGCGTCTGATCGGCTCCGCATTGCTCCTAGGCCTAGACCTCTTCCAAACTCCCAGGACCAGTGGAGGAGGAATGTCGAAAGCCGCAGGGAGGATGTAGAGCATCCCCAACGATCAGGCGTCCCTTCGGCAGATCCTGTTGTTGCGTCCCAGGCTGCCTTGGATCGCCATAGAAAAGGCATCCTGAAGAAGTGTTTCGTCGTCTGACGCGTCTTCTCCGAGGCGTGGTTGGAGTTCGGCTGAGGAGTCGCGCCCTCTGAAGAGATCCTGGAAGGCTCCTAGAGTAGAGCTTTTGGACTCGAGCCCTGAGCGCTTCCCGGAGGATTCTCCTATTGTCAGGAAGAGAGCTCGTAGATCCCCTCCTCCTCTCCAGCAGGGGTGAAGGATTTCGAAGAAGAAGATTTTGATCGGCCTCCAGGAGCAGTTATCGGCGCTTGTTGGATCTCTTGCAAAGGACTCCTCTCTCGTAGGAAGGATGACTTTCTTCCTCAAGAGTTCCAGGAAGCTCTCTCTTCAACTCGTCGCTCTTCTCCTGCCAAGCTTCCTTCTCCAGCAAGTTTTCTTCGTCTCGTAGAGACGCTCTCTCAGGCGCGAACAGGCAGGCGCCAGTCTCCCAGCAGGCGCACTTCTTCCAGGCGCGTCATCGGAGCGCCTTTCTCCTTCCAGAAGCGCCTCCCAGGCGCACGCGCCGCCTCACTGTACTTCTCCCTTTTGGCATGAAGAAAGCTTTGAACCTTTCGCCTGTTGTCGCGCGTCTTCAAGTCTTCCAAGCTCCCTCCTTCCGGCAGACACCGCTCTCCTACCAAGCGCCCTCGTTTTAGGGCCTCCTCTCCTGGAAGCTCTCATCAGTGGACAGGACCCCTCTCCTGTCAGGCGCCCGTCCGGGTCAGGCGCCATTCTCCTGGTAGGCGCTCTTCGTTGGACAGGAGTGCTTCTCCTTCCAGGCTCGCTTCTCCTGATAGGCGCTCTTCTTCTTCTTAAGCCTTCCTCTCCGCCTGCTGCTTTGGAGAAGTTTCAGAGAGAGGATTCTCCTAAGGACGCTGGAGTTTCGGATTACAAACGGTTGGCTTCGGTTTTCTGATTCAGGAGTTTGGAGATTCTCTTTGTCATGCTGCCCCTCCTTCTCCGGGATCTTTGTGGGACAGCACCAAGTCAACTAGACCCTCTTCGTTTGTCAAGATGCGCCCTACGACGATTCGATGAGGAAGGCCTTTAAAGGAGTCGGGGAGTGGATGCAATCTAAGAAGGATGCAAGCAAGACGGTTTTCTCTTTTCCTCCTTTGAAACTTTTGGGAAAAATCAGGAATGTGGTATGAGACCAAGGAGCCTATGGGGTTTGGGGCTCCCCCATCAGCAGACGCAGATTTTTCTAATCTGGTTGACTCCTCCAGGAGACTTTTTCTCTTTCTTCAGCGAAGGCGACTTGGGAATGAGTGAAATGGACCATCTCCTCAAGGGTCTTTTTAGAGTTGTGGAGGTCTTCAACTTTATGGATTGGTCTCTTGGAGCTTTGGCCAACAGGACTCGGGATCCCGAATTCCTGTGTATGGATGACTTTGTGAGTGTTTTGTCTTGTTTGGACAAAGCAGTGAGGGACGGTTCTGGAAGTCGCTGCCTTATTCGGAGCTGCTATTCTGAAGAAGAGGTCAGTATTCAGCTCTTTCCTCACGAAGTCTGTGTCTCCTCTTCAGAGATCCTCTCTTCTGTTTGCTCCTTTTTCTCCTCACCTTTTTCCTCAAAATTTTGGTGAAGGAGATTTCTCGCTCTTTATCTGAAAGGCGACACAGGATCTTTGGCCCAGTCATCGAAAGGATCAGACCTGCTGTCCCTTTCGCCAAGAAGGAGAAGGCTCCCTTTCAGGAGCCCTTTCGAGGTGGTCCCTTCGTCAGATCCTCCTTCAGGAGCAAAAGACCAGAGAGAAGAGGAAGGTCTTCCTCTCGTCCTATCAGAAGGACCAAATGAAGAACGAGTACTCCAGACGACAGTGGGTGCCAGACTGCTACAATTTCGCCGAGGTCTGGGCACAGAGAGGGGCGGACGACTGGTCCCTCTCCATTTTAAGAAGAGGCTACCTTATCCCCTTCAGGAAAGTCCTCCTTTAACATCAACTCCCAGGGAGTTATCCGCCAGCTACAGGGATCCCATCAAGAACCAGGCTCTTTTTCTAGCAGTGGAACAAATGTTAGAAAAGGAAGCAATAGAACCGGTTCAAGACCTCCATTCCCCGGGTTTTACAACCGTCTTTTTCTGGTTCCGAAATCCTCGGGGTTGGAGACCGGTTCTGGATGTAAGCGCCCTGAATTTCTTCGTAATCAAGACGAAGTTCAAATGGAAACTACCTCTTCGGTTCTTGCAGCTCTTCGTCCAGGGGATTGGATGGTCTCCTGGACCTGCAGGACGCTTACTTCCACATTCCCATTCATCCCTCGTCAAGAAAGTTCCTGAGGTTCGTGATTCGGGGAAAAGTTTTTCAATTCAGGTCCCTGTGCTTGGTCTTTCGACGGCCCCACAAGTGTTCACGGGCATCTTAAGGAATGTGGCACGCTGGCTTCACTTAGAGGGAGTGAGGATATCAATGTATCTCGACGATTGGCTGATTCGAGCTCAATCAAAGGACAGTTGTCTGGAGTACTTGTCGATCACCTAAATCTGACACAGTCCCTGGACTATTAGTAAACCTACAGAAATCCCAGGTTGTTCCGCAGCAGAGCATTGTTTACCTGGGGATTCTGATGGATTCTCGGGATTTTCTAGCCTTTCCATCCCAAGAGAGAATAGATCGCTGCATAGAAAAGGTGACAGTTTTTCTAAGGAGAAAACATTGTTCAGCGAGGGAGTGGATGAGTCTGCTGGGGACCATTTCCTCGCTGGAACAGTTCGTCTCCTTGGGAAAACTTCATCTGAGACCTCTTCAGTTCTACCTAAAGGAGAGATGGGACCAGAAGTCTCAGGACTTAGCAACTTTGTTCCAAATTTCGGACAAGATAAAAGAGGATCTCAACTGGTGGTTAGACCCGAAAAAATTAAACAAAGACTGTCTCTTCAGTTACCGAGCCCTACCTAGTGTTGTTCTCAGACGCCTCGGAGTCGGGATGGGGGCAACACTAGGGTCGAGAGAAGTGTCAGGCACCTGGGAGGGAGACCAGGTGAACTGGCACATCAACAAGAAAGAGCTATCAGCAGTTCATTTGGCTCTCATCAAGTTCGAGTTCCTTGTCTCAGGACAAGTAGTCCAAGTGAACTCAGACAACACTACTGCCCTGGCTTATATAAGGAAACAGGGAGGAACACACTCCTTCTCCCTTTACGAAACGGCAAAAACGTTGCTGTTATGGGCTCAGGAGAGGAAGATCAGACTCCTCACCAGATTTGTACAGGGAGAGAGGAATGTGAGGGCCGACCTTCTCAGCAGGAAGGATCAGGTCCTTCCCACAGAGTGGACTCTCCATTCAGAAGTCTGCATGAAAGACTGTGGAACCTGTGGGGAAGGCCGAATATCGACCCTTTGCAACCCACTGGAATGCAAGGCTGAAAACTACTGCTCTCCGATATCGGACCCGAGAGCAGTTGCAATAGACAGTCTTCTCCTAGAATGGACAGGATTAGACGGGTATGCTTTTCCCCATTCAAGATCTGGGAGAAGTGGTAAGAAAGTTTGCATCATCGAAGGCGCGAGACTGACCCTGGTAGCTCCGTTTTGGCCAGCTCAAGATTGGTTCACAGAGGTACTGGAATGGATAGTAGATTTTCCAAGATCGCTTCCACACAGGAACGATCTTCTCAAACAGCCCCACTTCAACAGATTCCACAAGAATCTCCCGCTCTCAGTCTAACTGCCTTCAGACTATCGAAGGTCTGGTCAGAGCGAAGGGTTTTTCGCACAAAGCTGCAAAGGCTATTGCAAGAGCCAGGAGATCCTCAACCCTTCGCGTCTACCAGTCGAAGTGGGAGGTCTTTAGAAGATGGTGCAGGACCAATAAGATATCCTCTTCCAGTACCTCTGTGACAAACATTGCTGATTTCCTTATCTTCCTGAGGGAACATTGCAACCTCGCTGTATCCACAATTAAAGGATACAGGAGTATGTTATCTTCAGTTTTCAGACACAGAGATCTGAATATCTCTGAAAACAAAGACCTTCATGACCTTATAAGGTCTTTTGAAACGTCAAAATTCATGACTTGAAACCTCCCAGTTGGAATCTAGACATAGTTTTGAAATTCTTAATGTCTAAAAATTGAACCTCCTCATCAAGCTTCCTTCAGGGATCTCACCAGGAAGTCACTTTTCCTCTTTGCCCTTGCCTCAGCTAAGAGAATAAGTGAAATACAAGCCTTAGACAGCAAAGTTGGTTTTAAGGAAGGTTCGGCTATATGCTCCTTTAAACCATTCTTTCTAGCGAAGAATGAGAATCCTTCTAAACCGTGGCCAAGAACCTTTGAATTAAAAGGTCTTTCTTCTGTGACGGGACATGAGTTGGAGAGGACTCTATGCCCTGTCAGGAGCCTTAAATTCTACTTAGAAAAGAAGAAATTACTGGGAGGATCGGTTGAAAGTCTTTGGTGCTCTGTCAGGAATCCTTCACGAGCGATCTCAAAGAATGCGCTGTCCTTTTTTATTAAGGACGTCATCAAGGAAGCGCATATCTCGTGTGAGGATGAGCACTTTAAGCTCCTTAGAGTGAAAGCACACGAAGTGAGAGCCATTGCTACATCCTTGGCTTTTCACAAGACGTTGTCTCTCCAGTCTATTATAGAGGCAACTTATTGGAGGTGTAATTCAACGTTCGCATCTCATTACTTACGAGATATTAGAGTAACGTATGATAAGTGCTTCTCTCTAGGAGCATACGTATCTGCGGATTCGGTGCTGGGACAGGGAGCTGAATCCAATCCTATTTAGTTTAGTTAATTTAGTTGTTTTTAAGGCTTGGTGGTGTGTGTTTTTATGGTTGGTTGAAAGAGGGTGATGGAATTATGCTTCCCCCTTTCAATTCTTATCACTAACAAGGTTAGGATTGGTCAGGTGGTCGGGATTGGTTGTCATGTTCCTTGTAATTTTTATGGACACCTAGCTCTGTCATGTAAGAGGATAGCCCCCATTGATATGATTCAGGTGTAGGCTCGGTCATGTAAGTGGGTCAGCCCCTTTGACACGATCCTATAGGCTCTGCCATGTTAGTGGGTCATCCCCATTGGCACGATCCAGAAGGGCTGTCAGTCACAGGTCACATCCTCGCTGAAGCTCCTGAGGCAAGCAGACTCATAGACAGTATCCATGAAGTCTTCTGCCCAATCAGGTAAGAACCATGGTTTTTGTTTATCCTACAACATATGTTGTTTCCCGTTTTTAGTTATTTTCTGTCTCTTGCCCTCCTCCAAGGGTGCCATTCAGCTAAGTATATATCTGACGGGTAAGTTGCATGTACAAAAATGATATTTTTATGATAAAATAAAGTTTTGTACATACTTACCCGGCAGATATATACGATTGATGGCCCGCCCAGCCTCCCCTCAGGAGACAGGTGGAAGAGAAAATCTGATTAGAAAACGGGAATGGTTCCTATTCCCGCCACCCAGCGGCGGGTATGGTTGATCACCTGACCTACCATTCTGTCGGGAACGTCGGAGACTATAGCTAAGTATATATCTGCCGGGTAAGTATGTACAGGGTTTAGCATAGGAAGACTTCTTAGTTCCAAATATGAAGGATGTCTCAGAAGAGATGAAAACCATTCTTCCCTGTTTAAGTCTGAGGCTTAAGTTCATGCTAATTATTTGTTTTGGCAGATTTTTCAACACTAATTGTTGTATGCAACAGAATATGGCTAGGTTTTCAGTTTAGTACCATATCTGGAGGCTAGCTCTTTTTAGTGGTGTGTATTCATTTATATTATTTAAACAGTGGAGATGAAAACTTCATCCTTTTTCTTATTAATATGTAAGGTGTTAGAGTTTTGAGGGATTTATGCATTTTTTATCATATTCATATATTGAAGGCCAAAAAATCAGTGTTTAAGGTCAGTACAATAGACATCAGGCTTTCTTTTTTATCCTAATCAAATGTCTCATGTTAAACTTAATCTTTCACTTTTGATGTCTTTCAATCATTATAGCATTCAGTATATATTATTTAGTACAGCAATCAGTTACTGGAGTACTAAGTACATTTTGACTTTTATAGTAAATGAACTTCCAGCCAATTCACAGAAATTAACAGTTGAAAGACCCACTCTGTCTCCCTCTTGGGCACCATATCCTCTTGGGGCACCAAATTTTGCATAAGGATCTTCAAAACTGCTTATCCTTATGTGGTAGTTTGATAGAACTGCTAAGCTATTTTTTAGAAATGTGTGGTACATATCTGAAATATTTGTTGTTTAATATAGAAAACTAAAGTAAGGTAAACCTAAGGCATTTGGACAGATAAGCAGGAAGAAACTAAAAGGAGTAGATGAGAAGTAAAAGGCAGGGAGCAGTGCAGATAATCTGCAGACAGGGGTTGTCAATTGCAAAAACTGTTAGTACCTCGTAGTGATGTCTGCATCTCCAAAAGACAGGTTGGCAGATGTGAGAATCTCCATGTTGTCTATGTTGGGTCTTGCTGGTTTGGTTTTTCCATTCCAATGTCTTTCCTAAAACTGATAAAATGTATGGTGGGATGTTGATCGTAATTTTTCATTTGTTAGTAAGCAGCCAGTCTTTCAGGTTTTGCTGTACACTAAATCTCTTGGAAGATGCTAAGACAGCAATGTCTGCCATTACTTATCAGTACATGTGTTATGGAATGACAGAAGTATAGGGCTCTGAAATGGAAGTCAGTCTTTTCTCACATAACCGAAAGTATATTTTGGATTTACATTGAATCAGTCTTAGTGACTTAGTTAACGGTCTCCATTCAGATAGGGCTCAAGTCAGTCATTGGTCTTCAACATCCAAATGCCTTGGAGATTATAAAAAACCTGTAGTAATACCTCAGTGATTCGGACGTAATTTGTATTGGCCTGCGTTTTCGATCTGAACACAGTTCCTCAATACCCATGATTACCTGGCATAGTTTTGCAAATTTAGAGTTATTAGGGATGGTAGTATGTTGTGGCTTCAGAGAGAGAGGAAGCCTAGATACTGAGGGAATGGTGTGGATGCATGTCTTAAAAAATTCAGTATATCACTTAATCTAAATATTTAACTGACTGTTGCAGATCACAATTCTGGTTGGGAGTGTGGGAGACTGAGAAAAACATGTATGAGTGATGAGTAGATATACTCTTATTAAAATAAATGCCATCTCATAATTGAAAACAGGAATGCCTCAGAAAGACAACCTATCCAACTGGGATGACCACATCCATAGATAAGGAATTTTGGAAATCTGACAGGTGACCTCAACTGGAATGAGCAGGGGATAGTCACTTTGGGATATTTTTTCTGAAGTAAGTAAAGCTGGCTAACAGCATTATGTTTTGTAGTTATGGTGACTACTGTCTTCTTTGACCATAAAAAGAGAAATTTTAGGTGGAGTGATGGCCTCCCCATGAACTTGACCACTATGTTCTTGACAATCTGCAGTAGCTCACCTTTGGAGTTGTGGTCATAAGGTATGAATTTTTAGCTTGTAAGTTATTTCTGGATAGCTGAGGAAGGATCACCCAACTATCAAGAAAAAGTAGATGGGAACCCAGATTGTGCTTCCCATTTTTGTTACTATTGGAGGTTATTTTGTTCTTAGTAGCAGAGTAACACCATGTTTTTCTCCCTGCACTTGCGGGTCCAACCCTATGGCACCAACAGATTGGTCACATTGTTTGCCATCTGTTTGCAGATATGTAAATCAAAATTATGAGCATAGTATGGTACAGGTAATTAGTACTGTAGTGATTAGGAACAAAGTACAGTATAATAATTATGATTAGGAACAAGAACAATGTGTGATATGCATAAATGAGGTAAGGGAAATGCTTCACTACAAAATCTTTTGCACAAAAAATTATCATACCTTCAAAAAAGGTTTGCAGAATATATGCAATATACTCTGCTAGCAAATATATTAAAGAGATGCTAACTACAGCAAAAATCATGAAGACATCCACTTAAAGTAACCTTAAAGTATTCCACAAAGTTTGGCTTTAATTTTTTTTTTTCATCGACACTGAAGTAGACTTTTGTAGTACTATTTATTTGGTTGAGTTGTATAGAAAGATGAAGAGATGGAATAAGAGAAAATGGCTAAATGAACAGCATACTTTGCAAGCTGAGCTGCAAATGATATGATACAGTTGTTAGTTACAGGACTTCTAATGGCAAGGAAAAATCTGAGAGAATGAACTAGGAATTCTTTTCACTAGTACAGTATTGCAGCGTCCTTTTAAGCAAAAGTAAAATAAGAGGTTCATGCACTATATGAACAACTAAAAGTTGGACTTAATCCAGGTTTGTCTTCTGTGTAAATAAATTCATGCAGTGGATGTAAGAGTTGTATTTTGTAAATTTTTATTTTGGCTTGATTCCAAGATACATAGCTTTTTCTTAACTTGATTCCTAGACTTTGTTTCTTAACACTGGTAGTTATGCATGAAAGATTTCATTATGTCCCTTGGTCTATTTTAGGCATTTTTATTCTTTGATTTGTATTTTATTGTATGCAAGCTTTTACAATGGTTAACTCTTACTGAATGGATTTTTGCATAATCAAGGTGACTAGCTTGAACTTTTTATACCATGTACAGTTTCACTTTAATATACTAAAGTGTATTGTTTCAGATGAGTGCAAAAAAAATAATGTACCATGTTTTGTTACACAAGTTTTTTGAAAGCTAGAAAAAACTGTTAATTATTAGTTGTTCATATGAGGAACAAACCTAGGTCTTAACACGAGGATAAAATCTTCTAGTGCCAGCTAGAAACCGGTAAAAAACACATAGAATTGTAGAACAAGGTGTTGGTGGCAATGGGGTTCAGCCAGTCGGATGAGAGGAAGCATCAGCCCACCTCCCATAACGTGAGAGCACCGTGACGCATTCAGTTTCTTCTGTATCATCCTGCTAGAAGGACGTGCTGCTGCCCATCCTTCCAGAAGTCAATTTTTCCTTGCCCGTTTCCTCCTTTGGTTTGCCTTTTGTGTTGTGAAACACTGTAGTCCTATTCTGTGTGTTTGTGCATTAGTGCTTTTCGTGTGTTTTTGTGTTGCATTGATAATCCAAACCCATAACTCAACTCGGCCCCCCGTTCCTAAGCCTCAGAGGAAATGTCCAGGAGTTGGTGGCTTTCCTTGTTCATGTTTTCTTGCATCTTTTGAGACTGATCCCTACTCTACTTACAATAGGTGCAGAGCTAATGTGTGTAATATTACTAATTCCTGTTCTGAATGTTGTTCTTGGCCAGCGGAGCAGTGGAGGATTTTTGCCAAGAAGAGGCAGTAGAGGAGGAAGTTGGAGGCACCATCTTGGAAGGGTTTTCTCCTCCTCCAATGGCTGCTTCTGAGGCTCCTCCTTGTTCCTCTTCCTTGTCCAGTCTTCCTCCAGTTGCCTCTTCTTCCTTGAAAGATTTTACCCCTTCCCATTCTTCCATAGATTCGTCTTTGGAAGTTTGTTTCAGGAAAGGGGTCAAGAGATGGTATCTCTGTTGCTGCCCCACTCTCTTGGGGTGGGGGGAAGTTTCCCCCGGTGAGGGAGGAGGCAGCATCATATTGTTCTATTTCAGGATCGGAGGCTCAGAAGACGGCTGGCATCTGGGTTTCTCTAAGCCTTCGAGGAGCATGTACCAATCTTGGGTGGCCTGTTATCCCATTTTCTGTCCTCTTGCGTTCCTGTGTCAACCGCCTCGACATTTGCTAGCCCTGCTGCTCTCCCCTTAGCTTCGGTTCCAGGCTGACCTTTGGAGTACTCTGCCTAGTGTTGTGAGATGGCGGCTGCAGTGGTTACTCCTGTTCTCATTCCCAGCTCGTCTGCCTTGACAGTTCCCAGTTCAGCAGCTCTCCTCATTCGCCTGCATAGACCTTTGGTTCCTGTTCAGAGTTTCAGGCCTTCTCCAGCGATGGCAACTTCTACTCCCGCTCCATCTTCTGACGTTCTCGTTCGAGCAGTGGTTGACAGAGTTGACATTGTTTTCCGAGAGAAGTATGGTCGTGTTTTAAAGAAGCAGCTTTGCAGATCTCTGTCTCTGCCTTCTCCTTCCTTACCTTCTTCCTCCTCTTCTTTGTCTTTGTCATCATCTTCTCCCGTCTGGCCCTCCCCCATTAGACATTGGAGGGTTAAAGACTTCGTCGCTGCTCCTTGTTTAAGAAGACCTAGAACCATCTCTATCTCTCCATCTCCGTCATCGTCCGACCACGGATGTGGATCTCCTGCTCCTGCTCAAAGCCATGTCTCTGATGGGGTGCATCACGTCCAGCAGCTTCTCGTCCCTTGGTAGATGTCTCCAAGCAAAAATCAACGGAATGAAAATCTACAGTAGTGTCGTCTTCCCCTGATCCCCCTGTTCGTGTTCATAGGAAGGAGGACAAGGCTCCTGTTAAGAAATCCCATGTAGAGAAGTCTTCAGAAGTTCTACCATTTCCCAGTTTATGACCCAGTTTATGCTGGTCCGACGGAAGAAATATGGCTCCAAAACGGCAGAATAATAAAATTTGGAGTTTTTTTTTTATGAAAAACTCAATAAAAATGCAGTTTACATCGTTTTCAATGCACCAAAAGCCTTAAAAGTAAGGTTTTCTCTGGATCTTTGACGATTTTCAACGATCTTTCGGCTTACAACGATTTTCGGTTTACGACGCGGTGTGGGAACGGAACCCCCGTCGTAAACCGAGGACTGCCTGTACTGTACAACCTCCTTCATCGGCATCTCGATGGCTCTCAAGTTCACGATCTCTTGGAAGGAATCAGGATCATCATTTAAGTTCACTCAGCCAGGGACGTGACGTCACGGATGCACAGCCGTAAGATTCTGCCGCGCACTTTTGCGAACAAGACGACCCTCAGGCATGATTACCATCGTCATCGTCGGGCTACCAAGCCCCCATAAGAGTTTTAGAACCTGAAGGGGCTTATGCCCCAGTTATTAATAAAGATGTCCCACAGTCGTCTAATCCAACAGATAGAGTAGATCCTCATGACCAGGGGGTGAAAGATGTAGAGAACCAAGAATATATTACTACGATGCTGAGGTTATTGAACTCATTTGTGAGTACAGTAATCTTTCTCAGGAAGCAGTAACAACTTTTTTGGATGTCCCTGCAGGTATAGAGGCTTGACTCAGTCGTAAGTAGGATTTAAAGGCTTCTATTGAGCTGCCATGCTCGAATCATGCAGATTCTGTCCTTAAAGCCTTTTGAATTATCTCGCCTCCGGGCATGATAATTCGCTTCAGTCTACTAGATCATTTAAACTTCTACCCCCTCCACTGCCTTGACATAGAATGTTTTATGCAACACCTAATGTGGCTTTGCACCCTAGACAGATTAACCCAGATGACCTAGTTTGTTTGGGTTCTGGATTGACCCTACATCAAGTTGGGTTGGAAGGTCCTTCCCTTACTCATCAAAAGGTTGCTACCTTGGAGTCGAAACTCTTCTGCTTTTCAGACGGTGACTTGGTTAGACGTATGGTCTACGGCGGTGGTCAAGATATCTTCCTCTGCACTAGATGATTCGGAAGACAGTGCCCCTTTTATTAGGCTTTTACAGTCAGGTGGTAAAGCTATTTCTTACCTGACCCATTTAAATGCTAATATTTGGGTTAACCTTATGCTGAAAAGAAGCGATGCAGCCCTTTCCAAGGTTTCAAGATATATCAGCATGGATTCATAGCCTTGAGAAATGGGGATGTTTTGAACTCCCCTTCTCTCTTCCCTGCAGAACAACTAGACATAGCAATTGA
>NC_089744.1:40966598-41039098 GCF_040412425.1 Macrobrachium rosenbergii
TTTTATTACTCCTTTTGGACTTTATCAGTATACTGTTCTGCCATTTGGTCTGATGAATGCACCTGCAACGTTTCAACGAGTGATGGACCAACTGCTAGGGTCCATAGAAGGAGTAGGTGTATATCTGGATGACATAGTCATTTACTCTACGTGGGAAGAACATCTGAAGATCCTGAGGAAAGTTTTCAAGAAACTAAGGGAAGCAGGACTAACTGTCAACCTAGAGAAGAGTGAGTTCGGGAAGACAACTGTGCAGTATCTTGGGTTTGAAGTTGGGAAGGGCCTTTTCGCTCCAGTAAATGCTAATGTAGAGGGTATCCATAAGGCTACCCCACCTACTACTAGAAAACAGCTACAGAGATTTTTGGCCATGGCAGGATTCTATCGACGTTTCTGCCCGAATTTCTCAGCTGTAGTAGCCCCCTTAACAGACTTAACTAGTCCCAAAGCTAAGTTTGTTTGGACTATAGAATGTCAAGAATCCTTTGAGAAGGTAAAAGCCATTTTAACTTCAAGACCAGTACTTCGGGCTCCAGACTTCAATAAGAAATTTGTGATACAAGTTGATGCCTCTGACTGTGGAATTGGAGCTGTATTACTTCAAGAAGATGAAAGTGAACTTTTGCATCCCGTATGTTTCGTGTCTTCGAAATTGAAAAAGCATCAGAAAGTGTACTCCATGATCGAAAAAGAAACTCTCGCCTTAATCACAGCATTGAAAAAGTTTGAAGTGTATGTGAACAGACCCAGGAATGAAGAGATTTTAGTGCTGTCTGATCACAATCCGCTCACGTTTTTACAGCGGATCAAGAATCACAACCAGAGACTCACTCGGTGGTCTCTGTGCTTGCAACCCTATAATATTAAAGTACAGCATATGTCAGGTAAGAACAACGTGGTTGCTGATTACTTTTCCTGTTGTGAATCGTTGGATTCAACCCCAGGATAACCAATCTTCTGGGGGGAGGAGTCTTATGCTGTGGTTTTCATAATGCAGTAATCTCCCCATGGTTATGTGTGAGTTGTTGTATAACTGTATGATTTTGTATTCAGATGCGCATATGCCGTAAAAAAGTTAGCATAAGGTTGCAGTGATTAAATGCTGTGTGGTTTGAGAGAGGACATATGCGTGGTGTGTAGAGAGAGAAGGGACAGGGAGCCCTTGTTCGTTGTATAGGGACACAATTTGTTTAGTCAGTATTCAAAACTTGCTGGAGTTATGCATTCCTATCACCTTCTTGTATGACTCCATTAGTGTACAAGACGTTATGGGACTCGATCAAAACAATGTTGGGTGGAAAATTCCATTACGAAAGTTGCCTAACATCATTCAGGAATTTTCTATGAAACAATGTTTTCTATTATTATTATAATAACTAGAGATTCTCTTGTTCTGAAACGATGTAATGATAAATATTATTGTTAACTGTAATTCCACTTCCTCTCTAATTATCGTTTTAAAGAGTTTTTAAAATAAAAACCTCGTCTGGGACCTGAACATGCACTCGTATAGGCTATGCCCTGCCGCATCTAAGATGCCATTATGAAGGGGCAGTGAGACCAGAAGCCGCGTTGAAGGGGGATGCGTTTCCCTCTCTCTCTCTCGCTCGTTCGCTCTCGGGACTACGAATGTCCTGTTGTAACATAATTGATATTTTGGTAGACAATGGTCACTCATAACCTTTAACTGTTTAATTCCTTAGTAAATGTGTCTGAGTTATCTGAACAGTGTATGTTATTAAGTGTGTGTGTGTGTAACGGCGCCTGATTAAAAACATGAAGCATTGGGTACTAAGGTATTGTAACATGATTATTGGTTTTTAGTGCACTAAAAATAATATTTACAGTGATTATATGTAGACACCTTGTTCCTTTTTAATACTTTTTCATGTTATATGTTTTATGCTTTGTCTTTTGAAGAATTTTATAATTACTTTTATGTTTGCTGTTGCCTTAATTTTTGCTTTACATTTTTTGATATTTAATTTTTTGCAGAGTATATTTCTGTGTCTTTTGTATCCACCTTTTTATATGATTGATTTATTTGCCTTATTTTGTTTAACACTTGGGAATTAGAATTTTGGTACTTAATTTAAATTTTTCTTGAATAATTTTTTGATTAATTAATAAATTTGATTTAATTTTGACTGATGATTAATTCAGATTTAATCCAGTTTTGTTTTGTTTTCAAGTAGTAATAAATTTCCCTGAGACTGTTAATGTCATGTATAATCTTTGAATGTAGAAATAAATTTTTGTATTTAAAATATTATATCAGAGTTTCATTCATTGACCCACCAGTAATTTTGATTTGAATTAGATATAGAGTGGTAAGTGAGATGTTTTCCTTCAAGTAATTGAAGTGAGCTCGAACCAGGGAAATAAATAGAAATACTTGAACTTTTATAATGTTAATGGAGTGACGCCCTTAGATTTTACCTCACACCTGTTTAACAAACTTAATCTGCTTTCTTTCATGATTGATAAGTTTTATAAGGGATCACTGTTGCCTTTAGAGAAATCAATCGTTTTGTATGTGTGATGAGGGTTCAGGTGTCTGGCTGTTGTGAGGTAACTATAATTGTTTAATAAATGGTAAGTTTGGTAATCAGATATCAAGCACTTAGATACCAGGTTTGGTTTGAAGGATAGACACTGGACACTTGTCACAATATATATATATATAATATTATATATATATATATATATATATATATTATATATATATATATATATATATATATATATATATATATATATATATATATATATATATGTGTGTGAATGTGTATACATACACATACATGCATACACCAGTTGTTGCATACAGCATATACCTAGCATCTTAAATGTTTTATTTCATATACTTTGATCATGCCAATAACTTTTAAGAGAGAAAATGACATTGATGAAATACTATCAAGAATGTGCCTGATCAGCTTTCATATTTTGCATAACATTCCCATTTGGTGTTCCTTGCAGCTTCCCCAGTTTTGCTGTTTTGTTTAAACTCCACGTTCATCTGTTTCCTGAAATTGGTCTCATTTTGCTGTCTAGAGTCTTTAACATTTTTGTGTGGCAGTTGCAAATCAATTCCAGTCTTTATAGTGGCCATTTATAACAACTTTTGTTTTATTTGCTGTCAGATTCACTAGTATTGTACATATTATTACAGTAGGCTATCCATATATTTGCCATACTAATTATTTATTGTTCTTCATTTTTGCTCATTGCTGAGTAACAAAAAACGTTATGAATTTGGATGACTATTCAAGTTATGGCACTGAATTTAAGAAGGCAGTAAAATTCAATGATTTGTTGAGAAAATTGCCTTGAAACAATTTTAATAATAGAAATGCTGTTTAAGAAATTTCTAAGCAAAATAATTGGAAGATGGATGTCTTATTTGGTTAGTAGACTTTGTCATGTAGATTGGTACTTGACACCGGAAATCCATTGTGTTATTACAGGTTTTTCCTTTTCATTATTTAAAATACAGTATAGTTATATCTCTTAGACATTTTTGTTTACCCTTGGCACTAAGCCACCTAGGTATAATTTCATCGAGGTAGTAAGCAACAAGACTTGGTATGGGATTGTGTTATATAATTTATAAAAATTGCTGCTACATGTTATACATACCATTTACAGTTTATTTGCTTATTGCTGTATCCTCATTCATTGTTTTTCATTTGTAATTACAATTAAACTATTCTGGAAATGATTGATGAGTGTTTGATTACAATAACATTCAGTTAATGTATTTACCAAATGACATTTTTGAATTATTTGCTGTTACTAAATGACATTCTGCATGTGTGTTTAATTTAGTGCACCTTAATATAGTGTAGTTTGTTTCCCAGAAAGTTAGGATGATACTGAAGGTAAGGATATTGAAGCTTTGGGTTTCAACTTCTCGAGTTATTCCAGGGATGTACGTGTGTGTAGAGTGCAATAACCCGTTGTTCTCTAGTCGAGCTAAATATGAACACCACACACCCTGGCCAGCATTTACTAAGACAATCAGTTCTTCATCTGTATCGAAAGTATCAGAAGATGGACGACCTGGTGCTTTAAAAGTAAGATTTTGCCTTTTTTTTTGATGTACCATTAGGTAATTTGCTAAGATTAGGTAAGTAATGAACAATAATTGGTGGTGGTATTCAAGTAATAAGACATTTACTGTCTTTTAGGAATGTTTTTAACCCTCATTCATGTTTTTATCATTACTGTTAGGTCTGTTTTAGGTGCTCTGACTTTCACCAACAGGCCCCTATTGCATAGTGCCATGCTTGTAAATAGCCATGGCTGTTTATACATTCTTTTACAAGCTTCGATGATGGCAAACTGCCATGGTACTCTTTGCAACACAGCATACTGCAGTTTTGTCTCATGTTAAAAGCACAAAACATTGTATTTGGTATGTTCAGACAGGTCAGCCTCATGCTGTCACTACACTTCATGTCATGTTAATTTGATGACTTTGCAGCATTTGTTTTACTGTCTACCGTATGCAAGATAAAAATCTTCTAGGATTCCCAACAGAGAAATACCCAAAAACTCGAAGATTAATTTGACTAAGAATGCGTAGCAACTGGATTCTGCCCATGATATATATTTATATTTATTTATATATTTATTACCTTGGCTCATGGTTTTGAAGCATCAAACACAAAAAAAAGTTGTTCACACAGTAGTGCATCTGCAATACATGGCACTGAGCAGTAGATAGTGGTCAGTGGAAAGTTGTGTCTGAAATAGGCTTTGCTCGAGGTATATTATGTTTTGAATAGAATAAAAATGTATTATTTATGCTCTTGCTGTTTATTATTGAGATAAACAGGGTGTTATATTTAGTTCACTTGATATACCTGTAAGTTAAGAACAGCCCTAGGAGAGCTGTTAATCAGCTCAGTGGTCTGGTAAAACGAAGGTATACTTAACTTAACAGTAGTAATGTGAATTGTTATCCTTTATATACTGTACTGTGTATAATTCACTATGCACTGCAGATGTATATGGTTACTTTTGTAAGCATAGGCATGGAAAGAGATATTCAAGAGTGGCTGATCCTTAGGTTACCAGTACAAGTTTTTAAAGAACATTACCATTACAGGCAGTCCCTGGTTTACAATGGGGTTTCCGTTCCAAATCTGCGTTGTAAGCCAAAAATCGTCATAACCTGAAGTACATATCGTCGAAAATTGTAAGAAAACCTTACTTTTAATTATTTGGGTATCACGTAAATGATGTACAGTAAACCCCCCGTATTCACAGTCTCATGATTCGCGGATATCTCTCTGGAATGTATATAGGCAGTCCCCAGTTTACGAAGGGGGTTCTGTTCTTACGCCGCGTCATAAGCTGAAAATTGTCGTAAACCAAAAAATCGTCAAAAATCCTAAGAAAACCTGACTTTTAATGCCCTGGGTGTATTGAAAATGATGTAAACTGCATTTTTATTGAGTTTTTCATCAAAAAACCCTCCAAATTTTTATTCTTCTGCCATTTTGGAGCCATATTTCTTCCGTTGGATCAGCGTACGACGCGTCGTAACCCTGGAGCATGCATTGTAAACCTGGAAATAATTTCTGATGAATATATCTGAATAGCGTCGTAACCTCGGAACGTCGTAAGCCAGACTCATCATAAACCGGGGACTGCCTATATACACATTATTCGTGGAAAATTCGCCCATTCGCGGTATTTTCCACTGAGAAATACTCGCTAATTACTTTATTTTCATATAATTACATGACTGAATGCACTATTTATAAAACTATTAAAATACTCAGGTATAAACATTTTTAGACTTTTTTTTGTGTTTGAACTCTCAAAATAGGCAGTTCTAAGTGTTTTTAGAGGGGTTTTAACTATTCGTGGATTTTAGCTATTCTCGGGGGGGGCGGGTATGCATCCCCCGCGAATAGGGGGGTTTACTGTAAACTTCATTTTCATTGAGTTTTTCATCCAAAAACCTCCAAGTTTTTAACATTCTACCCTTTTTTGGAGTCATATTTCTTCTGTTAGATAGGCATTGTCAGTGTTTTAAACCCGGAACATGCGTTGTAACCTGGGAAATAATTTTTGATGATGTAATTGAAGAGCATCGTAAGCTCGGAATGTCGTAAGCCAAGCCCATCATAACCCAAGGACTGCCTGTACTATTATTTTTATATCAGATTATCCTTTTATGGAGTTGTACTGTGGAACAGTCTCCCTGAGTATGCCATGCAGTTGGAACTTCAAAAGCTCAAGCAAAAATGCAATGCAGCACTATCCAAATACAATTCTCCTTGCATTTTAATCATTAAGTTACATTTTTATCTTTATCAATTTGCTAATTTATTAATTTTTTTTAATAAGTGAGATCTCTTCTTTCTGTATTTCCCCTTAACTCCTCTTACTTCTTTCTAATGAACACCATATTCTTTGGAAGCTTGAATTGGAGTCTGGCTTTTATTCAGACACCACCTGTAAGAAACTTGGAGCCAGTGAACTACTGAACTATTATGTCTGGAGTCATTGAGTTCTGAGGAGTTACAGAGTCATGAAATGCAGGACTGAATCATTAGCGAACCAAAGCACTTACTCTTCATCCGCAACAGAAGCGAGTACCCCAGTTGATCACTCTTTTCACCACAAGTGAAGAGGATTCTTAGTCTGGAGCATCATCTTTTTTCTGGGAGTGAGTAATAACATGACCAGCAGATACAAGAAGGCTAATTCAGAACAAGTCCAAGGATTATGAGTCAGGTTCTGAATGAACAACTACTGAATGGTATTTGGAAACTTAAATGAAGCAAAATTATGGATAGCAGATTTCCTGTTTTTTTTTTTTTTTTTTTTTTAAGCCAGAGATAAAAGAACTGCCCTAATTTCATGATTCCTGACTTTCAAGTTGGATGCCAGAATGAGTGTTTTTAGGTGCAATCTTCCTAAACTTTCTGGTGGATGAAATTAAGTCAGTTACCCCCTTTCTAAAAGCTTTGGTCTTGGTAAGATACATCCTAATGAGTCTTACATGGCAGTGAAGAAATCTTTGTTCCAAAGCTGAACAGGTATGTATAGAATGATAAATGAAGGTAAGTGATGAGGTTGGGGAAAAAGCTATCTGAGTATTTTCAGGCTCCTAGGACAGGCAGATACTTTCCCAGTGAGAAATGTGGCCTGAGAGAGCCTGTAACTCACTCACCTGCCTAGCTGAGGCTAGGGCTACTAAAGGGATTTTGACAAAGGAAAAATCTATTTCTGAGGGAGGCCCTGTGTCACCTGGTGAAATTCCCATCAAGCACGAATTTCTAGGTATAGATATTGCTAAATATACCAGAGAAAAAAGCTATCAGGAATGCTGGGGTTACTACCCCCAGATCGAACATCTATTATGAAATAGACGTCGGTATAGATAAGGGTGAGTGATTGTTGTCACTGCCACAGGACTGCACTCTGTAGACATCCCAATGACAAAACCCCGGAACGTGAGGAGCCGATCTAACGCCCGCACTCACCTGCCCGCCAACCGACGACCCCAGCGCCATCGGTACTCATTCCAGGCTAGCACCCCCCACAAGCTTGGTATGCCTATTCGGGGGGGGGAAACCTAGATTCTGGGAGGGTCACCGGGTGACACAAGGCCTCCCTCAGAAATAGATTTTTCCTTTGTCAAAATCCCTTTTCTGAGCTCGTCCCTGTGTCAGCCAGTGAAATCATGACAGAGAATCATACTAAGCTTTGGTGAAAGTCTAAAAGGAACGAACAGTTAGGTGAACTTGTATAAAAACACTATTACTGAAAATAGTTTTAATTATCCCCAAAACATGATTAAATACAAAAGGTATAGACAGAGAAACTGAGTTATAACTAGGGATATAATTAATACCTCAGTAAAGGACATGAGAAACAACTATGTACATAATTAATACTATGGTGGAAAGGTACCAAAACTAAATAAACGACAGAAAATTTATAAAGGTACCTCCGGACTTAAAACTAAATCACAATAAGTATAACATGTCGCAAACTTAAAAACTAACACCGCAAGATTGTACATCATAATATCAGGAGCCAGGCTGTGAAGCATGTCTGGTCCAGGAGAAAATGGCAGGGCAAGTAAATGAGGGAGGCAGGGGGGGGGGAAGGATAGGGATTAAAGGTTAATTAAGGCGGAGGGACAATGCTCCCTACAGCCACCGCAGGGAACTTCAGAGCTTCCAGTGATTTCAGATACGTAGTGGCGTTTAAACACTGATGGAGATTTCCAGCCCGTATACTTCTTAAGCTCGTCAAAATTCATATTATGAAAATAATTAGTGGAGGTAGCCACTGCTCGGATATCATGAACCTTAGGAACTGAATCCGGGTTAGCTTGCTTAATAAAGTATAGAATTTGTTGTCTGATAGCCTTTAAAGAAAGCGTTCCTCCTTTTCCCTGATAAAAGAGGACCAGACAAACATTGAGAAGTTCTCCGTAAATAGGCCCTCAGGGTAGCAACTGGGCATAAAGACAGGTCTTGTGGAAGAGGAACAACCTTCCAGGGGACCACCTATCCTGAGGGTCTTCATTTTTAATAAGAACCTTTGATCTGGGAAAGCAGAACTTCTCCTGACGGAGAAAATCCACATGATTCGCACCTCTAGAGAGAGCAGACAGTTCTGATATTCTGGCACCTGAAGCTAGACTAATTAGGAACAACGTCTTCCTTAACAGATTCAAATAAGAACATTGATTGTTATTAGTTTCTGAGGCTAATTTTAGAACATCGTTAAGAAACCAGGAAACTGTATGTGGACGGGTCGCTGGTCTCAAACGAGCGCATGCTCTGGGAATGGACGAAAAATATGAATTTGTTAAATCAATCTTGAAGCCATGCAAAAACACCTTTTTCAAAGCTGATTTTGCTGTGGTAATGGTGGCCGGAGCCAGACCCTTTTCAAACAGTGACCTAAAGAATGATATTGCCAAATTCGTGGTCATGACTTGAGCTTCAGATTCCTTCAAAAAGATGCCAACTTTTTTTAACTGCTGAATCGTACTGTCTGAGGGTAGAATCTCTTTTATCTGATTCCAGAAACAGAGTATTAACGGGATCAATATCCGCACCTCTCTGAGCGGCGAATTTCATAAAGTCCATAAAGCCAGGGCATTCAGAATTCTTGAGGAAGCTGACACAGTCCGTGTTTGTACTATTTGAGTCAGCTGTGGCCTGGGTATTTGATGACACCAGAGTTTGAGCTCCAGAAGAAGAGGGAACCAATTGCTCTTCGGCCAGTTGGGAGCTACCAGGGCCACTTGACCTTTGAATGACCTGAGCTTGTGCAACACCTTCATCAGCAGGTTTATTGGCGGAAACAGATAGATTTTCTGCCATTTGTTCCAGTCCACTGACATTGCATCCGTAGCGTGAGCTCAAGGGTCCAGGTTGGGAGCAACATAACAAGGGAGTTTGTGATTGCTCTCCGTGGCAAACAAGTCCACCCGAAGGCCCGGAACCTGACGGCGGATTCATTCGAAAGAAGCCTTGTCCAGGGACCATTCTGACTCCAGCAGAGTTGCCCTGGACAGGGAGTCTGCAGTGACATTCCGGACTCCTGCTAGATGGGTAGCTGACAGGTGCCAGCCATGTTTCTCTGCCAGGGACAAAATGGCTATCAGCACTTGGTTTATCCGGCTCGATTTGGAACCCCCTCTGTTTATGCAATGTACCACTGCTGCGCTGTCCAGCACCAGCCTGATATGAATCTGGTTGGTGGGGCAAAGCTTTTTCAGAGTTAGAAACACTGCCATCGCCTCCAAAATGTTTATGTGGAACTGACGGAACAGTGTGGACCATGTACCTGTACCTTTTCTTTTGGTGAGTACCCTCCCAGCCGCTTTTTAACGAAGCGTCTGTGTGGATTATTAGAGCTGGGGAGGGAATTGAAGGGGGAACTGACTAAGAAAGACCCTTGACTGTGGACCACGGCCGGAGTCTTTTCCTCAGCACCGGAGGAATTAATGACACCTTGTCCCTGAGCTTGACATTGGCTCGTCTCCGCCACACACTGTTTATGTCTTTTAGTTTTGCTTTTAGGAGCAGATCTGTTACAGATGCGAACTGCAGAGAACCCAGGATTCTTTCTTGCGTTCTGCGAGAGGCTTTCCTGCCTTTGAGGAAATGCCTGGTGGCTTTGGCTATCTCTCTCCGTTTGGCTGGCAGAATAGACAGTTTGTGCGAGTCCAGATCCCACTGGATACCCAGCCACTGAAATCGAGCCTCCGGAGTTAGGCGGGACTTCGCCCTGTTTATCTGAAAGCCTAGGGATTCCAGAAACTCGATCCCTATGGCCGTAGCTCTCCGGCATTCCCCGGCGTTGGATGCCCAAATTATCCAATCGTCCAGGTATGCGGCCAGCGATATCCCCTGGGACCGTAACTGCTGCACTACCGTTTCCGCCAGCTTTGTGAAAATTCTGGGTGCTATGTTGAGCCCGAATGGCATGACCCTGAACGAGTAGGCTTGTTTCCCCAGTCTGAAACCTAGGAAGGGAGAGAAGTTCCGCGCAATCGGGATGTGATAGTATGCGTCTGAAAGATCTATAGAGGTGGTGAAGTAGAGCGATTGTAAGCATGCGAAATTTGTCGATTGTATATAAAGATTGAGACGTGACAGATCCAAGATTACTCTTTGTTGACTGGAGTCTTTCTTGGGAACACTGAACAGCCCCTGCCTTGAAATTTCAGGTGTCTCACTTTCTTTATGGCCTCTTTTGGAGTAATTCCGCAAAGTCCCCAGAGCTTTGGAAGACGGTTGATGAAATCTGATCAGAGGGGGGCCCTTGATCCAACTCCACCCCAAACCTTTGAGACTATACTGTGGGCCCACGGACTGAAGGTCCACTGGTCCCTGAACAGGTGAAGTCTGCCGCCCACCTGATTGGTCTCACTGGGAAGGTGAAGGCTTGCCTCCTCTACCTCGGCCTCCTCTCCCCGGGAGAGGGATTGCAGCAGCCTTGCCTCTGAAGGAGGCTCTTGCTCTACTCCTCTTGTTCCTGGCAAGGCCTAAACGACCCTGGCCCTCAGGAGGGTTATACACAGGAGACGTTACGAAGGTAGGTGCGGCAAGGGAGCGCTGAGTTGGCTGCACCAGCACGAACTGTTGAGGCTGGGCCTTCGAGGTAGAAGGCTGGCCAACTGGCGAGACAGGTACAGCTTGGACAACAGCCTGTTGGTGTTGTCTTCTGTGCCTCCTGTATCTCTTACCAGGCCTGTTTTTGGGGTCCGGCGGACTGGGGCTTTCGTTTGAAAGCAGGGATACCCCAGCGGAGCGCAGACTCTGGTTAGCCCTGGTTGCCTCAGCCAGGACATTGTTGACCTCTCCTTTGGGGAAGATACTAGCCCCAGAAGGAGCTTTTCATGAGCTTGTTAGGCTCATGTCTTATGGTAGCGTCGGCGAAGATGTATTTGCGGCAGTTCATCCGCGCTACCATGAAGTCAAACAGGTCCACCTGAAATCCTGCTAACAGAGACTTGTCGGGACCTGGAAGAGTGGGCTCGTAGTACATCACTGAGGTGGATTCCGCCAGGCACAGGGAGTTCAGTGATCGGCCAGCCGACACCTAGTCTCAAACTCTGCTTTCAGGAGGGCTTCCGCAGTTTGGGAAGCTGCTCACTGAATAAGGTGGATGCACACCTGGGTCCAGCTTACCCGACGTAAAAGTAGCCGGGCATCCTTCCAGAAATCATCGCCTCCGGGAAGATCAGTGAGGTGGGATCAGTCTCCCGGAGCTGAGGCGACGGCTTACCTTCCGCATGCCTGGGCGGTCGCAAGAGCCATCTTAGTCATGCAAGGGGTTGGGACTCTATCACCTAACGAGAACATCGTGAAGTTGCCCCTTGAAGGGGTCAACTTCGTGTTCTCTGCCTGCCACTCATTAAATGTGCGCAGCAATGTAGACTGCGCCTGGTCCCTTGGGAAGATGACTGTCTCCTTCGGGACCTTATCCGCCCTCACCCAAGCTTCCTCCGTCAACCTGGCGTAGCCTGGGTGGGGGGGCAGGTCAGGAGAAAGAATTCCAACTCCTGAAGCCTGCGTGCCTAAACCTCGATCGTTAGGGTATCTTCATGGCCGGGAGCATGAAGGGCCAAACGCCAAGGATTTCCCTTGTCAAATGGAGGGAGGGCGGAGGCATCCGAATGGGGTAATGTACCGCCAACCCCGGAGCGCATGAACCCGGAGAGCATACTCTCCTGGCTCTGCAACCTCTCCGTAAGCTTGTTGAGCTTAGCATCCACCTCCGAGGTAAACTTCTCCGGATCAAAGGCAGGTTGGCGAGGAGGGCTAGCCTTAGCTGCCCTCGAACTCGCTCCCTTAGCAGAGGGAGTGGCCTTGCTTGTGGAAGCCACCGGACTAGTATCCCGTGGCTTCACCGGAGGGAAAGGGGTTGCTTTGTGGGAGGTTATGACTTATAGCTCCTTCGCCTTCCAAGACTTCTTCAACTTGGGGACAGCCGATTGCGACCACCTGTCCTCCAAGTAAGAAGACTTTGGAAACCCTGAAATGAAGACGGTGGATGAAGCGGAATCAAAAAGGGAGCCCGCCCCACTGCCTCACTTACCTCCCTACCTACCTCCTGGTCCTGTTCTGTATTCATCGGCTCCAGGTCAAGGTTTATGGCCGCCACTTCCTCCGACACCGCCACGTACAAATTCTCGTCCTGGGGAGGCTGGGTTTCTACCTGGATCTGTTCGATGAGAGGAGCGCGACTTCTGATGGAACAGCCGCTGAGATCCGGCGCTGGGTAAGCAGATTATGGATGTTCTCGCCCAGAACATATGGCTTCCCCAACGGAACATTCTTCCAAAACCAGCCACCCAGGCCCGAAGGGGAACCCAAGGCCGCTGTGGGAAGTTTGGTCGGCATGGAAGAGAGCAGGGACTTAATAACCGAAACGCCAGTGAAGAGATATATAAGCAATATATCAGGAACATAACGCATTTGAAACAAGTGAGGCAACCAGGTAAACTAAAGGCAGTAACTATAGGCTTACCGACTCGTCCTGGATAAGCTCACAAAGAGCGAAGCAAACCTCACAACCGTCCGGGTGCCACACGATGAGGTCGTCCATCCGGACTGCACAGCCCGAATGGGAACGGCAGACAACGTGCCCATAGGGCTGGTGCAGCACTGCAGTGCACCCGGCCCTGACAACGCACTGTCTGTAAGTGGTAGACGGTATATGAACATACTAATTTAAGGCGCTACCGGAGCAGAACCGCGGAGATAGGACCTTAAACTATAGCAGGTAATGGAGCATGCTAATTAATTTATACCGGATTCCGCGGAGCATTCCGGCGGACGATAAACCAGAGCAAAACATGACACACTAAATTAAGGAGCGCCGGAGATAGTTTGACGGAGTAGGACCTTAACCTAGGATCATGCAACTCTTAATTGTAAAATCAACTTGAAGTATAATTACTGCCGGAGTCCGGCAGTAAGTAAATGGTTAACAACATAGATAGCAGTACACTGCTGGTCATAGTGTTCCGCGCGCGACCCCTCCGAGATCCTGTGCCTCCGTCACTTGGTTACAGTGGGGAGGGCGGGGTAAATCATTACCCCCAGTTATTATTATTATACAGCTAGAGAACTAGGTGTGACTAAGGCCAACCTACTGAAAACCAAAACCACCGGAGTGGTAACAGGTAAGAAGGCAACGGGAGGACCGGGGACGGCGGAGCGGAACCAGCTAGGAAGTGTTTAAACCCTGAAGGTGATCGGGTTCAGCCCGACCCGGAGGAGAGCGAACCAACGAAACACTAGCCAAGTGGGTAACACCAGAACGGAGGCCAGGAGGGTGGGTGACTCTCAACTGGGAACGGACTAGTCCCCGCCGGGTGACAATCGAAGAGACCGACGTCCCACACGCGGGGAGATGACACACCACTAGCAAAGTCAGGAAGGCAGTACTTAGAAGGTGGAATCGAGAGTTATGTTCAAGTGGACGGGGGACACCCCCATACACTGACTGTAACTTTCACGGGCGCCAAAACAGACGATCGACTTCCTACACGCAGGGAGACTCATGACACTCACCAAAAGTACTAGGGGAGGATAGGATAATAGCACTAGTCTAAAGCAACGCCAAACTCTCACCCTCCTCTGAAGGCGCAGCCCAGACAGTAAAAGGGAGGAGAGAGGAGAGGAAGAGGGGTGGAAGAGAGAGAAATTCCTGGAACGCAGTCCAACCAACAACCGACACATAGGGCAGAAGGGCAATGCATAAAGAAGATCCCCTTTTATTTTTCCCTCTCCTCATTAAAGGGAGGAGGGGATGGGGCTTCAGATGCCCTAGCAAACCCAAAAACGAGCGGTAAGGGCTGGATGGAACAACAAACAGGAACTCCCTCGACCAGCCTACCCCTCCTCCCCGCCCAAGCGACATAGTCGGGAGAGATGGGAGCTAAGACAATGCCAAAGCCTAACCTGAATAGCCTAACCCACCGATTGGAGCGAGAGGGCTAGGCTAGGATCCCCAATTTCTGATAAGTACTGCTAAAGTTAACCAATAACAACATAAATACACGTAATATGATCGAATATACAAAAATATAAGAACTTGTGCTAAGCGTATAGCCTAACCGTGCGAGGCGAACAGGAGGTAGGCAGCCAACTGGCTGCTCCTGATGCCGAGCCCGGACCACAATAAATCCAAAATTATCCATGTCATCCATTACACTACAAATCAGAGAAACTGACAAAAGAAAGCACCACCTTGGAGGGGGAATCTACTCACGCGAGAGCCTGGTATAAGCTATGAATTAATTGTAAGAACCAAAATAAGGGGAGGAAGCCTCCGTGAGGAATGACGCTAATCAAGGTACCAGGTATCGCCCGACAGATAAACGCCTCCAAAAGGAACTTCTTGAAGGGGAATTACGAAACATGAATAAATTGTAAACGACCGAGAGAAACCCCTGCAGAAACGAGCTGGGGTGTACCTCAAGGTCATCATGGTAGAGGCGGCGAACGCCGGGAGCGCCGATATATGACCCTGTAAATATTAACTTACGGGCCAATAACAGCCTCACTGATAATAAAACCCCACAAGAAGATGGTACTTAACTTCATAATGGTGAAACTGCTTGAAGACATGGTTAATCCAAGCAAATATGGTCAAAAACCAGCACAAGAAAAAGCCTTCTTAAAGGAAAACGTGCTAGAATGGAATGAGTACAGATGGCGCTGGGGTTGTCGGTTGGCGGGCAGGTGAGTGCGGGCGTTAGATCGGCTCCTCACGTTCGGGTTTTGTCATTGGGATGTCTACAGAGTGCAGTCCTGTGGCAGTGACAACAATCACTCACCCTTATCTATACTGACGTCTATTTCATAATAGATGTTCGATCTGGGGGTAGTAACCCCAGCATTCCTGATAGCTTTTTTCTCTGGTATATTTAGCAATATCTATACCTAGAAATTCGTGCTTGATGGGAATTTCACCGGCTGACACAGGGACGAGCTCAGAAAAGGTATTGTTTTTATTGTAAGTCTTTGGAGAGGAGCAATTTCCAGGGGCTTATACACTGAACTGAATAGGCATTTTAATAACAGCAACAAGTTCCAGGATATGGGGGTGAAGAGTCCTACATAGAGCTTCCTTCTCAAGATTGGCATGTATGATGAAGCCAACTGGAGAGCTTAGGTCAGTTACTAAGCTTTCAAATACCTGCAAGAAGGCAGACCAGTAACCTTTGATGGCAGAGACAGACAATTTTCTCAGTATACACTGAAAAGTATAGAGTTTGCTACTTTGTGGATCACTGCCCTGCCTATTACACCAGAACATTGCCTATTTGACTTGATATAGCCTGACTGTAGATTGTTTGCTTGTGTCATCAAGGTGCTATAGAATAGCCTCTGTATGGAGATCAAGGAGGATGAGATTGTGTAGTATCTCCAAAAGTGAGGTTGATAAAGTAGCTTCTTTCAGTGCAAAAGTGCCCTTGTGGTCATTGCTGCAGTTTAACCAACATTGGCCAGACTAAGGAGAAGTGTTAGTACCCAACCTACCTGGTCTGGTAGGACTGAATAGTAGCTTGCAAGCTTGTGACTGAGGCTGGTAGCAGCGATGCAGGGATAACATGACTGGAAGTACTTGGTCCCTTCTGCTTAACTTGGCGGCTACTAACTACTACACTGCGCTACCACAGGATGTATCTAGAGATTAGAGTAGTATGTGATTATCTCTCCCCAACAGAATCTCTGCTGTCAAATGACACATTGCTGGAAGTTTGGTGCTGCCTTTGTGTATATATCTGTATGATTCTTATTGTTTGGAGTGAATCTTACCTACTGGTAAAGTTAGATTATATCTTCGTGTTGTCAGTTGCTGTCACCATAAATAAACAAAAGAATAACTCTTGGCTGGTGCAGTTGGGTTGTTTGTAATCACCTGTTTTCCCCACCAGGTGGCATTAGAATGTTTGTGTTCTTGTCAGAACTCTTCCTGCCATCTCCATGTTCACATGGCGTGATTTGGCTGTAATAGTTTTGGATATTTCTGGCAGTGTTTCTCCTGTATGGCATTGTTTAATTTTTCTTTTGAGGTATGTCATCAACAGCAAGCTGAGATAGAAGCATTAGGCTTTATAGGAATGAGTTCTGCTTTAACCAAATGTGTACGGGTAGCCATGATGGATATATTGTGTGTGCTACCTGCAGAGGTAATGATTGTGATTTTTCCTGTCATTGTGGCGAGTGGAAGGAATGGTCTGATGAGAGATTGAATAGTTTTGGGAAGTACTGGAAGATGTGAGAGGCTGCTAGGTTACTTGGGCAATTAATTAGGTATGGCCATAAGTCTACTCCATCAATTCTTTCTTCCGGTGTATCCCCTTCTCTCACTTCTCCATCGCCTGACATGTCTAATTTCTCCTTCCTTCTGCTCCATGTTCTAATGCTCACTGTATGGTTCAGAAGAAAAGAATAGATAATCTTGAAGATATTAGTTTGCTGTTATCATCAGTTAGGCATTTAACCAGGTATATGGTGGTTAAAGATTGCAGTTCCCCCCCATAGTGATCAGCTTTTTCCAGTTTCCCCCCATGAGAGAGAGGTGATGAAGCCTCCTCCTGCCTGTGGCCCACTCCCTGGACTGGCCTGCAATCAGCTGGTCTTCTCCGCTGAGAGAAAACCTCTCTCTCAACTGTCTGCTGTCTCAAAATAGACATGTTCTATGAAAGATTTATTTGGGAGAGTTAAGTGCTCACACCAACTGACTCGTGCATTATCATCACCTAGCAAGAGTGGTGGTGAAGTACATTATATGATTTTGTTATCTAGGGATTTTAGACATAGTATTCCAGTTTCTTCTTCGATAGTTTCTGAACTGCTTGTCAATACTTCATTTGTTCAATATGTTACTCACCCTGTACAATCATTTACTGCTTGTGTTTCTGACATTACTCTTCCCTTCATACTCAGTCCCTGTCCCTCTTTTGCCTTGCATTCTTCACCTTTTGTCCACTGTACCTATTTTTACTAGCAGCCCTTCCCCTTCTACCTGTTATTCTCAGCTAGGTTCTTTCTCGAGTTAAAGCTTTCTTCTCTTTCGGATTTGTTAAGCACAAGGTGAGTGATTCATCCACCACGGTGATGCCATGTGAAAACACTGTACATTCTTTCATCCAACCATCTCCCTCCCAGCTGTGTTGTGAGTCATTGGCTCCCTCCCAGCTGTCTACTGTTTCCCTTACACATCCCATGGTGTCATTGCTGCTAATCCCAGGTTTGTTATTTACTGGCCTCTGCTACCCTGGCTCTTCCATTATACTTGACAGAGTTAACCTCAATTTAGATGATTCTCCATCGGTGTTTAAGCACTTGTTAAATCAAGCTGCCTTGCTTTACCCTCGCCTTTTTACCGAAGATGAACCTGTTGATTAGCAATCAACTTTGTCTTGCTTCTTCCTTAACTCCTGTTCAGGCAAGTAAGAAGTCAAAGTTATCTGATTCTGCTATTATGCATTTTGAGATGATATGGAAAGCATTATCCCTCAAGCAGGTTATCAGAATGTGATTGCTTTGGTTCTCTCTTTCATGAAACCGCGGAGGGCTGCTTATTATGACGCAGGAGCGTTGCCAGATCTCCGTCCATATCTTGTTCAAGACATTAGTTTTTCAGGTTGCTTGACCCAGTGAAATGTAGAACTCTAAAAAACCAAAAACCAAAAAGGGAGAAGCACTCATGAAATCAGCATTTCACTCGATTGAAGCCCTTTCCTTTGCAGAACATGTGCCAAGTGAAACTACATGTTACTCCTGAAGTGTTAAGTACTTACTTTGCCTTGATAGAGCTATTTCAGATGATTTGGGAGAAAGATCTCATATTTTTACTAATTTAATTTTAAAGAAATGAGACCAATTGTGTTATATTTATCTTTTGAAGTAGCTCCAGCTCAAAGGTTAGTAGCTATTTTTTTTATGGAACTCATCAGCATCTCCTTAACCCCAAAGTCTTTAGGCCATTGCTGAAGAAGATTCAAATCATTAGAGTAGAGACTTCTTAGCTCAATATTTCAAGTCTTCTTTCAGAGTGTCCTGCACCTACAGCTGTGGCCAGTTGTGCCCCTGAGTTTCACGCAGTGTATAAACCCAAGTTGTCTTCCAGTTCTTCCACTTCTGGTAAGCTTTCAAGGTAGTCAAGTCTCATGCTTTAAGGGAAAGAATCATAAAATGGACCTGCAACTGATGGTGTGAGCCCTCAAGACACAGTAGGAGGCCATGTACAAAGCTTTTGGGTGTCTGGCAAAGCTTCAGAGCAGCACTTTGGGTGGTGAAGGTTCTTTAAGAGGGATTTGTTGTACATTTTGTTGCACTTCCTCCCCTGTCAGCGTCGCTGATTCTGAGTTTTGCAGGAGGAGATCATACAGTCATTATGCGAGGAGACGATTGAGCTAGTTTTAGACAAGTCTCCAGGATTTCACAATCGCTATTTTCTCATTCCAAGGCCTCATAGGGAAGGTCTGTGGTTCAAACCTCTTTGTTTCTGTCTAAGCACAGTACCACAGGCATTCACCAATGTTTGGCTCCATTAGCGGGATGGAGTCCTCTGCCTGGAATCGAGAGTGCTCCTATTCTTAGATGGCTAGTTAGTTCTTACCAACTCATTTCAAGTGATCTTGGGGGCAAAGGATTGTCTTCTGCTTCTAGCCTCGGTGTTAGGCATTCTGATCAGTGTCAACAAGTCTATGCTTCTTCCATCCCAGTTGATTGTTATCTGCGGATGAAAATTTACTCTCTTTTTGGGCTTGTCTGATGGAGAAATTAGCAGACTATTTTCCATTTCTACTAAGAGAATTTCAACCCTTAGGAAAGCCTCCAGCCAAGAAATGGCTATCTCTTTTGGGCCATATGTACTCTTTAGAGGAGTTTGTCAACATGGCCTGCCTAAGAATGAGACCAGTTCAGTTTTATATCAAGAATTTATGGGACAGGTCTTGTCTTCCAGGTTTGTTTCCAGTGGTAAGTTCCTGAAGATCTTTTAAGTTCTCTTTGTGGGTGGGGAGATCAGTCACAACTGTTGATGGGTCTACCTCTAGACCTCAAAAGATCCCAGACCACACATTGTCTTCAGACACATCAGTGTCAGGTTGGGGAGCCATTCTGGGAAACACTGCAATATCAGGGAGTTAAAACAGTAGAGGAAAATAAGATGCATATCAACAACCTAGAGCCACTGGCGCTGTGAAAAGGCCTGATGCAAGTGGAACATCTAGTCAGAGACAAGACAACACAGTCTACTCCAACAATTCAACCTCTATGCCTCGTATAAGGAAGCAAGGAGGCATGATAAAGAGAGATTTGTTCAGGCTGGCAGAGAAACTTCTCCTTTCGGCAGAGTCCAGGAACAGCTTGTTACCACAGAAACAGTGTTATCGCAGACTAACTCAGCCAGAAAGGGTAAGTACTTCTGTCTGAGTGGTCTTTTCATCCACAAATCTGTCAGTCACTCAGAGATGGTGGAGTCTTTGGGGAACCCCAAACATAAATCTTTTCATAGTGGCCCAGAATACAAAATTCCCAGCTTACTGTTCTCCATGCCAGGATCCTCAGGCATGGGGAGTTTATGCTTTTCTTCAAGAGTAGTTGAATAAAGACCTTTATGATTTTCCCCCATTTGCAGTTTTGAAGGTAAATCAACAAGTTGTGATCTTCAGAGGACACAAGGATGATGGTGATAGCTCCTTGGTGGCACCAAAAGGATTGGTTCCCTGAGCTACCTCTCTTGGCGGTAGATGTTCCTCATCTTCTGCCGTTCAGGAAAGAACCTCTCAGACAGTCTCATTTGAGAAGATTCCATCAAAACTTCCACATGCTTCATCTGACCGTGTGGAGACTGTTGACTTTCTCTTATGAGCTAGAGGCTTCCCAAGAGCGGTTAGAGACTCAGTCCTCAAGTCTAGAAGGCCTTCCACTGTAAGTATCAACAATATTGGTCAATTTTTTATCTTGATGTTTGTCCCAAGGGATATTCAGCACCTGTACCTGTATAGGTAACACGATTTAAGCTCTTCCTGTATCTTGGGTTTGTGAAGCAACTTTCTGTTTAGTCAAAGGATATCGCTCTATGTTGCCTTCAGTTTTGCAACATACTAACTTGAATATCCCTCACGATATAAGATTTAAGGTAAGTCAGAATGGTTTCCTTAGTTCGGCGTCTGCAGAACCGAACAGCGACAGTTTTAGATTCAGAAAATCGAAACCCTTGTAAAGTCCCCGCTCAACGGGTTCTCTGTGATGAACATCCCGTTTTCTGCTGTCTTCACATGCGACCTAAGGTCGGACGAACACAATCTTATTATCATTATTGTGAATTGTATATTTATTATCTGTTCATTTGCCCTTGTACCACGTATATGTGACGAGTATTTTTATGTCCAACCAGTTATTGTTAGTCATCACGTTTTCTGTATGTACCTGTCCTGTTTTGTGTAGAGAAATAGTTTGACCTCAGGTCACCTGTAAATTTTTGTACCCACGATCTCTGCGTATACGCAGACGTCCACATGCCGCTTTATAAGCGGGTCGCTTCATCAATAAACCAGCAGTACTTGTCTTCCTGCTCATTATTTCGCACCTCTCTCAAAGTGGTAACCCCCGGAGTGATTCCCGGAGCCATTAATGGACCCAAACGGCGACTTAGTCTTGACCCGATGAACCAACCCACGCCCCTAACGGACTAACTATGGCACTCTAACAAAGCGTTCAGGCGTTACCGACCCTCGTCGGCAAATCACTGGCGTCATTAGCGAACCCACACGGCACGCCTCCCAAGCGTGTATTGACGCGAGTGTTCTCTCTCACTCCAAGTGAGAGTGCGGAATGAGCATGGACACAGACATCCCAACCACAAACAAATTACCACGAACTTCTCAGAGGCAGACGTCTCCCTCGCGCAAACCCCTCTCGCACGCTCCTCCACGCCGGTGCCCGCTCCCCGTGCGATGCCCCTCCTGACGAACCAACCAAGGGCAGCCTTCAGCATAAAGCTGCCGCCATTCACCCATCAGAACCCAGCGTCCTAGCTCTGCAGGGTCGAGGGGCAATTTAGGGTGGCAGGCCTGACTGACGAGGTGTTGAAGGCGGACATCGCCATCAACGCCCTACCAGAGGAGATATGCAAGAAGGTCGCCCTGTGGGTAATGACAACGAGCCCTGCCACCTTCCAGGAGTTAAAAGCCACTCTTGTTGAGACCTGCTCCCTGCCAGTCTCCGAGAGATCCGCCCGCGCCCTCAACCTCGCCATCAACCCCCAGCAGGACACAAACCTCTTGGAGATGTGGCATGCCCTCCAGGACCTCCTCCTCCTCCTCCCCCATCAGGAGCCGCCGACCCAGAGACTCCAGCTTACCACACCGCCATCACGTGGCTGAAGTGGAAGGATGTGGCCCTCGGCCCTGGAGGGCCAACACTGCTGAGCGACGTAAGCACTGGCCACCCCCGCCCACTGGTGCCCGCCTCCTGTCATCGGCTGGTCTTCGTCATCCACGGACTGTCCCACCCCTCTGGAAGAATGACGGACAGGCTACTGGCGGAGAAATTCGTCTGGCATGGCATACGGAAGGACATGACAGCCTGGGTAAGGCAGTGCATACAGTGCCAGGCCAGCAAAGTAGGGCGGCACACTGAATCTGGGGTGGGCGATTTTCCCCAGCCGGGGAGACATTTCAGGCACATCCACGTCGATGTAGTGGGTCCTCTTCCCCAATCAGGAGGAGCAAGATACCTTCTAACAATTGTGGACCGCTCCACCCGGTGGTCCGAAGCTATGCCCATGGAAGAAGCCACCACCAGTGCATGCACAGAGGCGGCCCTCCTCTCCAGCTGGATCAGCCAGTTCGGTGTCCCGGACCATGTAACTACGGACAGGGGCCCCGCTTTCCTGTCTGAGCTGTGGACCACCCTGGCACTTCTGCTGGGGACCACTCACCACAGCACCACCACCTACAACCCCGCAGCCAATGGAATGGTGGAAAGGTTCCACAGGTCCCTGAAGGCGTCCCTCATGGCTCGTTGCCCCTCTGAGAATTGGAAGTACCAGCTGGCCTGGGTCCTCCTCAGGCTGAGGACTGCCCCCAGAGCCAACGGCGACCCGTCTGCAGAAAAGGTCTTCAGAGAGACCCTCGTAGTCCCGGGGGAACTCATCACAGAGGACCAGGACGACTTAACAATGCAGAGGCTCCGCAACAGGGTTGGGAAGTTCGCCCCCTGCCAGTGGACATATACTGACAGGATGTCTCCCTTCATGCTTCCCGGTCTGTCCTCCGCCACCCATGTCTTCGTCAGGGACGATGCCGTACGTCGACCCTTAACCAGGCCCTACAGGGCACCTTTCCTCAGGCTTGAGAGGAACAAGAAGGCATTCCGGGTAGCCATTCACAGGAAGAAAGACTGGGTGTCGATAGACCACCTCAAGCCCGCATTTCTGGAGGAAGTCGTTGGGGACACTTCCCAAAGCCCCCCGGAGGAGATGGCGCCCCCACAACCTGCCCCATCTGCAAGAAAACCTCGTGGGCGCCCCCGGAAGGCCCCGGGACCAGGCAGGAAGGCAACCCAACATACCCATCCACAGGGCACCAAAGACAACGACCCCCCCCCAACAGCTGGCATCGAGAAGGCAGGACCCCCTCCGCCGCCCCAGCAGATACCTGCTTTGATGAGACGTTACCTACGTCTTGGGTGGGGGGGGGAAGTATTGTAAAGTCCCCACTCAACGGGTTCTCTATGATGAACATCCCGTTTTCTGCAGTGCCTTCACACGCGACCTAAGGTCGGATGAACACAATCTTATTATCATTATTGTGAATTGTATATTTATTATGTTCATTTGCCCTTGTACCACGTATATGTGACAAGAGTATTTTTATGTCCAACCAGTTATTGTTAATCATCACATTTTCTGTATGTACCTGTCCTGTTTTGTGTAGAGAAATAGTTTGACCTCAGGTCACCTGTAAATTTTTGTACCTGCGGTCTCTGCATATACACAGACGTCCGAACACCACTTTATAAGTGGGTCGTTTCATCAATAAACCAGCAGTACTTGTCTTCCTGCTCATTATTGCGCACCTCTCTCACACCCTTGCTCAATTAGCCCACTTGCTTACCTTATCGATGGCTCTTTGCATGAATGTGCTATAGCCGATTCACTTAAGGTAGGCCTACGAGACGTTTGTTTGGCAGCCTCTTGATTGGCTGGTACCGGGAGGCAGGCGACTCGCTCAGTCTCATTTTTACGTATGTAGCTCAGAAAACTAGCAATATATGTTTATATATTTCTTCATTTTTCTCACGTTTTGCACAAGATAGGAATATTTTGGTCATACCATAGGATTCGGTATTAATTGTACAACTAAATATGATTTCCTGAAATCAATAAGAGAAAACACAAAGGAATTACAATGAGTAAAAGTGAAGAAAGAAGCATTTAATTCTTTATACCCGTTTTTACTTATCATCGGATTTTGCATCATTCATGCGATCAAGATAAAATAAAACTTATGTTTTCATACAATAAATTCACCCCGAATACTCTGGTGCTTTCAGATTTTAGATACGTGAGATAGGAGAAAATGAAGAATATGTCTTATTATGTTGCATCCGTTCTTGATGCAGTTTGCCAAGAGACGGTGATGATGATCTGCACGAACACGACACTGTGTTGGTCCTCTCAGCCGTTGACAGTTGCCAATTAGCGATATGAGAAGTTTTCAGTTTCGGCAATATTTGCTGTATTATTGTCATTACATTTTCTGTAAATAAATGCACAGGATTCCCATTATGACTGTCGAACATTTTCACTCCAGTATTCTTGCATTGAGCTTAGTACTTCATATCTATTACTACGTGATGCATGTTTAATTGGAGGAGAGGATGAGAGGGGAATGTCTCCTCTTTTGGTGCTTTTGCTCCTCAGTCTCCATTAGATCAGGCAGAGACTCTGCCTAAGACAATTCCAAGGTGGTTGGGTTAAGCACCATCTTATCCTCCTTGGAGGCTTGTGCTCTAGCCTCAACAGGCCGAGCACCTGACCCACATGGCTGGGCCACTACCACAGGGGTTGATGCACCTGCTACATTAGAGGGTGCTGCCACTGCACCCCTAGTGGTAGAAAGGGGTAGTGGCTTAAGAACTTGAGCATAGCTCCTAGGTTGTTGTCCTAATTGTCTTTTTCCAAAACTGACACTTACATGTTCTGCATTGGCTTTATTTAGTGCAGACAGTTTAAATTTGTAAATTTCACAATTTTGTTATAGGATTTATGCTCCAGTTGACAATTAACACATTTTGCTTTTCTATTACATTCATCATCATGATGGACACCAGAGCAGTTTATACAAATTTTAGCATTTTTGCAGTTTCTTGATGGGTGGCCAAACTCAAATCAATGATAGCACTGCATTGGTCTCTGCTGGAAAGGACATACTCCTACCCTTTCATTTTCAAGTATGACATGAGAAGGTACTTCAGAGTCTACAAAGGTTAAAATGATCATGTTGGCAATAGCTGCCTTTTTCACTCTCCAAACTGAAGTGGGACTCATTTCTAGAATTTCTTCTTCTGTCATGTCATAAAGGTCTTTGTCAAATAGTACTCCTCTCCCATAACTAAAGCTTAAGTGGGGCTTGATCTTCGTAATCATTTCATCATTTTTTATGTCCAACAAGGTCAGCATATATGCTTGGGTTGTGGATTTGGCATGAATAAGAACGGTGTTCTTCCCAAAACGAGAAATATCACCGCTCTTTATTCCTCCCACCTTTTTCTGAAGAAACCTAAAAATATATAGTAGTTATAATTTTCCTCCTTGTCTGAAGCTACCACCCACATAGGAGGTTTAGGAGTCCTTATTTCTGTATTCTGGTTTCTCTCAGGTTTATCCTGAGCCCATGTAGATAGCACATAGACGTCCATGTGTTGGGAACTTTGTCTGTTAAGGCTCCCTGTACTGTAGCTTGACCTATTTGTATGGCACTTACCCTACTACTAGCCTTTAGAGCCTCATCATGGCTGCTAAAGGTAACCCATGCTTCCCATTTACATTCAATATCAATAAAGTTCATCCTGATCTTTACAACAGTTCCAAATGATTTCAGAGCTGTTGAGATCATTTCATAATCACAACAGTCTTTGATATGGAGTATTCTCAAATTTTTTACACAACCTGGCTGTGTTGAAGATTTAATTTTGGATGAAGATTTCTTAGAGAAGTCCATCTCTTTGCTTGAAGTCGTCATCAATGAAGCATGGCTAGAGGGTCCAGGGGAGTGGAAGTCATGGGGGGGATCAGGATACTTGTTATTACTGTACTGCTTTTTGTCCATTTATTTTTCAAGAAGTCATCAACATTTGGAGAAATTTCAATCTCCAAGGTGGGTGCAGAGGTTGTCATCTGTGCCAGAACAGCACCATCAGAGGGTCCAGGGGTACTCGAATCCTTATAAATGCTAGACATAAAGATTTGAGCGGTAAAAAAAAAATAATAAACCAAAAACCTTAAAAAAGTATCATCAGCCTTTCATGGGGATTATTCTTCCACCAATGGCACAGGTGAGAACTGACTCCCAAATGTCCACATCCCTACCCTACCCCACAGGGGATGGCACAACATGATTATAGTGGTCCAAGTTTAAGCCAAACCTGCTTGCTACGACTGAAGGTATCACGAGAATACTATGATCCCCACTCTAATCATGTGATGGGCAAACCAGATAGAATGCCGAGTCTTATCCCCAGAACCGGACCCCCCTGGAATCCGTGGTCCAGCCCTACAGAATAGCTCCGCCTGATATTTCTTAGGTCCGAACATTATTAGGCAGCTGATGGTCCTACCACAGTTCCCACTGTTTAGCTTCGGATATAAACCCAATCTCAGTTATGATATCTTTTCCTGTTTATCAGGTCCAATAAATTTTAGCAAATGCAGAAAATTCCACAAAAATTAATTCAAAGAAATATACGAGTATAATGGTCTATGGGACTCTTGGACTCAAACCCGGGAACAGATTCCTGGGGTTCAAGAGCCCCCTCACCACGTCAAGGTGGTCACAAACTTTGGGGGGGGGGGAAGATGCAGTAACTTTTTGTGAGGTATACATGTTTTTTCTAATAAATTATTACAATTATATAGCTGACATACTATCATAAAAGACAAGAACTAAAACCAACAGCAATACCTGGGTATATTTATGAGCAAATAAATAAAAAGACATCCTGGAGTGGCTGAGAAGCAGTGCATTCCCCTCTGAAATCTCAAGGCATACTAATTGATGTCTCTCCCAAGTTCAGCTAAATAATTGCCATAAGTCATTTGTGGATCATTGAAGTGCTATGAACATTTTTCACGGTAAATTTATCCAAACCAAATGGAGCGTAATATTAATACTCATATGAGGATTCCCGTCCATCACCCAAAACCTGTTATAGATACTAATATGAGGGTTCTGGTCCATTAAAGGTTAAATGGGCTGCCTCAGTGATTAGCTATCTTTGTGAACTTTTTCACTTTTGTGCAACATATATTCTTATTTCCTCTTTCCCTATTCCATCATATCCATCCATAAACAGTTGTTCCATTGGCCCCAAACTGCTGACAATGTCCTTTATCAAAACATTAGCATCATGTAAATTGGTGGTTGATTCCCTCAGAGGTGAGGTTCTGTGATTTGCATGTTTTCTGTCTAATCTTTGCGAGTTTATTGACTTGTCCCACCCACGTGTGATGCCAAAGGAGACATATGGAAAAGGTTTAATTTTTTGTTTTTCAGCCATTATAGAGAATATACTTTCTTCTTTACGTATTTTTGACAACAGGTGGTCGATATAATGTAATAATCATGCTTAATATTTTAATTCAAACTAATTTCTTCCTAGACTTCTCTTCTTCATGGTAATCTGAAGTGAATTTTTAAAAATGTTTTGTATATTGTTTGGAAAAAAGTTTTTCTTTTAAATAGTGCTATCTGTATGATTAATGATATACTTTTGATGGAAAAGTACTTCTTATATATATATATATATATATATATATATATATATATATATATATATATATATATATATATATATATATATATATATTTATATATATATTTATATATATATATATGTATATATATATATATATATATATATATATATATATATATATATATATATATATATATATATATATATATATATATATATATATATATATATATATATATATATATATATATATATATATATATGTATATATATATATATATATATATATATATATATATATATATATATATATATATATATATATATATATATATATATATATATATATATATATATATATATATATATATATATATATATATATATATATATATATATATATATATATATATATATATATATATATATATATATATATATATATATATATATATATATATATATATATATATATATATATATATATATATATATATATATATATATATATATATATATATATATATATATATATATATATATATATATATATATATATATATATATATATTATATATATACATATACATATATATATATATATATATATATATATATATATATATATATATATATATATATATATATATATATATATATATATATATATATATATATATATTTATATATATATATATATACATACATAAGAAAAACCATTGTATTGATGAGCAAAGTGTATGGAAAGAGTGTTGCAGAATTGTTTTGAGGAAGAGTACCAAAAAAATAAATTTTAGTTTTAAAAATTATATTTCTGGGCTCGACCTGTGTCAGCCAGTGAAATTGGTTCCAATTAGCACATTTCTAGGTATAAGAATTGCTACATATACCAGAGAAAAAAGCTATCTAGAATGCCGGGGTTACCACCCCCAGTTCGCTCATCTTTAACAGATGTCGATATACACAAGGGGTGAGCTATTACCACTACCACAGGCCTTCGTCCAACAGACTTCTCAATTCTCAAAGTCCCAAATTGGATGAGCCGTTACAAACCTGTAACCAAGGATACTCACCCGCTCGCAAACTAGGCGTCATCACGAGACTGACACGTCATTCCAAATTTAGCACTGACCGCGTAAACACGTTTATTTTGTGTGGTGATTGTGTTCCCTTTTTTGGCAGCTCATCATGTCTTCCACCGAGATTTTCTCACCATCTAAGTTGAGTACTAATTCTGGTTGGATTGTTGGTCTTCGAGGCAACTTAATTTTGGTTTTACGAAGTTTTTTCTTAGCGTTTTGCAGCACTGCGTCATATGCAGCGTATGCTTTATGTTTGCCTCTTACAGTTTTGATCTTCAATCTCAACCTTTTTGATATTATTTGTTATTCTCCTAGTTTTTTGTTGACTCCATATAGTTTAGAGCTTGTGTGGAGAATTTGTTTTTGTTTCGTGTTGCTGGTTGGGGTCGAGATCGTGTTTTTTGCCTATCCACTATCATGTAGGCAATGGGTCTCCCATTTTCTGACAATAGAATTTGGGTCCCTTTTATCGTTTCTCTTCCCCTCCAGCTTAAAATTTTCTCGTTGGTGTAAAGTATTTATTCATGATGTTAGCTGTTTTATACAAGGAAGGATGACATATATATTTTTAGATTAAGTTTTGCATTCGTTTCGGCGTCTAGGTGGCCATTTTGGATACCGTACAGTATCCTCATGCCTCTGATGTTGCGGCTTATTCTTTGGCCTGTCTTTTCATCGAATCGTCTAAGTTTTTATATGCGTATGTAGATATGTTTATCCTTAAGGCTCCCCTTTTCGAATGTTTTATATTGTGTCTGTTTTTAGTATTGTTATCTCTAGAAGGTAGTTTTTTAGCCTATCCACTTAGGCTAGACGTAGCTGTGCTCTTACACGATGTAGGCTACCTTAATCTCCCGTTCAGCCATTAGGCTTTGGAGGTTAGGTTTGCCCTGTTTACGAGTTCCTGTAGCGTGAGGAATCCTCACTTTTTCCTCCTTCCCAGTTTATTCTAGTCTCATGTGACTGGCTGAGCTAGGACCTAGGTCCTTCTCTCCCCATACCAGTGGCATACCCCCTGGCCTCCCGGTCTAGTCCAAAGAGCTTGGGTTTTGGAGAGTAGGCTACGGTCTCTTACTTCTCTCATGTACGCAGCTCAGTTATCGTCCTAGTTCTTGATGGTTTGATTTGTGACGTCACCTGTGCGTTATCCCTCTATGGGGAGAGTAGCCGCTCACTTTCGTTCGGCTCCCCCGTAAGGTGGTATATTCAGCGTCCGGAGGGTGCTACCCACTGACCGGTCGCTGTTCCGCCAGGTTTCCGCCACTTACTACCTTTTTCCATCCGGACGATGCAGCTGGCTCGCTCCCAACGTTTTACTGGTTGGCAGCTTGTGTGTCGAACATTGTTCCGGGAATGCATGATAACATATGGGGTAGGTTACCATTCATCTCCGCCGGTCTAGTCCTGTTTTTCGTTGTTCTTATCACTACGGTGGTATGAACCGCGGTTGTTAGGGAGCCATATCCTTTCCCCCTACTCCGCCATGGTGACTTCGTTCCCATAAATATAAACACAGCGAAATTCAGTGGCTATTGCGGCGGAGTATCATAGCGTCCCCGTTTATTTTATTTATGATTTAAGTTAGAACATTCGTCATTTTTAGCAGTAATTTATTTTTTCTGCTGGGATCAGTCCCGGAGGGATTTTGCCTTGTTTTCCTTGTATTAATTTTATGCTATTTAAGAATTTCTCTCGTCGCCGGTCTTATTCCGGCGGCGCATGTTCTAATGATACTCATTTACCATCATTCTGCTTACAGATGGTACGCCAGAGGAACCTGGGTGCTTGGCCATTCTCCAGCAATCGCTCGTCACGAAGTGTGCCGCCGCACTCTAGCTGCGCAGTTCATGTTGGGGATGGAGTTGTTTGGCACCCAGAAGGCTGCGAAATTTGTTACGCTCTTTACGGACTGGCGTCCGATGAGTCGGTAAGTGTCGAGAGTCTGCTAACCTGTAGTCTCTTTCGATATTATTACCTCTTATAGAAACTTACTTTGAGAAGGAATTTTCAATTAATCCTGCCTTCTCTTCCAGGCTAAACCAATAATCGCGCAGCAGCGATGTCGTCTCTGAAGTCCTGGGTTGGCGGATTCGGGAGGAATGTCGCATCCGGCAAACCTTACGTGCTTTCGGAGGAGATATGTAATCTCCTCTACCCTGGCGCCCGGATCTCCGCCGCTTTACCGAAGGAGTTAGCCGCCCCGATCATTGAAAAGATCCGGCTTGATACGCAACCCTCCCAAGACGACACCGTGTGCGGAGAGGTGGCGGCTATTAACCCTTAAACGCCGAGCCTCTATTTACAAAAACATCTCCCGTATGCCGGCGGCGTTCGGTGAGTTAGCGCCAAGCGAAAAAAAAAAAAAAGTTTTTTCAAAAAATCACAGCACACTTAGTTTTTAAGATTGAGTTAATTTTTGGCTCCTTTTTGTCATTGCCTGAAGTTTAGTAGGCAACCATCAGAAATGAAAAAAATATCATTATCATATATAAATATTGAAATATATGACAAAAAAAAATTTTTCATATATAATTTTATACAAATCGTGCTGTGAGCAAAACGGTTAAAGCTAACGGGTTATATTGTTTTTCTTTGTATTGTACACTAAATTGCGATGATTTTGGTATATAACAAATTGTAAAACGATCAAAACAACACAGAGAAAATATTATCACAAAATGATGCATGAATTCGTAACGCTCGGGCGTAAAAAAATTTTTTTTTCAAAAATTCACCATAAATCGAAATATTGTGCTAGAGACTTCCCGTTTTTTGAAAAATGAAGCTAATTGATTGAATATTACTAGACTGTAAGTGTTTTAGCTTACAATTGCAGTTTTCGACCATTTCGGTCGAGGTAAAGTTGACCGAAAGTTTAATTTTTTCTATTTATTGTGATTTATATGAAAATATTTCAAAACTGATAAAAGCTACAACCATGAGTTATATGTTGTATTGTACATGAAATTGCGCACATTTTCATATATAAAACTTTTATGTAACGACTAATATAAAACGTGCAAATATTACGACAATGCGATTTAAAGAATTTCTGAGATGTTCGCTGAGTTACCAGCAAGACCTAAGGAAAATGTTTTTTCAAAAATTCACCATAAATCGAAATATTGTGCTAGAGACTTCCAATTTATTGCAAAATTAAGGTAAACGATTGAATATTACTAGAATGTAAGAGTTTTAGCTTACAATTGCGTTTTTTTTACCATTTCGGTCGAAAGTTAAAGTTGACCAAGGTTGAAATTTTGGCAGTTATCGTGGTTTATGTGAAAATATTTCAAAACTGATAAAAGCTACAACCATGAGCTATTTTCTGTTGTATTCTACATGAAATTGCGCACATTTTCATATATAAAAGTTTATGTAACGACTAATGTAAAACGATGCAAACATTACGACAACGTGATTTAAAGAATTTCTGAGATGTTCGCCGAAAGTTACTGCGCCGCAGACGTAAGGAAAAAGTTTTTTTTTTTTCAGAAATTCACCATAAATCGAAATATTGTGCTAGAGACTTCCAGTTTGTTGCAAAATGAAGGTACATGATTGAATATATTATTAGAATGTAAGTTTTAGCTTATAATTGCGTTTTTTACCATTTCGTCGAGTTAAAGTTGACCAAGGTTGAAATTTTGGCAGTTATCGTGATTTATATGAAAATATTTCAAAACTGATAAAAGCTACAACCATGAGTTATTTTCAGTTGTATTCTACATGAAATTTCGCACATTTCCATATATAAAACTTTATGTAACGACTAATATAAAACGGTGCAAACATTACGACAACGTGATTTAAAGAATTTCTGGCGCTGGACGTAAGGAAAAATTTTTTTCAAAAATTCACCATAAATCGAAATATTGTGCTAGAGACTTCCAATTGGTTGCAAAATGAAGGTAAATGATTGAATATTACTAGAATGTAAGAGTTTTAGCTTACAATTGCGTTTTTTTTTACCATTTTGGTCGAGTCAAATTTGACCAAGGTTGAAATTTTGGCAGTTATCGTGGTTTATATGAAAATATTTCCAAACTGATAAAAGCTACAACCATGGGTTGTATTTGTTGTATTTTACATGAAATTGCACACATTTTCATATATAAAACTTTATGTAACGGCTAATATAGAACAGTGCAAAAATTACGACAAAATGACGAAAGAATTTCTGAAATTTTCAGCACAGTTACCAGGCGGGCATAAGAAAAAGTTTTTTTCAAAAATTCATCATAAATCGAAATATTGTGCTAGAGACTTCCAATTTGTTGCAAAATGAAGGTAAATGATTGAATATTACTAAAATGTAATTGTTTTAGCTTACAATTGCGTTTTTCGACCATTTCAGTTGAGTCAAGTTGACCGAAGGTTGAAATTTTTTGTAGTCGACGTACGGTACGTCCACTTGGCACCCAACAGACAATTTTAGTCGACGTATGATACGTCCAGTAGGCGTTTAAGGGTTAATCTACATTTGGAACCCATGATTGTAGCAGTTGATGTCCATCAGGTTGAAGGTAGGGTGGTCTGAATAATTCTTTTCTTAATTCACCATCTTCTTCTTCCTCTTCCTTCCAGGGATTCCCGAATCCAGTTAACCTTGGGGACAGATCTCAATCTGTTATGCCCAAGGTGAAATCACAGAAAAAGAAGGATTCTTCAAAACCCCCTAAACCTCAAAGGTCTAATCCGCCAGCTCCCTCTCAGTCGTCTCCGGCTCCCAAACCGGTGGCGCCAATAATTAAGGCTGCTCCCCCTCATAAGGGGTCAAGATCCAGAGTTTCGAAATCCAAGTCTCCACCTGATTTTAATTCTGAGGCCTTTGTCGATCTTTTGATGCAAAAGATCGACTCTAAAGTGGAAGCTAGGCTTAAGGATATGGCTACAACCCTGCGGTCTTCCGGAGAATCCATGCAATCATTGACACAGAAGGTGCAGGCCCAGGAAAGTTTGCTTTCCGGGTTCATCCAATCCGGAGCAGCGCATCAGTCCCATGTTGTCCCGGATGCCTTTGATAAAGGAAACCCGTGGCGTTTGGCCTTACATGCCCCTCTGCATAATGACACTTTGACCATCGAAGGTTTAGGCACCCGTCGTCTGGAAGAACTGGAGTTCTTTCCAGCCGATTTAGTACCCCCCTATCCAGGTTTCGCCAGGTTAACGGAAGAAGTCTGGGTTAGGTCTGATAAGGTCCCTAAGGAGACAGTTATTTTTCCAAAGGATCAAGCTCAATCTACCCTGTTGCGCGCTCTCACGAGTTGGGAGTGCGAGAACACGAAACTTACCCCTTTCAAAGGGAGTTTCACTATGTTCTCTACTGGTGATGCCATTCCGACTCCTTGCACTACTAAAATTGCGGAGTTGACCCTTCAAGCGGGGTTGGATGGCAAGCCTATGCCTCAGCTCCGGGAAACGGATTCCACTTCACTTCTTTTCCCCGGAGATTCGGAGTGTTGGTTGGGAGCTCCGACAACCTTCATGGTGGGGAAACTCGACCCCGAGTGTGCCTCCGCCCTGTTCAGTGAGCAGCTTCCTAGAATTCCGGAAGCTCTGCTCAAAGCAGAATTTGAGGCCAGGTGCAGGTTAAGTCGCTCCCTGCATGCAGTCACCATGTCAGAAGTAACGGCTTTAGCCTACCATGACGAACCCTTGTTTCAGGTTGTTACAAAGTCATTTTTAGCTTCCTTCCAGTCAGATCTTTATGACTGTGGTAGCCAGACAGAACTGCAGAAAACACATCTTTACGGAGGCCACCATCAGACATGAGCCTAATAGGCTAGTAAAAAGTTCTATCTGGGGACCTAATCTCTTTCCAGAGGATGAGGTCAATAATGTCATGGCAGAGGCTACTAGAGCCAACCAGAGTCTCCGTTCTCGCCCCCTTAATGAGAGACTGCCGTGACGTAGTCGCATGGCTCCACCATGGAATATTCTTTCTCATGCTGTAGATTTGCGACGGCAAGGGGGTTTCTAACGAGGGAAAGCATTCCCCGCTTGAATCTAAATGTCTCTCTCTGTCCTCTTTTTCTTCTACTCCATTTTTACTTCTTCCTCCAGCTTATTTTTCAATTCTCTTCCATCTTCCTATCCACCCGCTATGACTACCGCTTCTATATATGTATATGTATGTGTGTGTATGTATGTGTATATGTATATGTGTATATGTATATATGTACTGTACTGTATATATGTATATTTTCTAACTCTTTGGTTTACATGGTGTGGATATTTCCACCTTCATTAAATTTCCTGTCTGTGTGAAAGGAAAGGGCATCATACCTTGGATTGGGGTTCATGTTCGAAGCTAAATGTGGGAACTGTGATTGGGAGCGTCGCCCAATCCGATGATGTTTGGACCAGAAGGGTGTTAGTATGATGTCATATTGACACCCTGAAGGTGAACTATCCCTGAGATCAGCCCGTGGATTCCAGGGTGGGCTGTTATTAGGGGTAGGACTCCTGGCATATTTTTCCGGTATGCCCACCAACATAGTCAGAGTGGGGATGATTGTATTCTAGTAATAGTCTCGGTCCCAACAAGCGGGTTAGGCTTACACTTGTGCCTCTCTGGTATGTTGGTGCTATCCCTTTTGGGTAGGGTAAGGGGTGGACATGTGGGAGTCAGTTCCTACTGGTGTCGTTAATCGAGAATAGGGGCCCCATGAAAAGTCAATGGTGCCTCTTCAGTGTTCACCAGCAGTGTTTTTTTTTTTTCCAGTTTTTTCATGGAAGGTCCCCATGTTGAAATTAGTACCCCTGGGCCAAGTGACAATCAGACACGGTTGACGACCCAATGCCAGGCAAGAAGGAATACAGCCAGGAATCCCCAACAAAAAGCATCTGGTTCCAGTATTGTCACTCTGGAACCATTTGCAATAAAGAAAAGCAATTAGTATGAAATAGTTCCTGGGGTCTTTGTACCCAACTCATACGAAAAATATTTAAATTTGAAGCTCAATGGTGACAATATTGATATTTTTGAGGTAAACAGGGAAATTGTAAAATGTTGTGGCAGACAACCGAAAATATCCCCTCAGAACAGTAATATGCTCCTGGCAGAGAGTATCTCCCAGAGGAAAGCATGAAGTTGATGAGTTTGTCGGCCCTTGCGCGAGTAATGGTGGAGTGCACTCCCACTCCAGCTTGAACTGCAGCAAGGGTTTGATGTATGCCCCTCAGCTAATGGGTTTCTCTGAGGAGAAACTTTCAAATGAATTGAAAGATCAGGGTGTAATTAAGGTGAACAGGATCACAAAGAAGGTGGATAGAGATCGAATACCTCAACCTACCTTGATATTGACATTCAATACGTTAAGACTCCCAGAGTATGTCTCTGCAACCTGGCATATATACAAAATAAAACAGTACATCCCGAGGCCCAGAAGATGTTTCCACTGCTAACGTTTCGGACACACCCTTCAGACGTGCTGGTCGAAAATACAAGAAAATCCTGCGGTTTGTGTCAACTGTGGAGATGATGAGCATGGTATGTGCACAAGGGAACCTAAATGTGTTCACTGTGGTGAGGGACATGCATCATCATCTCAACAGTGTGATATATATTTATTTGAAAAAGAAATTCAGGCATTAAGAGTGATGGAAAGGATAACTTTTAAGGAAGCAAGAGAGAGAGCAAAAGCTAAGATTGTAAGACCTGGTCTAAGTTTTGCCTCAGTAGTAGCAAAACCTAGAAACCAACAGAAAGAGACAAATAAAGTAACCAAAATAAAAAGCACAAAGGTAGAGTCAAAAAAGAATCGCTGAAAAGACACCTAACAGATTCATCAGAATCTATTGACGATGGTAACGAAGACAAGGTTCAGTAGAACCAACAAGGAAGACGTCAACTTAGAGCTAAGAAAATTGAAGTGTCAGTTGAGACACACCCTCCACCATCTGCCTCTTTGGAGGTGGGGCCAGCACTCGCTGGCCCGGTGCCAGCTTCTGTTGGTGCCAACTCCTCTTTGGAGGACAAACCAGCAGATGCTGGTCCCCAGCGCCAGTCCTTGCTGGTGCTTCTGCCTCTTTAAAGGCAGAGCTGGCCACTGCCAGCAATAGCAAGACAGTTGAGGAGGTCTCTTTAGAGAACACCTCTGCTCTCTCCGTCTCGATTGAGACAGAGAGAAAAGAAACTAAAAAACTGGGCTCTGTGTCAAAGACACTAAAGGAAAGGATGTTGGCTCTTTCAAGGTGGTTATTCCCCCAAGAAGCCAACAAAACTGCCCATTAAATTGTCCTCCCAAGTAGAAAAAAAGAACCCTCCCAATCTTGTAAAAGGAACCATACTGATGGTCCCAGACAGAAATAAATTCACTTCTATAATTCAGTGGAACTGTCAGGGACTCGAGCAAAGTATGAGGAAGTGAAGCTTTTGCTCTATGAGCATTCTCCTGTTGGGGTATGTTTGCAAGAGACCATGCTAGGTGAATATACCCCTTGTCCTAGGGAATATGTTCACTTCAGAACTGAATTTGATTTGGAAGTGGGAAATCACGGTGGATCCTCATCTACATCCGTTGAGATACTCCACACTACAAAGTAAAACTAAACACTCCACTTCAAGCTGTGGCTGTACGGATTAATTTAAGAAGGCAGTATACCATATGTTCCCTTTACATTCCACCCAATAGTCATGTCTCCCGAGAGGACTTAATATCCTTAATGTGGCAGCTACCAGAGCCATTTCTTCTTCTTGGTGACTTCAACAGCAGACATCCATTGTGGGGAGATGTAACATCAAACCAAAAAGGGAATATGATGGCATCTATCGTGAGAAAATGAAGATATAGGCCTTCTTAATACTGGAGAACCTACCCATTATCACATTCAGACTGGTACTGTCTCCTGCATTGACCTTTCAATATGTAGCTCTAATTGCAGTGTTGATTTTAGTTGGAGTGACCATTCTCCAATTATAATCAGCACCAATGATGATCCACCTATCCCAAGATCACCACGATGGTGCTTAGAGAAAGCAAATTGGAAAAAATTCAAAGATTTGAGCGAGCTGGAAGGGGATGCCAAAGATTTCCCAAGTGTAGATGATGCCATCGATCTCCTCAATGGAACTTTCCATACTGCTGGCTTACATTCAATGGCTTACATTCAATTCCTCGAACTAAAGGACTTTTCAGGAGACGGCCAGTTCCATGGTGGTCAGAAGAATTAAGGCTGCTGCATCGAGCTACAAGGTCATCACTGACCAGGTGCCGTAGACATCGCACTGTGGATGATGTCATCACTTATAAACAGTGTAGGGAAAGATTTCGAAAAGCTATGAAAGCTGCCAGAAGACAATCATGGGCAGGATATGTATCCTCTATTAACAGCAGAACGCCAGTCAGCAGCATTTGGAAGAAAATAAGAAAAATTCAGGGCAAATTTACACCCAATCCTCCTCCAGTCCTTAAAGTAAATAATAATCATGTCACTGATGCCACAGAAGTTAGTAATATATTTTCTGAACACTTTGCTCGAGTCTCTGAAAATCAGATAGTTCCCAGGACATCATTTCAGAATGATGGAAGAACAACAGGTACTTGATTTTTCATCAAACAAAAGTGAATCTTACAATATGCCTTTTTCTGAAAGGGAATTTGACTCTGCTTTAGCCAGGAGCAAGAACACTGCCCCTGGCCCAGATGAGATTCCTTATAAAATGTTTAAACACATTTCAAGGAACACAAAACTTTTTATAATCAGCATTATCAATAGAATATGGGATGAAAGCAGCTACCCTAGCATATGGGAATTGGCAACCATGTTACCATTTCTTAAGCCTGGAAAAGATCCTCTCTATGCAGCAAGTTACTGCCCCATTGTGTTAACTTCCTGTTTGTGTAAATTAATGGAAAAAATGGTAAATGTAAGGCTGATGTGGTATTTAGAGCACAACAGTATCTTAACACCTTCTCAGTGTGGCTTTCGAAAAATGCACTCCACACTGGATATCTTACTGCAACTTGAAACCTCTGTCTGTAAAGCATTTGCCTCCAAACAACACCAGGTGACAGTGTTTTTTGATATAGAAAAGGCATATGACACTGCTTGGAGACATGGAATTCTCAAGACAATCCATAATAGTGGTCTACGAGGAAAATTACCTTTATTTGTCAGATCATTTTTACATCGTAGGTATTTTAAAGTTAAAGTTGGCAGTACTTTATCAGAGAAAAGGTGCCAAGAAGAAGGTGTTCCCCAGGGCAGTGTTCTCAGTGTAACACTTTTTGCTCTGGCCATAAACAGTGTTACATCTGTTATTCCAAAAGAGGTCTTAAAGATGTTATTTGTGGATAACCTGTCAATATCTTTTGCTGCCACCCGGATGACTGTAGCCGAAAGTTACAATTAACGATAAATAAAATAACAAGTTGGGCTGAGAAACAGGGTTTTAAAATCTCTGTAAGTAAGACTACTGCTGTCCACTTCTGCTGGATTAGGGGAGTACATCCTGATCCAGACCTCTATTTGTATGGCCATAGAATCCCACGTGTAGAACAAGCACGCTTCTTAGGCCTAGTTTTTGACAGCAGAATGACTTGGGTCCCCCATATCAAACATATCAAAGCAAAGTGCCTAGAAGCTCTACACATCTTGAAGGTGCTGTCTCACACCAGTTGGGGAGCTAGTAGAAATCTTATACTAAAGCTTCATAAAACCTTAATTTTATCAAAGCTGTCATACGGTTGTGAAGTATATTCTTCAGCCTCTTCATCTAACTTAAAAATTTTAGATTCTGTTCATCATTCAGGTATTCAGATAGCCACAGGAGCTTTTTTGTTCATCACCAATATCTAGTTTGCTAGTTGATGCAGGAGAAATGCCCTTGAACTCTATCGTCAGTCATCAGTGCTTCGATACTGGTTTAGATTGCAAAGACTTCCCTAAATCTCTTGCATTTGCTGTGGCAAACAGAAATATTTTTTAACAGTTTTTATGAAAATCATCCAAGGTATCCTACTCCTTTTAGCTATAGAATTAAAAAGATTTTAGAGGATACAAATATTGGAAAATCCCTGTACTTCCTTGTGTGTATCCCATTACTTCCTGTCTGGAAGTTACCTGCTGTGAAATTCTGCAGGTACTTCAGTGGAGCAAAGAGGGATAAATCTGATGAGGAAATGAGGGCAATATTTTTAGAGCATGCTTCAGAGCATATGAATACAAGATTTATATTTACCGATGGTTCCAAATCCAATGCTGGCGTTGGTTATGGAGTTTTTAGTGAATCTTTTAACCGAAGAGGTGCACTTCCTTCAGTTGCTTCAAACTTTACAGCTGAGCTGTATGGCATCTTAGTAGCACTGGAACATATTGCAATACTCCCAGTGTCTGGCTACAAAATATTTTGTGACTCTAAAAGTGCCTTAGAGTCCCTGGAAGTCTTCAATACTGATCATCCCTTAGTGTTGAAGATCTTGCAGTGGATCTTCTTGCACCATTGTAGAGGAAGCATTGTTTCTTTTTGTTGGGTTCCTGCCCATGTGAACATATCAGGAAATGAAAAGGCAGACCAGCTAGCCAAATCAGCAGCACAAATTCTGATACCCAGAAATGTCCTGTTCCATATCGTGATGCATTCCATATTATATGGAAATCCATCCAGCAATTATGGGCACTTCAGTGGGACAGAGTAGGCCCCAATAAAATGAAGGAAATCACTAGTCAGACACACCCTTGGAAATATGACCTAATGCCAAGGAAGTGGGAGGTTGTATTGTGTAGATTACGATTGGCCATACACGCTTAACTCACGGCTTTGTGATGAATGGGGAGAATGAGCCCTTCTGTGACGATTGCTTGGTTCCACTGACTGTTAGGCATTTGCTGGTTGAGTGTCCCAGTCTGGTGGAACTTAGGAATCATTTTTATCAAATAGCAGTGAAGCAGGTGGTAATTATAACATGGCAAAACTCTTGGGAGAAAGTATATGTATTAATAATGTTATCTCTTTTATCAAAGAAGCTGGTCTTCTCAAATATATTTGACAGCTGTGCTGTCTTAGTATTTATATATATATATTTTTTTTTTCTAAAGTTATACTGTTTATCTGATCAAATCTATTAATAGTTCTTTTTAGCAGAATTTTTATATATTTATTTATTTATTTATTTTAGCTAGTTTTCTTTTTGTTTTTCCTTTTTAATAAAATTTATATGTAGTTCTTTTTAGCAGAATTTTAATTTTAATTTTTATAACATACTATAAAAATGAAAAGATCACACTTAGTATTCGGCGTCGGTGACCCTGGTAGTTGTGACGCCAGATAACCCTCAATTAATCAATCAATCTCCGTTCTCGTTGGGGCCTTCCTTTTAAGAGGAAGTTTTCTGAGACCTCCAGCCCTCAACCCAAAGGGAAAAGGTTCAGGAGGTTCCAGGGCTTTAAGAGACCTCAAGCCCCAACTATGCTTCTGGCTGTTCCAGTCTCGCAGGTCGGTCAGCCCTCCACATCTAAGGCGCACCCCCAGCAGCAGTTTGTTTTGGTGCAACCGAATCAGCATGCTTCCGCTGCACCAACTTTCGTGACGTCCCCAGCTTTCAACGCCTCGTTTGAGAGCTCTGGGACATTTCGAGGCTATAATAGGTATGCGAGAGGAAGCAGAGCTAGAGCCGCCTACAGAGTTAGAGCAACGTCCAGGTCCCTCTCACGAGGAAGGGGAGGCTGCGGAACCAGAGGTAGTAGAACTTCCCCCAATCAATGAGACACCCCAAGTAGGAGGGAGATTGTATCTCTTCAGGGACCGTTGGACCTTCAGCCCGTGGGCCCACAGCATAGTCTCGAAAGGTCTGGGTTGGAGCTGGTGCAAAGGGCCTCCTCCACCAGTCAGGTTCCTTCAACACCCATCCCAAGACTTACAGGACTTTGCAACAGAACTCCTGCAGAAGAATGCAATAAGGAAAGTCAGACACTTGAAATTTCAAGGCCGTCTGTTCAGTGTTCCGAAGAAGGACTCAGACAAGCGGAGAGTAATTCTGGATCTGTCCTGTCTCAATTCATTCATTCAATGCGACAAATTCCACATGCTTACAATCCGCAGGTGCGGACCCTACTTCCTCGTGGGGCCATCACCACCTCTATAGATCTTACAGAAGCATATTATCACGTCCCGATTGCGAGAAACTTCTCCCCTTACCTGGGATTCAGACTAGGAAAGCAAGCCTACTCGTTCAGAGTCATGCCATTTGGGCTCAACATCGCACCCCGAATTTTTACCAAGCTGGCAGAGACAGTAGTCCAAGAGCTGCGGTCCCAAGGGATCATGTTGGCCGCGTATCTGGACGATTGGATAATTTGGGCACCCAATGCCAAAGAATGTCAAAGAGCAACCCATATAGTCATCAATTTCTTGGAGTACCTCGGTTTCCAAATAAACAGAAAGAAGTCACACTTAGTTCCAGCAGCTCAATTCCAGTGGCTAGGGATTCATTGGGACCTCAGCACTCACAAACTGTTACTACCACCAGCCAAAAGGAAAGAAATAGCCAAAGCTACCAGACAGTTCCTCAGAAACAAACATGCCTCTCGTCGTACCCAGGAAAGGATTCTCGGCTCCCTTCAGTTTGCTTCAGTAACAGACTTGCTGCTGAAAGCCAGACTGAAAGATATAAATGGAGTATTGCGAAAACGAGCCAACAGGAGGAGCAGAGACAAGCTGTCTCTGATCCCCCAGATATTGAGGAAAAGGCTTCGACCATGGTCGACAGTCAAGAGTTTGTCGAGATCAGTGCCTCTCCAGTTTCCCCCTCCGTCTCTCGTGGTCCATACAGACGCCTCCCTGAGCAGTTGGGGGGGGGGTATTCCCAACACAAGAAAGTCCAAGGAACGTGGTCGACAGTGTTCCGCCAGTTCCATATAAATATCTTAGAGGTAATGGCAGTGTTCCTAATGTTAAAGAAACTTCGACCAGCCAGACAAATTCACATCAGGCTGGTGCTAGACAATACAGTGATAGTACATTGCCTTAACAGAGGAGGCTCCAAGTCGGGCCATATCAATCAAGTGATGATCGCAATTTTCTCCCTAGCAAGGAAACATTGTTGGCATCTGTCAGCCACCCATCTGGTAGGTGTCCGAAATGTCATTGCAGACTCACTGTCCAGGACAACCCCACTAGAGTCGGAGTGGTCTTTGGACAAGGAGTCGTTCGGGTGGATTTGCCTCCAGGTAGACCTGTTTGCCACAGAGAGCAACCACAAACTTCCGTGTTACGTGGCTCCCAATCTGGACCCTCTGGCTTATTCCACAGATGCAATGTCAATCGATTGGAACAGGTGGCAAAGGATCTATCTGTTTCCCCCAATAAATTTGTTGATGAAAGTTTTACACAAGCTGAGATCATTCAGAGGCCAAGTAGCACTAGTGGCACCCAACTGGCCAAAGAGCAGTTGGTTTCCTTTACTTCTAGAATTGAAGCTCACTCCCAGACATATTCCCAACCCACAGTTGACACAAGTAGTACAAACTCGGACTGTGTCAGCTTCCTCAAGAATTCTCAGTGCCCTAGCTTTATGGACTTCATGAAATTTGCAGCGCATAAAGACGCTAACATTGACCCTCTTAATACATTATTCATAGAATCTGATAAAAGAGAATCTACCCTCAGACAGTATGACTCGGCAGTTAGGAAATTAGCTTTGTTTTTGAGGGAATCCAATGCTCATGAAATGACCAAGAACCTAGCGATCTCTTTCTTCAGATCATTATTCGAGAAAGGATTGGCCACTAGTACTGTTACTACAACAAAATCTGCTTTAAAAAGAATATTTTTACATGGTTTTAATATTAATCTTTCAGACTCGTATTTTTATCAATTCCTAAAGCATTTGCGCGCCTTAGACCAGCAACCCGTCCACACACGGTCTCCTGGTACTTAAATGATGTACTTAAATTGGCATCAGACATTGATAATTCTTTGTGTTCATACCCGAGTCTGTTAAGGAAAACATTATTCTTAGTAAGTCTAGCCTCAGGTGCTAGAATTTCTGAACTGTCTGCTCTTTCTAGAGAACGTAATCATGTTGGTTTCCTCCCGTCGGGTGAAGTTCTATTATCCCCAGACCCCAGTTTTTTTAGCAAAGAACGAAGACCCACAGAATAGGTGGTCTCCTTGGAAGATTATTCCTCTCCCACAAGATTTATCCTTGTGCCCAGTCAATGCTTTAAGGGCTTATTTAGATAAGACGTCTAAAAGAACTTCAGGTCCCCTTTTTGTTAGGGAAAATGGAGGCAATATTTCCCTAAAAGCCATCAGACAACAAATTCTTTATTTCATTAAACAAGCAAATCCGGAATCAGTACCTCGGGTTCATGATGTTCGTGCGGTGGCCACCTCAACTAACTTTTCCATTATATGAATTTTGATGATCTTAAGATAATGGAATTTTGATGATCTTAAGAAGTATACGGGTTGGAAATCACCAAAAGTATTTAAACGCCACTACCTTAAGTCTAGGCTCTTAAATATTCCACAATTGCTGCGGGTAATGTTGTCCCTCCTGGTCCAGCTCAGGTTTAATTCATGACTGTTCCCTCCCCCTTTTTACCTGTGAGTTTAGTCTCTAGCCTTCCTGTCTCACCTGCTTACCCTGGGTCTAACCTTGGGTCGGTTCTGCCCCATAGCCTAGCCCATTCACTTTCCGTAATTAACTTGTCATTTATTTTTGTTAGCCTTAAGTATCTTGGTTGGGTTAATCTTATAGATTTCTGAATTTTTTATCTGTGTGCCTCTGAGTTTTGGTTTTGTGGTTAATATTTTGAATTGTCAGTATTAAAACACAGTGAAGTTTTCTCTAAAGTTTTATTTAGATCTGTTGTGTATTCTTTGAAGTGTGCCACCAAGCTCTTGTATGGCTAATTCTATGTAACCATTTCACTGGCTGACACAGGTCGAGCCCAGAAAAGGGATTTTGACAAAGGAAAAATCTATTTCTCGGGGAAGACCTGTGTCACCCAGTGACCCATCCCTCTCTTTTTTCCCACCCGGGTGATATACTCAGCTTGGTGGGTGCTAATTTTGGGATGACGTGTCAGTCTCGTGATGACACCTAGTTTGCGAACTGGGGGGTGGTAACCCCGGCATTCTAGATAGCTTTTTTCTCTGGTATATGTAGCAATTCTTATACCTAGAAATGTGCTAATTGGAACCAATTTCACTGGGTGACACAGGTCTTCCCCCAGAAATAGATTTTTCCTTTGTCAAAATCCCTTATTTGTTGACATCAATTTTTGTTCTTTGAAGTAACAAAACATTTTTTTCTGGTAGGTCTCCTGTGGAAAATGTGGTAATGGATTAGGACATGAGTTCTTGAAAGACGGACCCGATGGACAGATGTCACGTTTCTGAATATTCTCACATTCCCTTAAGTTTATACCCAAACAAGGTATGTTTGTTTTCACTGTTCTTATATTTCATTGTGTAATATATTGGGTAGTCTGTTTACATTGTGCAATACTGAATGGTTTCCGCCACTATATTCACTGTGTATCTACAGTGCAGCTCAAAATTTTGAAAAAAGTGCAAACAGTGAATACATAGGTTGCAGACATGAGCGACCTTGAGGAATAACTGTGCTAGAGTTCATCAATAATTAAAGCAGTGAGGGTCCAGTCAGAAGGTATTTTCTTTTACAGAGGACTATTAATTCATAGACTCATTTTTGAATTCCATGGAAAATATTAAATTCTTTGGGTTTTTCAACTAATCTCAAGAGGGAATGAAAATATCATACAATATTACTCCAAGGGTTCAGCTGAACATTTATTTTGTAGTCTTGTAATTACAACAAATATTGGACATTTTTATCCAAGCATGCTGTCATGATTAGAATATACATCATGCTTGGTTGCTTTTGTGGATGTGTGTGTGTGTGTGTGTGAATGTGCATAAATACTGTTGCATTAGTGGGAGCACTACATAATCACCATATCTTGCCTTGTATTATTACACCCTTTAACCCTTTCCTATCTGTTTAGTTATCACATCACTGAGGGTACATGAGCCCCAATGTGTCTGGGAGCGCTCGATAGTGCGAAAAAATAATTTCGAAAATTCAGCAAAAATAGAAATTTTATGCCAACAACGTTCATTTTGCTGTCCTTTTTTGTAAATGTTTATATTTTATGGTGGAATAGTCAGAATAAGAGTCCCAGCCTCTAAATACGAAAAAATGTGAGTTATTTAACGAAAAAAAATTCTTTACTTATTTTTATATTTTCGTTCAGAACCTAAAAACTATGAAAGTCAGACGAATTAATTATTTTTATGAAAAAGCCAACAAAATTCCCCTAAATATTGACATATAAAACAATGGAAAACGAATAAGTCCAGTTGGTGAAAAAATTGATAGAAAAGAGGGTGAGAAACAGAGCGCTCTGCACGGCATATGGTGAGAATTATCGCTAGAAAAAATTTTTTTTGAAGAGCCCTATCTCGGTTATTTTTCATAGAAATTACTTTGTAAATATACGAAAATGTAGAGGAAATGTTGAAGAATAAAGGGAAAGTCAAGAAAAATGGCTTTTGTAACGGTAACAGTTTCATTTTGACGTTATAAATTGATCGAAACGAAAAAAAATTTTACCGTTGTCAACATTATCGTTCGTAGCTCAAAAGCTATAACAGTTAGGCGAATTAATTATTTTTTATGAGAAAGCCAACACAATTCTCTAAATATTGACATATAAAACAATGAAAAACGAATAAGTCCAGTTGGTGAAAAAATTGATAGAAAAGAGGGTAAGAAACAGAGCGCTCTGCCCAGCGTATGGTGAGAATTATCGCTACAAAAAAATCTTTTTTGAAGAGCCCTATCTCGGTTATTTTTCATAGAAATTACTTTGTAAATATACGAAAATGTAGAGGAAAAGTTGCGGAATAAAGGGAGTTAAGAAAAATGGCTTTGGTAATGGCAGCAGTATCATTTTGACGTTATAAGTTGATCAACGAAAAAAAAAGTTACCGTTGTCAACATTATTGTTCGTAGCTCAAAAACTATAACAGTTAGGCGAATGAATTATTTTTTATGAGAAAGCCAAGAAAATTCTCTAAATATCGACATATAAAAGAATGAAAAACGAATAAGTCCAGTTGGTGAAAAATTGATAGAAAATAGGGTAAGAAACAGAGTGCGCTGCCCGGCATACGGTGAGAATTATCGCTAGACATTTTTTTTGAAGAGCCCTATCTCAGATATTTTTCATAGAAATTACTTTGTAAATATACAAAAATGTAGAGGAAAGGTTGAGGAATAAAGTGAGAGTCAAGAAAAATGGCTTTGGTAACGGCAACAGTTTCATTTTGACGTTATAAGGTGTTCGCAACGAAAAAAAATGTTACCGTTGTCAACATTATCGTTCGTAGCTCAAAAACTATGACAGTTAGGTGAATGAATTATTTTTTATGAGAAAGCCAACAAAATTCTCTAAATATCGATATATATGATAATGAAAATGAGATTTCAGAGCCCTGCCTAAAATCCAGACGTCTCTTATGTGATGCACTAACGCGTTTCCGCTAGTTTTACCGTAAAAACTTTGCGTAAAGCATGTTGAAACTGTTCTTGATTGACGTCGCTGTATGTAAACAGCCACACGTGTTTACCCAACCTCGTACGCATGGTCTCTGACAGAAGTGTGGCCTGCCAGGCCTGCATGGGTGGGATCAGCTGATGTCATTGTGAGAATTTTACTACGCCATGGATTTGCGCATGCACAGTAGGGGAACTAAAAAATTTATAGAAAATAGAGGGTACAAAACAGAGTGTTTCCAATAATGTAATCCTACATTTTATAAAAAAAAAATGTAAGATACGAGAGAGAAACGTGAGTAGGATCAGCTAATTTCATTTTGAGAAATTTACTATGCCAGGGATTTGCGCATGCGCAGTATAGGGACTGCTTGCCTGGCGTATTGATGCCTGAGTTACACGGTCCAAGGTATGCTTTAGCCTATGGAAACCACCAACTGTCCGAAAATAAAATAAATTTACCCCTACCACACGTACGAAAAATGTTGGTAAATTTTACGTAAAATTACGTCGGTCAGAAAAGAGGGGGGGTAGGGGGGTATTGCGTACTATTACGTCAATTGGACAGGAAAGTGTTAAGCTTTTAAAATAAATTTCTTCAAAGCACCAGTATAATATTTGTTTTTAAGTCTCAAGGCCATATTTTTTTCTAATAAATAGAACGGATATTGCAAGTTAATCCATCACCCAGATATTTTAGTAAACATGGGGACAGCTGGTGACATGAAGTTGTGAAAATACCCATTGATAATGTAGTATCAATTTTGTTGGTAATTTTCAAAATTTTGAATGACTGAATATCCTATCTGTGTATGAACATGTGTGTACATGAATGAAGGTTACTGTGTGCATTTGTCTGGTCATTATGTTTAGCTTGGTAATACTGTATATTAATGACAGTAACCTCTCCCTCGTGTAAATTACTGTATTTGAAGACACTAGGTGGATATTTGTGTTCTGTTGAATAATTAAAACAAATTCATGACAACATCATTGAGAATTTATGCTAGTAATTTGTTTGTGCAGGAATAAGTAGGTGTTCGTGTACTATTTGTGTGAGTGAGATCCTGTGGTGTAATATGGACATCAGTCAATATGAACAATAAACTTGTATGCTACTGGAATGAAAGACTTGAGAACTTAGGTGAAAATTTGATCACTTTAGATGAGGTATGCAGGGCTAAATTACTTGTTGGTTTTCAGGTTGTTAGTAAAACTCTCTCACTTAAAATTGCACACAGCATTTTTTACTGCATAGATACAAAAACTTACTGTATTGGAGACTGATACTTTTAATTTGACTGTTATACCCTAGAACTTGCAAGAGGTAAAGCTTCGAAGGGTTAGAGATAGACTTAATGCCCTTTCTGCCCTTCAAGTGTGACTTTAATGCCCCTTCTGCCCTTTAAGTGTGACTGTTTCAACATCCCCCTTCAAGGGTAGGAATAGTCCCACTTAAAGATTTTCTGTTTGGTATAGCTCCCTGATAAAAAAAAATGGACACTATATTCCTTTTACTATATTTACTGAGTGTAATAGTCTATAATAGTAATTGCTTAAAGGAAAAAATTATATCCTCTAGTAAGTCAGAAGATTAAAAAGCTTTGGCAGTCCCTTTGGGAAAATATCGTAGCAAATCAGAAAATGTTCAATATTACGTCATCAGTGTCTCCTTGGTCATATCTTTATATGCCAAAGAGACAAGAAACGATGTTGTGCAGACTTAGGATTGGAATACAAGACTCACTCATGGGTTTTTGATGTCTGGTAAAGATCCTCCATTCTGTGATGACTATTGTGCCCTTGACTGTGAAATATTTGCTGGTCAAATGCCCCAGTCTTGGGAATCTGAGACATAGGTTCCTCTCTTGGGGATGGGACAGAGAAGGACATTTTATCCTCGCTACAATTCTCAGCGAGGATTGTAATATACAGCAGTTGTGCATCTTTGTTAAGGAGGTGGGCCTCCTCAATAAATTCGAAATTGTATGCATATGCAATGTGTGTGTATAGATAATATATGTGATATATATATATATATATATATATATATATATATATATATATATTTTTTTAACTCATATGAAACTATTTCCAGATTTATTTATTTTTTAGTTTATTTTAATTTATTATGGCATCAATAACCAAGTTGCTGTGATGCCAGTTTTAGTAGGTATAATCAATCAATCTCTCTTCCTCTTCATCCTCAGTGAGCTTTATGGCTGGTGGATATCAACACAGCAGAGCATATTCTTGATTTCATGGCCTTGGTTAATTGGCAGGGATGAGTGTGAGGCAACCATTTTGTTGCTGTCAGTGGGAGCCAAGTTGTCCGAGGACATTGCTTCTGCACAGAGGATGGTAGTGTCCCTTAGCCAGGCTTCTAAATGGTGCTATGTATACTTGCATATGTGGTGTTGAAGAGGGATCATTGATGGAGGAGTGATATTTATAGAAATCCAAATATTACCAAAAGTTTTTGAATGTCCATCTTAATACTATTACTGAGAGAAGTCTTAAAAGTCATGGTTTAATGCTGCCTGTAAGCTTGCCTATCATGAAAAACAAGAAGCTTATCATGTATGGAAGAACAATCAGTGTTACCTTTGTAGGGTAATTTCACTGTGTAAGTCAGGTAGTCTATGAGAGCTCACAATGAGGGTGTGAATGAGGTCTTTCTCTCTAGTGGTGGTGAACATAAGTGGTATTATACACTTAGTTCATCACAATTTGGATTTGATTCTAATATGCCTCCTCTGATAGGAGCTGTTGGAACTGCTGTTTAGTGCCCTAACCATAAGGCTGAACCTTTGGTCAAGTCTGCGTAAGCAAATAGTGTGGCAAGTCTGTATTGTTGCCTCAGTCATGCTTTCTAGAGAAGTCAAAGCTTTACTTCTTTTTTTTCCTTATCAAAGATGGCAGATTTAATTGCTCCAAAGATTACTATTTTCAGAAGGTTAATGGGACCATTAACTTTTCCATCTGCTTGGAAGAAGGGAAACATTTCTGTTTTCCATCTGCTTGGAAGAAGGGAAACATTTCTGCATTACCTGAGGGACTTGAGTCCAACCTCCTGCCCCTGAGAATAGAGGCCAAGTTCAATTGTCCATTTTATTGAAGGTTTTTGAGAAGCTTTCTCCAAGTGTCTTTGCAGGTTTGTTGAAGATGATAACCTGCTACCAGCATTAGTTTGGTTTTCATAAAGGCCTTGGCTGTTATGATTGCTCTTGCCAATATCTACCATCATGCAGAGTGCTCTTGATGAAGGTGCAGAGGCCCATATGGTCAGTTTAGATTGTAGTGCAACCTTTGATGTGTGAATAGATTACGTTTTGAACAATTTCTCAACTAGTGTACATTACCAGTTATGTAGAGAAATGTGCAGGTACTTCTGGAAAACACACAACCACCAATAGAAATTTTTCTCAATTCTGGTTTTCCTTGTTTTACAGAAAGTCAGTGAAAAATGCTTGGATGCAAGATTAATTTACAGTATTCATTGTAATTAATAAAAAATATGCAGAGATAAATATTTGCTAGTACTTTGGAGTACTTTGTTGTTCAGAGACAAAGGCTGCTACTAGTCACCCAGACAACCAGATATGGTGCTCAGACAAATGTTCACTCTCTTGGGGGTTCAGAAATTTGAAACTACATTACAAATTCTCATCTGGTGATGTCACTGAACTAGTATTTGTAGCATCCCAGGGTTTGAATCTATTAATTCCAAGCCAGTTGGTCGGCTTGTATATCTTAAGTTTCATTTATTTGTGATTGGTTAATGAATACTGAGACTAACTGGAAGTTATCCTCCAATAAATAAATGTAGTATTTCCCCTGTAAAACAGAGGCCAAAGGTACTTTTAATCTTGGCGAAAGCCCTAATTTAATTTCACAAGTAGTACTAAAAATGTAGTCTCTAATTGATGGGTAGAATTACATATAATTGTATATCTTAGGAAGTGTATATATGGTATTTTTTGCTTTTACAGAGGGAATTGAGGAGATAATGAATGGCCAAGCTGAGCCTAATGGCAATTCTTGAGAAGCCAAGAATGACTGCCCGAGACCACAGTCTATCAGTCAAACCAACAACAATTGTAATATATTGTAACCTCTTCTGTCAAGTCTTTTGTGATAGTCTACATATGTTTTGTGATAGAAAGATTTTGTTTGTAGATGGAGTATTGTTTGTCTATTTGAACATTGAAGTAAGGTAACATGATTTGGAATAAGCTATAGTGCCATTATATATACACTGTTATAATTGTATTAAGGTTATGATACTGTGAATGTAAACTCTAATTGAGGTTTTCACTGTGGAAGACATGTAATTGAACTTTTGTAACAGTGTTGTTCATGGTACTGTAATAATTCATGTCTTTAGATTAAGACTGTTGAGAACACGTTTTTATTTTTGGTCCCTTTTATTTGTTTCCATTTAGATTTGACACTGCAGGATTTAAATTTATTTTGTTTTTCAGAGCAGGATTTAAATTTTTTTGTTTGTGTTGCTGATGTAGTCTTACTAGAGGTTACACCGTCAGGTCACTTTAAAACAAACCAGTACTAGACACCCTTCATATATTCTAGTAGGAGCACAAGGAACATTTCACTACCAAATGAAAAAACTTACGTTTAGAAAGTAGTCGTTGTGCCTTTTAGAAAAATTGTAATGATTATGAGTTATTGTGCATCTTTGTTCAGTAATAATGTAGTCCACATTAGATCTGACAGCAGACTTTGAGTTTTTGTTGTTCCTGATGTAGTCCTACCTGAGGTCACACCACCAAGTCACACTTTAAAACACACCAATACTAGATACTCATCATATATATCTAGTAGGAGCACAAGGAACATTTCCATACCAAGTGAAAAAACTTATTTTAAGGAAGTTGTTGTGCCTTATAGACAAATTGAAATGATTATGAATTATTGTGCATCTTTGTTCAGTAATATCTTAAACAAAATATTCACAGTTCTCAGGTAAGTGCAGCAATATTTAGTTGTGTGAATACTTTGTTTAGTCATAGCTCTTAAAACAAAGCAATGTAGTGGTGTTTCTGGTTTTGTGAGTGTACATTCTCTTAAACTTTGAAGTATATCACTTGACAATTCTGTATTATCTTTTAATTGTTCCTACGGGGACACGAACCTTACACCTTTCATGTATGGAGTAACATTGTGAGCACGTGCTGGACCGGTGTGTACTTGCTAAACAAGGGTGGTACCTGCAGGTGGAGATTGGGGAGGAGATGCCCACTCTTACTCGACTGACATTACCCATTGTTTCATGTGTGTTGGCTGTTTCCTCTGCAAGATCCTGTGATTAATTAATTCTAAGTGCTTTCTTACATGACTTTTGTGCCTAAATTAACCCTTAAACGCCTGTTGGACGTTTTAAACGTCGTCCAAAATTGTCTGTTGAATGCCGAGTGGACGTTGCAAACGTCGACTGAAAATGCTTTTTTTAAATATTCGTGGAAAAATAGTTGTTGGCCTAGTTTGCGGAAGATTTCAAATCCCGCGCCTCGGCGGATGCTGGGAGTTCACGGATCCAGCTGTTGTTTTGTTTCTGAGCGTCACCCAGACGCTCATGTGCGAATTTCCCCCATCTCGCATCAGAGAGCATCAGAGCAGCACCTTGCGGGAGCGATATTTTGACGCAGACGTGTTTTGTTGAACTTTCGCGAGTGTTAGCGTATTCGTGCTGCAACAGAACCTTTGCAGAGATGTCACAAAGGCGTCAGGACCGTGAAAGGCGCATACTGCCTGTCGGAAGTGAGCGTGTGAGGCGAGTTTTAGACTGGGATGCTGGAGAAGGACCCAGCATCCAAAGTGAATTTTAACATTCGGTCAACTTTGACTCGACCGAAATGATCGAAAAACGCATCCGTAAGCCATAATTATTACATTCGAGTAACAATCAATCATTTACCTTCATTTTGCAACAAACGGAAAGTCTGTAGCACAATATTTAGAATTTTGGTGAATTTTTGAAAAAAAAAATTTTCTCTCTGCGCATGAACTCCGCTGAAAATCTTAGTATTTCTTGCGTCAGCTTGTCGTAATTTTTTTTTCGTCGTTTCATATTATTCGTTACATAAAGTGTTATACATCAAAATGTGCGCAATTTCATGTAGAATACAACAAAAAATATATCATTCCTTTAGCTCTTCACAGTTTCTTAATATTTACATCGAAATCACGATAACTGACAAAATTTTAACATTCGGTCAACTTTGATTCGACCGAAATGATCGAAAAACGCATCTGTAAGCCATAATTATTACATTCGAGTAACAATCAATCATTTACCTTCATTTTGCAACAAACGGAAAGTCTAGCACAATATGTAGATTTTTGGTGAATTTTTGAAAAAAAAATTTTCCTTCACTCCGCGCGCGCGAACTCCGCTGAAAATCCTGTTATTTCTTGCGTCAGCTTGCCGTAATTTTTTCGCCGTTTCATATTATTCGTTACATAAAGTGTTATACATCAAAATGTGCGCAATTTCATGTAGAATACAACAAAAAATATATAATTCCTTTAGCTCTTCACAGTTTTTTTATATTTACATTGAAATAACGATAAATAGAAAAATCAACCTTCGGTCAACTTTAACTCGATCGAAATGGTTCAAAAATGCAATTGTAAGCTAAAAACTTACAGCCTAGTAATATTCAATCGATTTCCTTCATTTTGGCACAATTGGAAAGTCTCTAGCACAATATTTTGATTTTTGGTGAATTTTTGAAAAAAATTTTTTTACGTCCGCTCGTTATTTAATTCATGCATCATTTTGTGATAATATTTTCTGTGTTGCTTTAATCGTTTTACAATCTGTTATATACCAAAATCATCGCAATTTAGTGTACAATACAACCAAAAAAATTAACTCATTAGCTTCAACGTTTTTTTTCCTTACAGCGATTTGTATTCAATTATATACGAAGTTTTTTTTCACTGTCATATATTCCAATATTTATATATGATATTTTTTTTTATTTCTGATGGTTGCATACTAAACTTCAGGCAATGAGGAAAAAAGGAGCCAAAAATGAACTCTTAATCTTGAAAACTAAGCGCCGCTGTGATTTTTTGAAAACAACTTTTTTCCGCTTCAGCGCTACTTCCTCTCGGAGGCCGGCATAGGGGAGACGTTTTTGAAAATAGGGCTTCGGCGTTAAAGGGTTAACAAATTTTAAATCAATTTGTATTTTTCATAACTAACAAACCTTCAGTCTTATCGTAAGGACAAATTCTCTGGGGCTAGCTGGAGTCCAGTTAAAAACACAAGGAGTTGGTAGCCACTGACAGCCAATAGGGAGCAGGGGGGGAGCTACGTGACCTGTCTTACCCCATCTATACCCCATCTACACATCATCAGTTTCCTTCTAGCCCAAGAAAATATGAGGGAAGGCTAGAGGTGGGCCATATACGTTAAGACATGTTAAGACCAAAGGTTTGTTAGTTATGAAAGAAAAAAAATATAAAAAAAATTTTAAAACACACCAGGATTTTTGTACAATTAATCATCTACAAAAATAGAAGAGTAGGCGCCGAACATGGAAAGAAGCGCTACAAAAAAAGAAATATATTTTTTTTAATTTCTTGTAGCATTTCCTTCCATGTTTGGTACCCATGCTTTTATTTTTATAGACATGATTAATTGTAAGAAAATCCTGGTGTGTCTCAAAAGATTTATTTTTCACCTTTTAGTGCATTTTAATGAAAGCCTGTTTTCAAAATGTTGGATTTTACATTTTTTAATTCATAGTTTTTAGTTTTGACAGAAATCGTAACCGATTTATGATTGTAGCTAATGAAATTTATATCCTGTTGAGCCAAAGGTGGTTTGAAAAATCCGAAGAGTTATTTACCAAGTCAAAAAAGTTGTGAAAAATCCGAAGAGTTTCATACAAATCTTGAGATACTGGGAGAGGTCACTGTAGGGTCACTAGAGGTTACTGCTGACCTACTGATCATGTAAGGTTGTATTGTCACCAGGATTGAGTAACCATGCAAAATTTCAAATCCATCGGACGAAGGGAACAGGTCTAAAATTGAGTTACATGATTTGACGGGAACAGGTCGAAAATTGAGTTACAAGATTTGTCAACAGACAGACAGACGCAGAAGTTTTCTGTCTGACGCAGAAGTTAAGTTGACTGCTTATGAAATTTAGGTCTTGAAGACCAAGCACCAGAGCCCATCAGGATTATTCAGCACTGTAATGAAGGTGAAATATATATATTAATGATATGATTGATAATGAATAGGTGAATGATGACATACTAGTAAAATTCGGTGTTAAAACATGAACATAAAAAATGAAGAATATTAGATAGAACCAACAAAAAATAAGTATATATAAAAATAAGTATATATTAAACTTTTGTATTCAAAATATATACTTAGCATAAGAATAAGTATGACTAAAATAAAGTTAAATTAAAGCATGTAAAATACAAATTGATTTAAAATTTGTCATTTGTTCCTTTACGAAACAAACTTTGGTCTTAACATAAGGATGACTTACTCTTGGAGGGAGGATAAAGAGTATCTAGAACTGAAAGGAGGTTTGGACCACCTGGGCTCACTTCCTGACCATAGGAAAGACATAGGAAGGAGTTAAAGCCTCTGATCTGTTGAGCTTAGGTTACTGAACAGCCAGACATCTGGACTAAAAGAATATCAAGTACATATCTGTGTGTGTCATGACGATAGTAAAGAACTGTCGGATACAACACACTTATGTTAGTCAAAAATGAGTTGTTGCCATCTCCCCTTGTAAAAGAGAGGGAAGGGACTTGCTTCTACTGTATAAGAATTTGTATTGTGTAGGAACAAACATGTAAACTTTATAAAAAGCCAGCTCTCTTACCTGCATCTAACCAGTTCCAGCATACCACTGAATCATTTTCTCTACTGTCTGCCAGTAGAGAAGAAAAAGAAAGAGAAAAGAAGACCAGTCTTCTCATTCGCTCTCACTTTCATATACAACATCATAGGTAAGATACAAACTGTCCCACAAGGGGCACTGGATGAGCTACACTACTTGTTGAGCAGCCACCACTGGACCCAAAAAAAAAAGTGTCCAAGGAGCTATGGGCAACGCCCTGCAGATAGAAGGATGTGAAGGTGGTTTGGCAAAGCCGGGTACCCACTTTCAAAATCCTGTAAACCAACAAGTTCTTCTAGAAAGTGATAGTAGGGCCTAAACCCCTAACATTGTGTGCTCTTGCATGCACTGTATCAGTATCTGAATGAGAAGAGGAGGTGTAAGTTTGTCTAATCACTTCACATAGCCAAAATGAGATAGTATTCTTGGACACTTCTTTCTTGTTATAGCCTGTGCTAACAAAAAGTCTTCAGCTACCAGGTGCCGAATCCTTTTAGATAGCTACGTAGTGCCCTGACAGGGCATAACAATTTGTCTTGGTCATCAACAAAATCCTAGAGACAGGGGATCAAGAGGGACTCGAATCTGTCATCATGAATAGAGGGGTTTCGAGTCTTGGCTACGAATTCCGGGACAAATTCGAAGGCTACAGAACTCCAACCCTTTGTATGCTTAGCAAGAAAAGAGTCCATGTAGTTCAGCGACCCTCTGAAGAAGCTAAAGCCAGCAAGAAAGCAGTCTTGAGGGTTAAATTCCTGTCTGCTGAGCATCTCAAAGGCTCACATGGAGGGCGAGTAAGACTGCGGTCAGGTCCCAATTTGGTGGTTTGAGATCTCTTGGGGAACAGGAATGCTCAAAACCTTGAGAAACATAGAAACCTCCCACGAAGATGAGATCCGCCTTTTAAACTAAGAACTAGACCTAGAGCAGCTCTATATCCCCTGATGGCTGAAAATGAGAGTAGTTTCTCCGTACAGAGAAAGATGCTTGAGAAACATAGAAACCTCCCATGAAGATGAGATCTGCCTTTTAAAATAAGAACTAGACCTAGAGCAGCTCTATATCCCCTGATGGCTGAAATTGAGAGTAGTTTCTCCGTACAGAGAAAGATGAAGTCCACTACTTGTTGAATAGAGGTTCCAACAGGAGAGAAACTGCATTGATGCCACCAATCACAGTAGACTACCCCACTTTCCTTGATACACAGCTGTAGACAATCTTCTGAGGTAGCCAGACATCTCTGTCGCTGCTCTATGAGAAAGCCTTTCGCTCGCAAGAGGTTGCGGAACCCACTTAGTTAAGGGATTGCTCAGCCCATTTGCTGGTCACATACCCATTCTGATGATTGGGTTTTACTGTTGGCAATGGGGTATTTTGCTCTTGGAATCCCTCCACAGTTGGATGATAGAGGACAGGTAAGCCGAGTGACTTTCCACCATGACACAGAAAGAAGTTTGCATGTGTGGGGTTCAAACAGCCTGTTCATTAGTTATATACCCAGTCTATGGATTGGTTTTGCGGTTTGTGCAGCCCATTTAGTGTAGAGTTTGCGCAGTTCATTTGCTAGTCATGTACCCAGTCTCCCAGTCAATGAATCTGTTTTGGATTGGTGGCAGGGAAGGTTCTCCTTTCCAACCTTCTTCAAGAGGCTTTTAGTGGTGGACCTGCATCGTTTCCTTGCTTGAGGCCTTTACACTCACTGGAGTATGCATGGTGTGAGCAACCCTTCTCCAGAGAGAGTTCTTTAAACTCTTCCACACTCTTGCAGTTAGCCATATGGCAGGTAGGGGAGATCAAGGAACAGTGCCAGGGCTCGTTCCTTTCCTTCTTTATCAGTTTTACCAAGCACTACCTAAGGGTTTGGTGGTAATCAAGTTGGGACAGGGTTGTGATAGCAACTCCATCACAACTTGTATCTTCTTGGACAGGAGACTCTTCTAGTTCGGTATGGAGTTGGGAATGCCTTAGGAACCAGAGTTCTGTCACGTCTCACATTGGTCGGGCCTCTAAGGATTGAATGGGACTGAATGGTCCCTTTTTTAAAATTCTAGATTTCTTGCCAACTCCGAGGATTCAAAGGAACTGAACAGTCAATTTTTTCTAGATTGCTTGCCGACTGCATGGGAGTGGCAATTCCTCGAGTTTCTTTTGTCATCTTGAGAAAAATATCACAGGAGGTGACTGCAACTTCTTGCACCCTAGGTTTCATGCACCGAGTTGACCTTTAGGTGTACTCCATAGGTTCTTCCTGGGCTTTTTCCTTACTTGCAATTATGTGCTCTAAGGACTGTGCAATCTTCCCCCCTTGCCATTTTCACACCAGAGGTGTTTGCACCTGAGGTGGCAAAGGTGACTTTCTTGGGGGCTGCAGTGTGGGAGACCATTTATACTACTTTCCTCTACAGGAGTCTGTTTAGGTTTTGGACTGTTTGAATTGCGCAGCTCCAGTTGGTTCCAGGGGAATCCGCTTGGTGTCACTAGGTTCACACATATCAGCTGATTACAACGCCATTTCCCGATTGCAGATATCTTCATTTGTGTATCAGCTACGCGGTTTTTAGTGAAGTGAGATTTTTTCATTTGGCAGATTTCAGATTGAATGACGCGAAGGAGCAACGACTTGCTGTGAAATTTTGTGTTAAACTTGGAAAATCTACAACTGAAACTTTTGCTATGCTTAACACGGCTTACGGTGATGTTGCTATGAAGCATACAGCATGTTTCAAGTGGCATGAGTGTTTTAAGGATAGTCGACAATCCATTGAAGATGATGAGCGTCCTGGACGTCCTTCCACGTCAACCGACGACCCACACATCGACAAAATCAACACCCTGGTGCGAGCAAATCGACATCTGACTGTCAGGGAGTTTGCTGAAGAGTGTGGGATATCAGTTGGATTTTGTTACGAGATTTTGACAAAAAGATTGAAGATGCACCGCATTGCTGCGAAACTTGTGCCACGCCTGCTGACGGACGAACAAAAAACCCATCACGTCCAGGTTTGTCAGGAACTGCTTGATCGTTCAGAAGATGAAAACTTCTTGTCCAGGATCATAACAGGTGATGAATTGTGGGTTTATGGTTTTGACATTAAAACGAAGGTGCAATTGTCCCAGTGGATAGGTGAAACATCCCCCAACTCAAAAGACCCTTGAAAGGAAGAAAATTTGAGACGATTCCTGAGATTAAGGCAAATGCGATGAAGGAGCTGAAGGACATTACAAAAGAAGCGTACTAGGACTGTTTCAACAAGTGGAAACACCGTTGGGATAAGAGCATGCGTTGGGGAGGAGAGTACTTTGAAGAGGACCCAGATCTGTAACTTCTAAATAAAGTACATTTTGCTTTATGACGTCAGTCCGTGTATTTTTTTTAACAGACCTCGTATTTGTACATTTAGCTTTGTGGTGGAGTCCAGGAAACATACATATATATGTTCAAGATTTTGCACCATACAACTTGAACAAATTTTGCAGGAAAAGTGCTCGGATAACTTCTATGGGCCATAAATGAATCATGGCAATTCTTACTCCAACTCTAATAGCCAGTCGGTACAGCAGAGAGGGATCAGTTTGCCTTGAGACGTGTCATAGGGGAATGTTGTCCAAAATTCCCATCCAGTGACATTTTATAAATATTTTATTAACATACTCAGAATTTGTTACTGCTTTTGTTCTTCTCTGTTATGATATTGTGTGAGCTGTAATTATAATTTTACAAAATGAAATAAAAAAGAATATTAGAAAAAACACTCACAACTTGGTAAAATTAGCACATTTTCATGAATGTCTTTTGGAAAACAGGCCCCACACTGGGTTGGAAATATTCACTTTCAACTTACCATGGAAGGTGCAGAAATTTGTTTAGAATTTTTCTTATACCATATGCATATGTATATCTTCCTCTTTGATGAGCTTTTTTTTTTTTTTTAATTGGCCATCCTTAAATTTAGCCGAGTCTAAGGGTGTACTTAATATATATTTAACCTGGACTGTGAGAGTTAACTTACAGTTAGTGTGCTATTATTCTGCGAGGCGTTGGGCATCTTGTCTAGTACATGACAGCAATTAGGGATGTGATTGAGTCCAAGGGTACAATCTCCTCCCTGGCATCTTAAAGTGTTCTACTGGATGGATTTGGTTTTCCTTATGAGAAATAGTTAAGTCTTCCTCTCTCCTGTCTGAAAACAAGATTCAGTATTGATTTCATTTCTAGTTACAAAATTGTTCACTGTTCGACAGACATAAAGCTCATCCTTCTCCCCCAAATAAAATAGTGTTTCTCTTTTTATTGTTTCCCTGTAGTATGGCAGGTCTGGAGTAGAGGGGGTAGAAAGAGGATAACAGAGTTGCCGTTCCTTCCACTGATGCTGTGACGGAGGGTAGCTTCTCACACCTATAGTAGCAGTTCTTTGGATCAGCTAGAGGTTTCTGTGTTAAGACTTTGTCCTCCCCTCCATAACACACCAAACAAATTACTCTTCTTTCTCCAGTTTTGTATCTGTCTTGGTCTTCTTGACGGGCAGAAGCGATCTTGGAGAAAGTGCCATTAAAAGTCGTGTACAGTATTACAAGTTTCCTGTTAGGGAACACAACCAGGGGTTAGAGGCCAATGTTCAGTCTGTTCCTGACTGAATTTGTGTCACAAACCTGTTTCTTTGTGTCTTTTGATGGGTATTGCTAAATTACCCATCAAAGGGAGGAGCACTTTTATTTTCAAGAGAAGTGAAGAGCAAGTAGTGCTTATTCTTCATAACTTATGTTGAAATTGTTTACCAGTTTACAAAGATGTTTTGAATTGTAATATTCCTTTTCCAGGAATATTATATACTTTCAACCTCAAACCCGACTTGGGCTTTTTTAGGGGTATTCACTTATCACAATACCCTTACGTTTGGAGTTGTATGCATGTGGCTTCTGTAGATATTGATAGACTATCACATTTTCATCATAGACAGAGGTTTGTGATAAGCTATGTGAAGTCCAGTCTAGTCTCCAAGCAACAGGCAAGTACCCGAGTTTATTGACACTGTGCAGCATAGAGTGCCCCTTAGATAGCCTCTTGAGTTAATAGGGAGATATTGGCACATTTCCTATCCTGGCAGGAACAGCTTTCTTCTTGCCTTGGCTGGTGGTACCAGGTCTTCTATCACCAACAGGCATCTTGTATAGACTGTACAAACCTTTTGTGTTCATTTCTTTGTTTTGCAAACATCTGAAGTGACACATCCACAAGATGAGTTTTCATCTCAGGTATATGCCTTTTGGGCATTCCTCATCAGCATTCCAGTTTGCAGTGTGTTTAATACATTACTTTTTCAAAATCATTGAAAGTCTCAGTAGAGGATAAGCAGTAGACCACTGTTGTGACTGTTTCAAGTAAAGGTAAGCAGTATCTCATGCTTCTCTTCTTTTAGCAGTGCAGGTGTTCATGTGGACAGTTTGCTACTAAAGGCAGTCCCTGGTTATCAGCAATCTGGTTTTATGGTGCTTGTCTAGCGACGATAACTGGATCTTCGGCACCGATCCCCGCTCATCGGTGCCAATAACCGGGGATCTGAGCTATTGTTGCCAATTTTCAGTTATCATTATTCCATTGGGAACAGAACCCCCACCAATAACCGGGGACTGCCTGTGTCAGGTTAGCTGCATTATGCACACCAGAGAATGACTGCAGTTGAACAACTCTGTGTCTAACTGCAGGAGTATTTTGGTTCCTGCTCTCTGGAAGAGCAAAGATGTTTTGTGTATCAGAGTTCCCATACTTCATGGGAGAGACTAGTTACAGAGAACTTTGGTTTTCACTTTTCTCTTTCATTTATCAGAGTAGTGATGGATTAAGTTCTATTGCCTGTAGAACACTTAATTGTTCTCTTTCCCCTCACTTCTGTGAGGTGATAATCAGTGTCTCTTATTCTTCCTCCTTTGCTGGTACTGGCAGTTCACCTTTGGTCTCTGGCAGAGGGGGTTTTCCAATCTGCTGTTTCTCTGGTTGAAGCAAGGTGAGAGTGACCTAGCTTTCTTCCCTTGTTAGCTTTTCTCTTGACATTTCCATGAGTTGTGCTGTTCCTGCAACTTTATGCTGTAATTCTCCAGCATCTCTCTCTCTCTCTTTTTCTTTTAAATGCACTTCAAGATGGGGAACTTCTTCACTGATTATTATCATATACGAGGGAATTGCTTTGCTCAACCTTAAAGCAGTCAAGTTGTCTGTTCTTGAAGTGTTGAGCAGTTTCCATCTCTCATAAACTTATACCCGAGTGACTTACGTTCTTAGTGCTTTAGCACTATGAGGTCTCTTTCAAGATTATTCCATTGTTGGACAGCATCTTTTAACCTTAGATTGTTCTTTACTGGCCTTGATAATACGATAGTGAAGGCCATGTGGCTTGCTGAATTTCGTTCAGTTTTTTGGTCAGGCAGAAATTGCTCGCAACTTAACTGGATATTACCTGAAGTCCCATCTCTTATGGCGAGATTGAGAGTTCCCTCTTTCTTCCCTCCAAATCTAAATTAGAGATCTGGATGAGGTACTGCTTCGCTGGCTTGTGCTTTTCAGTACTATCTAAAGTTATCCACTCCCAAGGTTTGGAGTGTTTTCTTCTTTCATTACTAGTACCAAGTAGCACTAGAAAAAGTTATTTAGGAATCACTTCTTTTGGCTTTGTCTCACTTGTTCTCCTTCATACCATAATTTGTGACCAAAATTGGATTCCTTGGCTGCAAAACAAGGGTGCAAGAGTTACTTGGTTTCATCCTTCAGCAGTTCATTGGTGAGGAGCTATACTTGGTTTATGCCCTAATACTTACTTGAGAAAGATAAAGACCCTCAGACCAGAGTGCAAGCACCTTCTCATGATTATGTGATATCACAAAAAGGGGGTATCCAGACACCATCTCCTGGTTATGGGAGGTAATTTCCAAAGCCTATGAGTCTCCTGCTAGTGCAGAGGATCCTCTGACCCACCCATGAGCTCATTGCGTTAGGGTCAGTGGGCCATGTCGCACCTTCCTGAAGAACTCAGTCCAACAAGTAATGAGGATAGCAGTCTGGCACTGTCATATTTCCTCCAACTCGGTCTACTTAAGGGATGTCACCTCAAAACTTTTTTTTGTTTAGACTTGTGGTGGTGACTCATCAAGTAGTGTTGCTTGTTACTGCTGAGAACTATCTAAGGCTCATTTAAGTGATTTACTAGAGAGTAGGGCTTCTAAGGGGAGAGGTGGTGTGAGCACTGACCTGTTCTCTCTCCCACAATCCACACCCCCAAACATTCAGTATGGAGTACTGCACATGCTGGACCCAAATAAGTAGAGGTGACACTAAGAGCCCATTATACTAATCTAGAATGTGAGCCCTCGTCTCCCCTTCTTTAACAAGGCAGGGGAAGGCTTTAACAAGGCAGGGGAAGGCAAGGTAGAGCCTTTTATCCATAGCAAAGGCTGCTGATTATCAGTTTCCTGCCTCTGCAGAGGGTTACCAGGATCTTTGGGATTAGTATGACAAGATTCTGGTTGATAACATGCCGAGTAGGGATACAGGAAAGCACTGCCCTGCCCTCTGGGTAGTGTCAGTGGAGCAGCACTGCCCTGCCCCCAGGGCAGTGCTAGCAGAGCAACACACTCCCACCCTCAGGGAGGTGCAAGCAAAGCTACACCCTCCAGGTCAGTGCCAGCAGAGTAGCGCCAGTGGCCTTTTTCTACAAGATGACACCACTTGCTTGCAAAGATGGTCAGCTCTACTTGGAGTACTACCCTCCCTCTTTAGTGAGTCTCCATATATGAAAGGCTTAGAGTTTGTATCCATAGGAACAAATTCCAAATTTTTAGAGTAATTTTTATTTTTCATGCTTATACAAACCACAGCCTTTCATATTGGATGTCCACCCCTCTTCTTTTAATTACCTTCAATTTTCATTCTGAATATAAGCCAAAAGAACAGTGGGTAATATCATTTGGGTGAGAAAGGGTATCCCCTCTCCCCCATCCCCACCTGCGTACCACTCGTTTAGTCAGTACATGGCTGGTCAAGAAAATGCATGAAAGGATACAGGCAGTCCCCAGTTTACGACGGGGGTTCCGTTTTTACGCCGCGTCGTAAACCGAAAAATCGTCGAAAATCGTCAAAAATCATAAGAAAACCTTACTTTTAATGCTTTGGGTGCATTGAAAACGATGTAAACTGCATTTTTTTTTAGTTTTTCATCAAAAAACCTTCAAATTATGATTATTCTGGCATTTTGGAGCCATATTTCTTCCGTTGGATCGGCGTACGACGCGTCGTAACCCCGGAACATGCGTTGTAAACCGGGAAATAATTTCTGATGGATATATTTGAAAAGCGTTGTAACCTCGGAACGTCGTAAGCCGGGGACTGCCTGTACTCCATGTAATGAAAGGCTGCAGTTTGTATACCTAGGAAAAAAACACATTACTATACTTATAAATTTATCGTTTTTCGTTTTATTTAAAAAGATAAAGATTACTTAAACATCCTACATTTTTACTGAACTTTTGTAAAAAAAAAAAAAAATGTACTCTATGGTGTGGGAATTATTTTACGTAATAAAATTAAAAGTTGAAGATGGTAATAACAGTCTCATTTGGATAACCTATATATAACAGAAAGCCCCTGCTATAAGTAAAACTTAAGTTTAGCAAAAGACTTACCTAAACTGCCAAACATGTGATAGTCAAGCAGTGTTGGAGGCCTAAATTTAGGTTGGCCCTGAAGCCAGGGGCTGGATTCATCCAGCCTTAGCCTTGGCCTCAGAACACAGTGACTCAGACTTGTGCAGTAAGGCCTTGGTGGTTTTGCCCAAGGCCCCTACATGTACATGTATTAAAAACAATGTGGGTAGGTAGGGAAAAGATTTGTAATTGTCACAGTTTGTCTCTGCTGAGAGGTAAAAGCATTTACCTCTATCCTATCAATTTTGAGGATATTAGTTTCACAAATTATTGTTATAAATGTTACTATGATCAGGGAGGAAACCTAATTGGCTGATAAATTTCTTTGGGAGGTGCAGACTGCATAAAAGACATGATTTTATCTTAGGCAATCAATATGCCCAAGCACTGTTAGCATACCCAGTAAAGTTTAATATTTCACTATTTTCAAAATAGAATACCCAAACAAATAGAGGTGTTCTTCTTCAAGGTAGTATGAAAAGGATGTTGGAAAATTTAAAGTTTTTGCCGGGTGGTAACATCCAGACATCTGATATTCAGGCTATTTCCCAAGAAATACTACCTACAGACAGATGTCAAGGCAAGTGTGATATGAGTGATATACATTCTCATACTGTGTTGTTGGAGAATGAAGAGATTGAGGAATCATTTCTCAGTGAATCTTTATAGGCTGCTGTTTAAAAATTTCAATCTAATGTTTCAAATTATAAGGAAGTAAAGTCATGATGAAGTAGTAAATGATGGGGCCTTAGAAAATAGTCAGAAATGAGGATAGAAGGTTTATTGTGCCATTAATATGGCATGGAAAGATCTGTCATATGCTTGGTAGAGATTTTAATTTATCCAAAAGTTTTTTCAAAAGTAAAGTACTAACTTAAAGGAACTGAGGACAAATCCACAGCACTTGAAGATGTATGATGATGTTTTTAAGTAACTGGAAATTTTTTTATATGACAACTTTTGAAGATATTGTTATTAGTTGATAAAATATCATAAAAACTTGTCATAAAAGATGAATTATCTAATAATTGAAAATTATAATTTGAACAAAAATATCATATAGAATAAAAGAGCCTTTGTAACTTACATGGCAAACTGGACTGAGACAAAAACTAAAACAGTACATTTCTCTTGATATCTGAAAAACATTTTCTGTATACTGCCATCTAAATTACTTGAATACACTCCAAATTAAATTTAAATTTTCATTTGTGAAGTTGAGAATAATCACTAAATTTCCAAAGTACTACTAAACCATCCTAGCTCAAGTTTAACTCCTCATATGGCCTTAAAAGCACTGTTTACATATAAAAACTTTATAGTATAGTTAATTCACTTTGGAATTATAAATATTTTTCCGAACATCATTTCACCTTAACACAGATGATACCTCATTTGTAATTAAATTGAACAAGAGCAAGTTATATCAGATATTCAAGAACCAACACTACATGAAGTACAGTATTAGTTAAAAAAAAAAAAAACTGAGTCACTTTACCAAGAAGGTGAGCGAATTTTAAAAAAAGACAACCAAAAGTTCCTATGATTTTTCCAAAAAAAAGGAAAAAATCTGTATGTTTAGGGTTTCTACAGAAATATAAATACAATTGAAATCCCATGCTCTGACCAAAAATACTGTTTACACATTTATTTTATTATAAAGTAATTTACCAATAATTCTTAAACTTATGTTTTTCCATTATAAAGTAATTTACCAATAATTATTAAACTTGTGTTTTTCCATTATAGTATTTTAATAAAATTACTTAAAACACATTTTAAAACTAAAAATTGGAGCTCGGTACTGTAGTCTTACAAAAGGCAAGAAATCAGAAAAAAATACTTTGTCACTATGGATGGTATATGAAAAAAAATAACTTAGGACAGCATTAACTTTTCAACCATAGCACACCACAATAACATCCACTATACAAAGCTAGATTTGTTTTGTTGACCTCAGAGAGTGGTAAATTTTGTATCATTACTTGATGCTGAGGAAATCTCATAACAAATATCCACATTCCTTCTTTTTTACTCTAACCTTTCTAATCTAAAATATATTGTAAGTTTTTTCACTGTTTAACAAAACCTTTCTTCTATGTTTTTTAGTTATGTGAACTTGCAGAGCTTTCTTAGTCTGAGCCTTGAATGTACAAGCTGAACAGGTGTAATACTTTTTCCCAATGTGAGTTCTCAAGTGCATCTTCAAGGCCATCTTATTCTCACACCTGGTTTTACACAATTCACAAATAGTAGGCTTAATCTTCTGGTTTTCCTGAAAGAGATTTTTTTAGAATACCAATTTTGATATAATTAAAAGATATGACTCACAACTTGCACAGGTTAGTCTAAACAAGGGGTAGGCAACCTTTCTGAGAGAGAGAGAGAGCACATGCCAACTGAATTTTACGGTGTCCTTTAAGTACTGGTATGTTTTTATTAGCCTTCAACTGTATTCTAGTTGCCATTTGCATCCACACAATTTAATAATGCTATTTTTAGTATCAGCAATAGGGTAAAGAATAATAATTCTGGGATTTGTTTTTAAATTTTTTTATCAAATATATCAACCATTGATATTACTCAGCTTTTTTCCATTAAAACAATGTCCAATCTCACAGTTTTTTGGACAAAAACACAATAAAAGAATAAAAAATTAAACATTTTTTTTACTGACTTGAATAACTTATGAGGGAAGAATAAAAACTACAGAGGAAAAATAACAAATTTTAAATGTGAATCTTATTTTTCCCATGATACAAAGTTTCCCTTCCATAAATGGAGTTACTTGCTCAAGGCATGCTTCGGCTGTCTTAACTAAAACGCGAAATCCTAATGCCTAGCACTATGACCTGACCCGACCTTATCATAAAATGCTCCCTTCTTCCACTGTGTGAATCAGACTCTGTGGCCAGTCCAACATACTTTTGATGGGGATAGATCACCTACCAGAGAGGCAGTTGAGGTGGGTAAAAACTATCCATATGAAAGCATGAGTCTGTATCCCAGGAAAAATACCAAATTCTAAAGTAATTTGTATTTTTCCTAAAATACTAACCTACACAGAGTAATCTTGCTTAGTGCACTTCAGCTGTCAATGAATCTCAATAAAATAAAATACTTAAGGTTACGCCAATGGGAGCCGGCAACCTGGGTTGGCCCTGACCCTTCATTGTGTACATTAGCCTTCTGCATCTTTACTCTAGTCCACAGATGGGGAGAGACCGGGACTATGCGGGGTAGTATGCAGAGGGTAAAACTATACATATGAAAGCATCGGTTCGTATGTTAGGGAAAAGATAAATTACTTTAGGATTTGATATTTGTTCCAAAACAGTACGAACCTACACTTTCATATATGGAGCCTCAAAGGTGGAAAGCTGATCTCTCATAAGGTCATCAGGTGGGCATGTTCCAATGGGGCACCCACAAGGGAAGCCACACTTACTGCCCAGTCAAGGATTTCCTTCTGTACTGAAACTTGAGGTCACCATCATGCAGGAAGTGAGAAAGTGTTGTCTAAGTACTCACCAATCTGTAAGTGACAAACCTGAGGTCCTCCTGCTCCCTGAGTAAAGTTCCCCACATGCTCAACACTCCTACGTCACCTGTTGGGGCGCAACTCCTGAGCCCAAGGTGAAAACATCCAAGGACTTGTGTGCCAGGAGATCCTTGGGATAGAAGGAAGTGAAAGTTGATTGTCTTCCAGAAACCTGCTCTCAGAACTTGGAGGACCAAGTGGTTCTTCTTGAATGCTACTGAAGGGCTTATCCCCCTATCGTATGTGCCTTTGTTCTGCATGGGGGCGGGTTGCCAGCTGGACCAATCCAGTATGCCCTAAAGATGACTTCCCTCAGCTAAAAGAAGGTGGCATTTTTCGAGAACTCCCTTTTCTCACAGCCCATACAGATAAAGTCTCTCCTACAGGCTGGCCTGGGGGGGCCTGTACACTCGAGATAGGCTCTCAAGGACATAACTGGGCACAGTAGCATTTCATCTGTCCCCCTTACAATGATTTTCAAAGAAGGGGGCAGAAAAACTTACAAACTGCCGGTCTGGGGTCAAGGGGTTCTGGGTCTCTTCACCATGAATTCTGGTACACAAGTTAGCCTGAGGGACAACCTCCCCTAGGTGTGTGTGTGAGATGATGTATGAAAGGGAATGTAGTTCCCCTACTCTCTTGGTTGAGGCCAAGGCCAGGAGGAACACTGGTGTGAGGGTCAGGTCACTGTCCAATGCCTTCTTGAGTGGCTCTTAGGGCATCTGTCTCACTCAAGCAAGGACCTTGACCACCTCCCACTCTGAGTTCGACAAGGATTTGTAGGTGGGAGTCGGTATCAACTTATACCTCACTTGTTGGCTGTGTGGTTAAAATTCGTGTCACTGTAGTCCTGAGTTCTTGTCTTCCGTGGTTCGAGCCCACGAGACGACGAACTTATTATCAACTAAAAAATTTCCATTTGGGTAACATATATGAAAATATATTATTCCCGAGGTAGAGTGAATTGGATATTAAAGGACATTTGTAGCTTAATGCCTGTATATGAATCACGGTGATGTGATAAAAATTAATTCATAATATGGCTGCATGCGACAAACGCACTACTGTACATGGTTAGCATGGCAGAGGTGGGTTGATGTCAATTCTAAATACAAATACCTGAGTTCAACGGGGATTTGTAGGTGGGAGTTGGTATCAACTTATACCTCACTTGTTGGCTATGTGGTTAAAATTCGCATCACTGTAGTCCTGAGTTCTTGTCTTCCGTGATTCAAGCCCACGAGACGACGAACTTATTATCAACTAAAAAATTCCCCTTCGAGTAATAATAAAAACCAGTCATGCAATATCATGCTTTGTTACTGAGAGGGGTAACATAATCATTAGGTGGGGCCTGAACTTCTTTGTGGGTAACATATATGAAAATATATTATTCCCGAGGCAGAGTGAATTGGATATTAAAGGACATTTGTAGCTTAATGCTTGTATATGAATCACGGTGATGTGATAAAAATTCATTCATAATATGGCTGCATGCGACAAATGCACTACATGGTTAGCATGACAGAGGTGGGTTGATATCGATTCTAAATACAAAAAATATCTATCTGAGTTCGACGGGGATTTGTAGGTGGGAGTCGGTATCAACTTATCCCTCACTTGTTGGCCGTTTGGTTAAAATTCGCGTCACTGCAGTCCTGAGTTCTTGTCTTCCGTGGTTCGAGCCCACGAGACGACGAACTTTATTATCAACTAAAAAATTCCCCTTTGGGTAACATATACAGTATGAAAATATATTATTCCCGAGGTAGAGTGAATTGGGTGTTATAGGAAGTTTGTAGCTTAATGCTTGTATATGAATCACGGTGATGTGAAAAGAATTCATTCAGATATATATATACTGTATATATGTTTAAAGTTTGGTAAGCAAAAATCTAACCCAAAAGACAAAAGGAATTCTTCTCGTTTACACAATACATATTTCGAAAAATTAAAAACACTTCGTAATAACTTTGAAATTTTGGTAAAAATCTAACCCAAAAGACAAAAGGAATTCTTCTCGTTTACACAAAAACTATTTTAAAAAACTTAAAACACTTTTATAACAGATATGAAATTCTGGTAAAATAATTCCTAGGTTTGCCAATTTTTTATGGTGTCTCCGTTGTGTAGAGTTAATAAAATTTCTAATACTGTTATTAAAAAGCTGAGTAAAAATAATCTTGAATTCTCTTTTATTGATAGGATTATTTTTACTCAGTTCAAAAAAAATTATACCTCAAACTATCATCCCAAAACACACCAATATTAGAAGAAGAAGAAGAAGAAAGAAGAATTTACGAACTTTGTGTTCAGCCGCCATTTACATTCTGATAATGTTTACATTCTTAAAATCATCAGCTGATTGCATTTTACCAACATCATCACAGCCATAAGTTGCTAAATGCAACACATTTTTGAGATTTGTTTTTTCTGTAAATTATCACTGCCATGTTTAAGATTGCAACTTATTGTTTATAAATGTAGTAAGTTAAATGAAGTAAAGGTGTGATTTCGCCAGTATCAGACGTTTCTTTTGCTTCTTCTAAAACGTTTTGTGGCTTGCGCATTATTTGTTTCTTCAGCCACAGGTACAACTGTAAATTTAGTGGCATACTTTCCTAACACTTTCTTCTCCATTCAATGAAGGATGAATAAAGCTTTATTTTATTCTTATTTATGAAAGACACTTTTGAAAATTAGCAAACTTTAACAAGTTGACAACTGTAACGCAACCCGTAATAAGTGAATTAGTTATAGCAAACGGCTATTTCTCGATTCAACTGTTTATGTCAGTGCTTGCTGTTGTTTATGCCAGTGTCTTGCACGCAGTAGTAAATAGTTGTTAATTATAAGAAATAGTGATGAATTCTTGGACAAGTCATGATGCTGGTAAGCGTGATTTAAGGTATGAAGGTTCGCATTTAACCTAATGAACTTTAGCTTCTAGGCCTACTTATTAGTTAAAGCTAACTCGGATGTAATATGCACTATCAATGGTATCTACCTAAACCCAGACAGACAAAGAAAGCCTAGCATAGTGTAATCAACTGAAAATAAATCTTGCACTATACACAATGTATATGATGAAATCTTGTTTTGGACGAAATTTTAATGATCGCACGATACACGAGATCAAAAGATACGAGTATATACACAAATTACAGTTCTTTTGTATGCTACATATTTTTGAGTTTCACAGAATGTTTTCGTTGGAAATAAACTGTTCTTGTGTATTTACGCAGCAAGCTTCAGTTCCGAAATCTGAAAAAATCCAAAAACTGAATCGTGTGGCGCTGCCCTCATAGCCGCTCAAGAACTAATGGCGCTGATTCAAAAGCATTCTGGACCATGGTAATTCCCAGACCATGGAATGCCAGATTTTCGAGGTCAGACTGTGTGTGCATGTGTATATATACTGTGTGTGTGTGTAATTGTAATAGCCACAATGACTTCTTAACTTCTCGAATGCTTTGCGCTTTTTTGGATATGCTTGTCACTACAAAGCCTTAACATCCAAGTGTAAGAAATATGAAGAAATTATGTCTGGTAGTGGGAAACAAAGCCGCATTTCCATAATCACAACAAGGTCACGTTGCCAGCCTGACCATAAGAAAGATAAAAGTATATCGCCTCTCGTACATACATACACCTGTCGTTTCCAGATATATTTATTGGAGCTGGAACAGACCCATCCTCACCATCGTAGCTAAGTGGGCAATCGTTTTTATTGCATTTTTAGGCTAAAATATGTATGAAGAATCTATTGGTCACTTTTACCAGATACATAGTAGTAGTATTAAAGTAGTTCAACCAGACCACTGAGCTGACTTTCAGCTCTTATAGGGCTGGCCTGAAGGATCAGAATAAAATACCACATTGCCACATGTTCTCATACTGTAACAAATACACACAATACTTACATTTACTCATGCTTCCACGATGAAAAGGTATATTAAAATTCATAAGTTAGGTAATATTTAGAAAAAAATTTAATTTAAATTCGACAAATGCTATAACGGTTTCCGTGCTTTTATTATTTACTTATTTTAATATTTTATTAATTAAACCACAGTTCCTCATGAACAACAAAATTGGAACGACTGAAAATGTAAAAGATTCTGAAAAAATTCCATTCACCGATTTATTTTCAAAAGTTGACAGTTGCTGTTGGTCATACTTTGGACACTCACACAACACACGTCTGACCATTATTATCACCTTGCACTCTGAACA
>NC_089744.1:41044098-41046598 GCF_040412425.1 Macrobrachium rosenbergii
GATGGATAGAAAGGGGGAGTGGTTGATAGAAAGATATATTCTCTCTCTCTCTCTCTCTCTCTCTCTCTCTCTCTCTCTCATTGGCTGGAAGGGTTAGAAGTACATAAGTATATATTTTTAAGGGTAAAATCTTTAAGATGACTTTGAAATTATATTAATAATATCATTTCAAAGATGAATACACTAATAGGATAATAGTTTAAGGTATATCTGATGTAGTTTACTAGTTTAAGGTATACATTTGGTATTTGAACTTTAAAGATAGGCAGTTATAAGCATTTTTAGAGGGAGGGGTTGTTAAACTATTTGTGGATTTTAACTATTTACAGGGGGTTGTGGTACATATCCCCCACGAATACGGGGGCTGACTGTGTGTGTGTGTTTTGCATGTTCTAAGTTCACATTGTAAAATGTGCCTTGTATTTGTTTTTGATATGATCATTTCTCATATGTAATAATTTAATTGAATTTTGTTTAAAAGTCACTGTTTCAATGATAATTTATTTGATAATTTAGAATTGCAGCATGTCTTTACCAGTTGTTAGTCTCTATAAAAAAAACGAAATAAGAAAACAACCTATATAATTGATGAAGGGTTCTTTGCACAATAATTCAGCATCACAAATACTGATAAGTTTGTAGTAAAACTAGTCTGTATATTATTTTGTTAATTTCCTCAAAATTTAAATATGCCAAGGAAAATCATAAGTAAGAAATTTGATGTTACCTTTTTGGTAGTATCTGCCACATTTTCATTCATGTTACCACCTGTATTTTTACTCGATTTGCGAGTTTTGGGCCCTTGCCTTTTATTTGAACTTCTCCAGGGATCAGAAGGGGTCAAGCCCATCCCATCTGGTGTTTGATTATTCCCCATATCTTGTGGTTCCTCCTGTTGATCATTAACCTGCAACAAGGATTTACTTTTAGACTTAATCATAAATGAAAGGGTATTGGAAGCATAATCATTGTGTCTATGTTAATATTCAAATCAATGTATACCATATTTAAGCATGATGTAAAGCCACGTGTTAAGTCTACTCAATATTTTAAAAAATATATTCAAGAATATCCATGTACATATGCGAGAGAGGAAGTAGTGGGAAAAAGTTTGTCAGATTGTGCTCATAAATAGAAGTTGAAAACACAAGTTTATGGAAGGAATATCTAATCATTATTTGGTTGAATCTAAAGTGCAAGTTGGAGAGAAATGGGTGAGAATGTGACTGTAAATGTAATTATGACAAGCAGGTTAGATATGAAGGGATCATAGCCACTAGGGGTGCCAAGCCAATCAAACTCGGTGCCGGTCACTAGCCTGGACAAATAGGATTGGAGTCAGTAAGGGCATCAGTCACTGAAACATTTGCTAAAGCCAATTATTAAATGAACCATTCAAGATAGTTAACAGTTGCAGGAAGCTCATTAAAGGCTGCAACCCCTTTTGGGATAAGGTGAGAAGAGTTAGGTATGAAGGTAGTGGCAACATGGAATATGAGAGAATGAAAATGAGTAAGGGTTTTAAAGACAAGAGGGTAACAGAAGTGCAAGATGATTAGATAAATTCCTTGATGAAGTCTGATTACTGAATGTAAATAAAAATTTAGTTGCAACTACATGACAGAAGGGAAGATCATGAAGTGGGCTGTAGGTAATTGGATTAGGTAGTTAAGAAAGCAAGTGAAAAAGGAATAGGAGGCATTTAATAAAAACAGAAGGGAATTGCTGAGCAAGTATTTAAGGAAAAACACGTTATTCTAAGAAGAAATAAAAGAGTTTTGAATGTGGAAGACAGAAGAGAGGAGGAGGTGAATGTCCCAAGAATGAAGGAGTTAGTGTAAGTTTATGAATCCTTGTGGAAAAGGCTGCTGAAGACAAGGATATCACTTACAAGGGTGTGGATTAGAATCATGTCATGGGATATTTTTGGATCTTAGCCATCTTAATACAGACAAGCATATCTATACTATTTTGAAGAAATCTAAAAATTAACAGGTCATTGTGGTTATGGTAAATACACATATCTGGAACAAAAAACCACCAGTAGATCCTATCTATATATTTTGTCCTAAAAAGCAATACAGTTACTTATATACTTGCAATAATGGTGAGGACTGGTCCACTCCAGATCTAACAGATGTATCTGAACTCGACTGGTATGTATATGAATGGACAGAAACAGACTTACAAGGTTCTTTGTGGTTAAGCAGTTAATGCTAACCTCATTTGGACATATTAACTCTGGGTCTGAATCCTGTCCAAGGCCTCAGACTTTTTCCATTCAGTTCTTACTTTAGTTGTGACAATGTTATGGTAATTACAAATACTTTCATACCTGGTAAAAATATCAATTATCTATTTTTGTTTAATGTTTTTGTTTATGCTTTTTCCACATTTTATTAAACGATATGTACATTACCGTACTGTAACTTGTAATGAAATACATCAAGCACAAAGCAAAAATTATACATATACACAAAATTATACATATACACATTAT
>NC_089744.1:41051598-41164098 GCF_040412425.1 Macrobrachium rosenbergii
TTCAAGATTCCGTTCCCTATTTTCACTTGATTTCATCATAATACGAGCTTTACGTATTTATCGTTTATCAGCGTAAAAATAACAGTAATTTTAATTTTAATTACGATCGAGTTTCATCCATGTTGCCGATGGACGATAATTTACAGTGTAGTCATTAGCAACTTGAACATTGTTTTCTCAGCTTCAGCTACAACTTGCAGCTTAAATTTAGCAGTATATTTCCTTGACAAGCTTTTATCCATACCAAATAAGGGTATAATGTAAAAATATATCAGTCCTATTCTACTTAACGTCATTTGTGCTATAAGCTACGGTTGTTTATTACTGTACAATGGTTGAAACACCAGGTAAACGGCTGTTGTTATCCGATTCGGTTATAAGCAAAACAACAGTTTCTCGGTCAGTTGTTTATGGCTGCACGATTTTATTAAGAGTGTAACGTTACTAACAATACTTTTATCATTCTCTTTACTTTTCTAACTAGAAGATGAGATAAAGAGATGGAGGAAAAGTTGTCAAAAATTTGTCTCCTCTTACTGCCTGATCATGCTTTTCAGTCGCCTGCGCCTGTGCGAAATTTAAAAATATTTTATAAATAATATTGTCTATTGGTATTAATTGCTTACCCCATTGCAAAATCGAATTATCGTAAGGTGAAGGTGACTTACCGTAACTCAAGCATTACCTGAGTATTTTAATAGTTTTATCACAAAAATTGCATTTAGTCATGAAAATTAGATGAAAATACAGTAATTTGTGAATATTTCTCAGTGAAAAATAATGCGAATGGGCGAATTTCCCGCAAATAATGGGTAAATACGTTCCACAGAGAAATCCGTGAATACATGAGTCCGCGAATCTTGAGATCGCGAATAAGGGGGGTTTACTGTATATACAGGGTGGCCATAAAGTCTCTTTACAATTTAAAAAATGTATTACAAAAGCCACTGATGAGATATCTTAATCAGATTCGTTCTACATACTCAGCAGTTATCGAAGTTTTTAATCACACTGCATTTGTGTATTTCAGGTACCATGTTGATGAAAGAGGCACTGTTAAATGAACCCATAAAAAATGGCTACTCCTCAAGAAAAGGCAAAATGTGTCATGGTTTATTGAAACAAAATCGGATATGCAGACTCAGCAAAACTACATAACTAAGTATGAAAGAGATCCACCGTCACGTCTATCAATTCGGACATGGCACACGAAATTTATGGAGCTAGGGACAGTGTTGGATAAAGGGAGGAGTGGATGACCAAGAACATCTGAGGAAAACATCGCTCATGTAAGGCAAGCCTTTGATCGTTTTCCTGCAAATTCCATCCATACTGCTGCCAGACACTTACAGCTACCAAGTTCAACAGTACACAAAGTCCTAGACAAGAACCTGCAATTGAAGTGCAACTCATACGGGCACTGGAGCCAAATGATAAATCAAGATGAAAAGAGTTTGCAGTTAACATGCTGGAATGAATTTCTGAGGATGAAATGTTCCTCAACTGAGTTTTAGTGATGAGGCAACCTTTCATGTTTCAGGGAAACTGAACATACAATGTGAGAATCTGGAGATCAGAACATCCCCATGTAACTAGGAACTTCACTGAGATAATCCAAAAGTGAATGTGTGGTGTGGGATCATGTGCAATTTAATCACTGGTCCATTTTTCTCCTTGACATCAATTACTGCAGATGTTTACCTTGACCTTTTAACTGAATATGTGGCACCACAACTAAATGACCTTTAACCAACCATCATTTTCCTTAAAGATGGTGTACCGCCACATTGGGGAATGCATGTTTATGAGTTCCTAAATCAAATATTTCCAGACTAGTGGATCTCAAGGATGGCCCAATTCCCTGGCCACCTCGTTCACCAGATATCACACCCCTGGACTTCTTTCTATGGGGTTATGTACAAGATATCATGTATCGAACAAAGATACAAGACATCACTGATCTCAAGCAAAAGATCACTGATGACATTGCCACCACTGATGAAGCTATGCTATAGTGAACATGGAAAGAAATCGAGTAGTTCTGTCTTCATGTGGTTTGTGCAACTAATGGTGCCCATATAGAGGTGTATTAAATGAAGCACAAAAACTTCAATATCTACTCCTCATTTTGTAATGATTTACACATTTTTCAGTTTATTTGTTTGTAATAAATTTTTTAAATTGTTGAGACTTTTACAAACATGTATGTATGTATGTATGTATGTATGTATGTATGTATATATATATATATATATATATATATATATATACATATATATATATGTATATATATATATATATATATATAATATTATATATATATTATATATATATATATTATATATATATATATATATATATATATATATATATATATATATATATATATATATATATATATATATATATATATATATATATATATATATATATATATATATATATATATATATATATATATATATATATATATACATATATATATATATATATATATATGCATAATATATATATATATATATATATAATATATATATATATATATATATATATATATATATATATATATATATATATATATATATATATATATATATATATATATTATATATATATATATATATATATATATATACATATATATATATATATATATATATATATATATATAATATATATATATATATATATATATATATATATATATATATATATATATATAGACATATATATAATATATATATATATATATATTGTATATATATATATATATATATATATATATATATATATATTTATATAATATATATATATATATATGTATATATATGTATATATATATATATATATACATATATATATATATATATATATATATATATATATATATAGATATATATATATATATATATAAATTATGTTTTAGCTGGGGTCTAGTTTAACTAATGAGGTACACTAGATATACACAGCTTATAACACAAAATCTGGACTCTGGCCTTACAGGTCTGATAAAAAACATGTACACTCAGCAAGGAAAGTGAGGATACAGTTTTCATTAGATTTCGTTCATCGAATTTTAATTTTTTTTCTTACAGAAAACACATAATCTCGGTAAATTTATTTTATAATATGAAAATACAATGCAAATTATATCATATATGTTAAATCTGCAAAACAAAAATGTTCAGATACTTAAAAACACCATGCATGTCCGATATAATCAGAATTTCTCAGATGACTGAGTTCATAGAGATCTAAAAGATAGTGTGTGGATATCTCGGTGTAGTACTGTTTATCAGAACAGCAATATTTACTCGTTTTCCAGTTATGAACAGGCTTTATTATTGCATCATCATACGAGGAAATGATAATTTCTTTAATTTTACACATTCATATTTGTATTTCATGTTGTTAAAAGTCAGCTGGAATTAATGGGTAAATGTTGTGACAGCTAGGCAGGTTGACCAAATCTATTTAAATCCCCAAGAGAGTTCCCTATGATTTGAGGAGCAGAGCGAGAACTTCTGCCGGCGGAAAACACAACTGGATATTTCTTGATGTTGCCATCTCTCTCTCTCTCTCTCTCTCTCTCTCTCTCTCTCTCTCTCTCTCTCTCTCATCATAAGATTGCATCTAAAAAGAAAAAAATGTTCCTTTATTGTTCCCTACGTTTTCGTTGACATTGCTCAAAGTTTTTTAACTTTGATTTCACTATGGAAGATCGTGTATTTGATTATGCAAGCATTCCGCTCATTTGTGTAAGGTTACTTAGTAGGTTATGTCGAAAAATGTTTATTTTGCTCAGAACTGTTGCGTAAAACAACTTGAACGAATACTGTAAAGCTTACTACCGCATTTTAAGTATTAATGATTTCAGAATCGTAGAATATGACTGAAAGTTATAGGAGGTAAAGCAAAAAAACGAACACAATAAGACTGAAGCTCCTCCTTTCTAAAGTTGCCTGATGTCGCATTATTGAGCAATATATGTCGAAAGATTTAAAAACTGTATCCTAACTTCTTCTTGCTGAGTGTACATCAAAATATGGCTGAAGGCCTAACTTCAAAAGGGGAGTGATTAGGTAAACTCTGGGGTTTAACTTAATTATATTTACAAAAGAAAACACGTCAGATACAAAAGATCTTTGTATCTTCCTGGGATTGGATCCCACTCATCATCAGGTGGTGCTGGTGTCGGTCTGACCGCAAGTCAATGCAGGCAAGGGGAGGCAGCATTGTTCCAGTTCCCTTTGGTGCCTCCTACATGTTTCTTGCTTCAGCTGACAGCTGACCTGTCCCTTCCAGGGGATTCACTCCTCCCAGATCAGCCTCTGGAATTTAAGGGGCATGCTAATCGACAAATTTCGAGGAATTATCAATTTTTAGTTTTTCACAGTTTTGGATTGGTATGTCTAAACAAATATGTCCTGAAACATTATTGCAATAAAATTTCTTTAAGTGGGTTTCTTTTACATTTTTGTTCACCGCGTTTACCAGCATTTGAGCGGCATTGAGCAAAAAATTGTCGCAAACTTTCTGTATGACTTTTTAGGTGGAAGTGAGAAATATACTTTACTTTCCTACTAAAATACACATTACCTACGATAAAAACTGGCTCTCTCTCTCAAAAAATATAACAGAGTAAATATGTATCTATGTATCTCGATATTGCCCTGTGAACAACATTGAGCGACAAACTTTCGCACAATGTCTGTATGACTTGATGATTCTGGATAGCAAAAAGCAGAAAGTGAGAAATTTACTTCAGTGTCCTACTAAAACTACCCATTTTCTACGATAACAGCTTGTTCGTTCTCTGAAAAAATTTTAAAAAAATATCAAAGTAAATAAATATATATCCAATCGACATTTTGAACTCGTTATAACAGATGTACCATGCCAACTAAAGAATACATATATGATATTTTATATTTCTGGACATATTTCTGTGTATTTTTGGAAATATGAAATTGTATTAGTAGGTAACAGTTCCAAACATAGCGCCGGATTTTACCAAAAAACCATCTCCATTTGTGTCAGTGGTTCTGGTTCAAGTGGTATCCTAGTGCTTTGTGACGCATCCTTTTTCAATTTTCGTACCGTATAGTGCATTCACACAATTCCATCGCCATAAGCAAGAGAAGGTAGAACCTCCTTATGGGAGAAATTTGAAAATTGTGTCTCAAAGTTTGTTACAAGAGGGACGAAGCAAACGGTAAGGATCACACCTGGGAGAGCAACAACACCAGAAACCCATACCTAAGTAAGGGATTAAATTTTTGTTTTAGTGATTACAATTTTTAATTAATGATTATAATAAAATTATAAAGGTAGATCTAAGTAGTAACTCCATTGATTTCCTTCTAACTTTTTCTCTGACTTTTGGTTGCTAATTATGGATTTACCTTCATGTTTGTTTGCACGAATGTAATTAACCTGTAATTAATGAAGTCCATCAAACAAGGGGTTTCCATCTGAATGATCTTCACAACAGAGCACGGGTATATACGTCTGTTTGGAACGGTTCATATCCCGTACAAGTGCAATTTGTTAAATGGATAGCATATCACCCCCGCCGCCACCTCCCCGGGAAAACTAAACACGGCTAAAACGATTCCGTTTAATAAACAAATCCTAGAGTATCAGAAGCCCCTAAATTGAAGTGTAGAAACCAGTTTCCGAGGTTAGGGCTAATACTTGATAATTTTATATAATTATATATCCGAGAAAACATTTTGCTGCAGTGAGTTGTCGTCTGACTGGTGACACGTAGCCTTGGTCGTTTGAGCGTTTGTTTACTTTATATGACAGGCAGTTGTTTTTATTTGCTCTCCAATATCAAAACGAAAAAACATGTACAGTGGTAGCGTTAGGTCATGTAGAAAATTTGATTATTTGTTATGAAAGCTTTCAACATAAAATATAGGTTTTCTGTTGTATCCAGATGTGAATGATTGATTTTTAATTTATTTCCATCGCAAATGAATATATCCTTAATACGGCAAATGATATACAGTTATACAAAATTAATAAAATATACGACTTGTCAGAATACTGCACCCCTCAAGTAATAAGCTTTGTTTACTGATATCATTTGCCGGGGAAGGATAAGTGTTAATTTTGGAAATAAACCTTAAAATTTTGTAAATCATATTCAATAATAAAAAAAAAACAAGTCATAGAAAAACCTATATTTTATGTTGAAACAATTAATGTCCATAATAAATAATAAAACTATATTGATGGCATATACTTTTATAGGTTATGAAGAAACTTTAGGGTGAGTGTAAAACGATAGGAACTAAACTTTCCTAGAATACCATGTACTGGCCTAACCTCATTAGGGCATTTATTTTGATAATTATTTATTACGAAAAAAAATTCGCATTGATAGCGTATAGCCTACTATCTTTTATAGGTTATGAAATCAGTATATTGGTATCATATATTAATGGATTTATGTTATGAAAAAACTTTGGCACTGATATATATATATATATATATATATATATATATATATATATATATATATATATATATATATGAATATATTTACTGTAATACAACAGTCGTATAAATATTAGGCCCATAAGACACTGTTTGAATGTTGCAACCACATATATATTTCGAGCACTTCCTTCGGTGCCCCTGTTCCACTGGTAAAATATGGGGAGATGATCCCATACAAATGTATATATACTGCCACACCTACATTTGCTTTGTATTTATACTCTTGTAACACATCATGTGTCCATATTTTACCACTGAACATGGGGTGTTATAGGTATTCAAGGAAGTGCTTAAAATATATGGATGCAACATAATAGTGAATTATCTCTTTAGTTGGTCTCACAGCCGGGTATATGTGTATATATATGATAAATATATAATATACATGATGGATATATATAAATTGAATCAAAGGTGTGGGGTTTTCCCAAACTAAAAATTCATATCCAGGTTCTTCCAGTCACCAAAAAGAAGCTTGGAATCTGATAACTGTCTGCTGTCAACGCCTTGTAATTATATTGCCAAGGTGCATGTCAATTGGTCATTGCTGAGTCGGGAGGTTGGGGTAAACACACTGGTATATGGATATATTATATATATATTTTAGTGCAGTTACCCTATTCCAATTTCCGGGGGACTTGTATGGCCTATTGGGCAGTGGCCACAAAGTTCAATTGAAAGACCTTGGTTTATTAGATGTGAGTCAGAAATTTATTTCTGAAGCACTATCCTGTACACGTGATTGTGTTTGTCCCTTATGTTACTGGCAAAAGGGATGAAAATCCATGCAAAACAGGAAATTTCTGTTTTTAGGTTATAGGGAGTTCACTGCTCACTACATCATAAGACTGCCAGTCTATCCTTAGATTGCAGTTGCCCTAGGTTCCAGGTTATTTATGGATGTTTTTGTTTTATAATATTTTCAATTGAAAACCTTTACTCAGATATGTTATAGTAATAATTTTATATATATATATAGGATAAATATTTTATATTGTTTTATACAAAATATGCTTTAATTGCCGTATGAAATTAGAACATTGTGTTATTAACAATAATAAGACCAAAAATTACTCACTTCAACCAGATACTTGAAACCTAAATGACAAACATACTTAATGATTTTTGCATATGTAAGCGATCAGAATAAATTTATTTTAAAATGAGAAAATCAATGTAGGAACAACTTATGGGTGAGGTTTTTTCTTTTATAAACAGACATAGTTGGACTTTAAATGCGTTTTATCATTTTTTAAAAACTATATTAACTGTTTTACTCTGGTTTTATTTTATATATAAGTCTCATGAACAAATATATATATATATTTATATTCATTCATTATATATTCTATATAATATATATAGTATCTATGAAATATATGCTTTAAAACATTTAAACAAATATTTATAAATAATATATAGTTATATGCAGAGTTCACAATCTCAAAATATATATATTAATATATAACATGTAAATAGATTTATAGTATTTCTAATCAAGTTTAATCCCCAAAGCTTTAATTTATTAAGTGATCCAATTTTGTTGTAAAATCAAACCATTATATTTTTTATATCATCAATTTCTCAAGTGAAGTAATTTAATTAGGTAACGAACCACTAAATGTTTTCTGATAATTTATTTAATAATTTGGAATAACAGCATGTCTTTAAACTGTTACAAAGTTTGTAAACAAAAAAAAAGTACATTATACAATTGATGAAGGGTTCTTTATAAGAATGAATTTGCATCAAAAATGTTGATAACTGAAATTTCTAAGGTAAAACTGGTTTGTATATTACTTGGTATCAATTTTCAAAAGATTACCTTCACTTAAAATATGCCAAGAAAATCATCACTAAGGAATCTGACAACATTATATTTGTTAATATCTGTCATACGTTTTGATATAGGGTCAAGGTCATCCCATTAGAACTTATACAATTTGATATTATTCTATATCTTGTGGTTCCTAATGTTGGTCTTTAACCTAGCAACAAAGTTTAACTTTAAGAGATCAATCATAAATGAAAGGGTACCTTGGAATTGCATGCAACACCTTGTATATTTCTTGCAACTATTAACCACCTTAGCTCACATTTAAAAATTATATAAAGTCATGTGAAAAGTTTGACAATACATTTTACAAACAAAAAGCAGCAAGAATATCCATGTACATGAGCCGTCTGCCTAGAGAAGAGTGGGAAGAAGTTTGCCAGCAGATTGTGCTGACATGTCTCTAGATCAGTTGAAGTTGAAAAACAGGTTTGATACATAGTGGAAAACCTATTTTTGGCAGTTGCTGTTGCATCCTCAATGAGTTACCCATTCCATGGAAATACCTAGAGCTCCATGGTGACCATTTCCTTAATATCAAAGAATTCTCTTTTAGCTGGTCTCACCCAAAAGCTGTCATTGTGTCGTAGTGATAAACATTTCTTTCATACATGATGGACTAATATAATGAACTCAAAGATAAGTTAGGCTCTTCCCCAAATCTTTACAGTGAGGCTGTATATCCAGGTTCTTCAAACACCAAAACCTTTGCTTTAGAAGGATGCTGGAGTCTGCCATATTGTAATATATATGGATATATATATATGATATATATATACCTATATATACAACACAGCATATTATAATATATATACTAGTATAATATGTATATATAAATGGAAAAACATATCAAAACATTATATATATTACATGATACACAAGTTATCTATAAGGAATACATTTTAAAATCATATATATCATAATAAATGAGTATAATATATAGGCAAACATCAAAAAATTTTACTGAGATGCATATGAATACTTGTAGATATGGTCATATGTAACGAATATGGCGTATATGCAGGTTGAATATATATATATATATCATGACTGACGGCAGATGCAATATACAATATAAACATATAAACAATAAAATAAGACAATATTAATTTATATATAAGTATGTATAATCAGTCATAGGTATGTATAAAGATGTGATAGCAATATGTCTATAAATACACTGTATATGTAAACAAAATGTGTTATATAAACAATTAATATATAAACATATATATATATATATATATATATATATATATATATATATAAAAATATAAACATATATATATATATATATATGTATATATAAGTATATAAGAACCCACAACAGAATATATGTAGATATCATACAGCCTCACACATATATATATATGTATGTATATTTACTATATATATATATATATATATATTATATATATATTATATATATATATATGTATATATGTATGTATATATATATGTATATATGTATGTATATATATGTATAAATTCAGCTATGTACGACCTATATAAAACAAAAAAACTTATATATATATATATAAATATATATATAATATATATATATATATAAATATATGTATGACATATATATATGTATTATACCTTATATATATATATATATATATATATATATATATATATATATATATATATATATATATATATATATATATATATGTATATATGTATGTATATATATATGTATATATATATATATATATATGTATATATATATATATATATATATGTATGTATATATATGTATATATGTATATATATATATATATATATATATATATATATATATATATATATATATATATATATATATATATGTATGTATATATGTATATGTATGTATATATGTATATATGTATGTATGTATGTATATATGTATATATATATGTATTTTTATAAATATTACTGCTGTTCGCCTCGAACATTTTGTTTGTAAAAAATATCAGCCTGACCAAGACAGGGAAATTGCCTTTGTCTGCATTAGAGCGTCTTCAGTTCAAACTTTAACGTCCGTTGGAGAAAGGAATAGGTAGTTAGGCCTTCCACCCTATTAAACTTTAAGAATAGGTGGTCCTAAGGTCCCTTTTTTCCTTTCTACCTGTCTCTCTTGGCAAATGTTTTTAACAGAGCGTAGACACCTAGGGGCATGACTGTAGGCCTGTTTTTTGACCCAGGCCGGTCAGAGAACAGGCAGAGAGAATCAAGCTGGGGAGACAACACGTCCCGGGGCCTCTCCCCTTTTCTTTGTCTATTATTCTATTAGTGAAGTGAAGAAGAAATTGCAAGAAATTCCACGTCGTCCGTTGATGCGCAACAACGTTCGTCCTAAGGTAAAGTCTGTCTTTTGTTCAAAACTTCGCCCATTCTTTTATCTTTTCTGTATTTCCCAATTTTTTTGTTTCATTCTCCAGCCACCATTTAGGGTATATGTGTTTACGAAGTCTAGATTAAGTCAAATTATTATATTGTTAGCTTCAATTGTCCCAGTAAGTTATTCCAGTAAAATATTTTAATTTCTGGTATTCGTTGCAAAATCATTGGTTGGGAAGAATCTTGATGTTTATTTTGTATTTAATACCATCTTAACAAGTAGAGATATTTTGGAAGAACCGTTGGTGACGTTTAAAATCTTTTCATCTTGAATATTCTTTGTTAAGGTTAATAACCCTTAACTGGCGACCTTTTGATTAATTAACGTCTGTCTTTGAGGTTAACTTTTGGCTTCAAGTGACAGGTTACGTGTAATCTTGGTTTGCAGGGCCGTAAAAATTCCGTAAATTGAATAATACATGATCAACCAAGACACACGTAACATTGACGACCTTGCGTAGAATCTAAAGTACATTTTAGAGAAAGAATCTGGAGAAAAGGAAATTAATTACATTAATTCCAAAAATAAAAGTCAGATATTGAACTCCATTTCATTCTTCCAAACAAGGAACCAGGCATAATAATAAGCAGTTATAAGAAGTATAGTGAGAATTAGCGAGAATTAGGTAGGAAAGGGTGCATCGAGAGCAGAGCGAGTCATAATTTGTAACATTGTAAGAAAGGGCATTTTACCGTGTTCGGATCGTGAAGTCAAGTCGCTCAAGTAACGAATTCAAAGACCGAATCGCGGAACCCATTTTTCATGTACACAAAGTAATTTACTAATCGCGTCGGCAATTCCGATCGTTATTGTTTGCATATAGCGGGAATCATTCAAAACCGTGTCAGTGAAGTAGCAAACGAACTGAAATAGTAATTTTACAATAAAGGTACGTTCAACAACGTAAATTTACGTCCAGGCAGAACTAGCATTTCTCTTTTCATTCCTGTTTGTTTAAACGGACGTTTTAGGGTGGAAAATATGATAACAAAGACACAAAGTTGTTTGGTAATTTGTTTTCCATCCTTAACGTAAAACGCTATGCATGATTGGTATATTTAAAGTAAAATCTGGATACCTGCATTTATTTGTTCGTTGTTTTGAATTTGTTTGAAAAGAAAATACCGCCATCTTGATTCTCCGCCGTGTTCGCGGATTGTTTTGAAATTGTTTGAACTAGAGGAACCGGCCATTTTGGTGTTCCTTCGCCGCCAGAGGTTGTTTTTGAAATTTAGGCCTAACGGGACCTTGGCCGCCATCTCAAAGACCTTGTTATTGTGACCTCGACTCTGCTCCCCAGCCACTTTGGGGCATTTTTTTTTTTTGGCATAGTAGACCCACCTCGCAATATCTTAGCTAGAAAAAACCAAAAGATAATTTACAGGAAAGATAGGCCTTAGTTAGGAGTAATAAAAAGTTCCTAAGATATAATTTATAAAAATCATATAAAGAAAGAATTTAAAATTTTACGATAAACTTTTGTGTCGGCTCCCAGGAAAATTAAGATAATAAAGTAATCCTAAGGAAGCCAATACCATGATATCATTTTATTAAGAAATTGTGCATGTATAAAATCTTTGTTTACATGTTCTACACAAGAAATTCTGATTGAAAACTCTCTCTCTCTCTCTCTCTCGTCATTGATAACATTCCTAACCTAAGTGTACGTGACCCTCTTCAAAGAAAGAACGGCCGACACAGAAATTAAATTAATAAACCAAATAAAGAAACACCTCTGTCCCACAATAGATGAGGACAAGTTAAGAGTAATTTACAGTGATAAACTGTCGGTCACGACTGAGGCCTGGTATCCAGACCCAAGCAAACCATAGTTTGCACCTCTGAAAAAAAGAAGAGCACTGGGGCCCGGTACTGGGACCAGCCACTCAAAAGTATCTAAAGAAAAAAAAAAAAAAAAAAACCCAAACACTTTATTCCACAGTGCCAATAATTTGCTGCACTGTCATCAATTGAATAGCTTACTTTTCTTTCTCTCTCTCTCTTTTACCTTCCCTTTCTCTCTCATTCAATTGTTGCACACTGCAGGGGTGTAGAGTGCCTTTCCTCCCATATAGCCTAGTTGGACTCCAGTAGAGGGTCCTTTAGGAACACATTGGCACCATAGTGCCACCAACAAGCATATAAGGAAAAAATAAAACAAAACAAAAGGGAACACAGAAGAGAAAGTTCTTCTGGAACCTAACCTGCACCAGTGCCTAGGGATACTGAGTGCCACCAGTGTGACCTGTACACGGCACACCCAAACTACAGTGCCACCTTTTGAAAGGGTGCCACGTCATTGAAGAGACACTTCCTCGCTGCCCAAGCACGCCCAGTCGACCCGGTTAGACGCCCTTCCCACCAGAACCATGGCAGCAGAGCATTATAAAACCTTCCTGGGGCTGGGGACGGCGGCAGGTCTCACTGCTCGGAACTTACCACCTGGGTCAAGGAGCAAGTGGACGACTTGGCCAAGCGGGGAGAAGGAAGAAAGAGGAAGAGCAGAGGAAGTATGAAGCCGAGCAGAGGAGTGTATGAAGAAGAACAAAGGGCGTATGAAAGCAGAGGCAACTAGAAGAGGAAAGAGAAGAAAGAAGGAGACAGCATGAGTTAGCCTGCAAGGAAACTGAGTTAGCCCTAAAGAGAAGGAGCTAGAGCTTGAAAGAGCGAAAATGGAGAATGCCGAAGCTATGGCTAGCCATCAAGCCTCCAGTCCTACACCTGCTGCATCAAACGCTCCAATTTCGAGCATCAATTCCCTAGTCCCCAAGTGGACTGAGGACGAGCCAGAAGCATGGCTGGAGGAGATCGAGGCTCTTTTCGATAACTACAGCACCACGGAGACGGAGAGAGCCTTAATACTAGCCAAGCATATGGAGGAAAAGCCAAGGCAGCGCTTCGCTCACTGGAGAAGAGCCAGAGAGGCAACATGGCGGAAGTTCGTAGAGTCATTACAAGGCCTACGAGATAACCCCAGAAAAATGGAGACAACGGTTCCGAGGTCTTGCCAAGGAAGTCGGCTGGTCTTGGACGGAATGGGCATGTCACAAAACCCAGTCCGCATGCGCTGGTTCGACTCCTTGGCCTGCACGACGTTTGAGGATCTTTTCAATCGACCATGCTAGAAGACCTTTTCCAATGTGTGCCAGGGCCCCTTGCTGTATATCTTAACGATAAACAGCCCTCCACACTTATGGAAGCTTGTCGCATGGCTGATTCGTGGGAAACTTTCAATCAGTCGCATAGCACCTCTCAGAAGCGAATCATCCCTCCGGCCTACCTCTCGAACTCCACTCGCCCAAAGAATGGACTGCCTAGCAAGACCCTGTGCAACTATTGCAAGAAGGGGGCCACGCTGAAGCTGAGTGCCGATACAAACTCCGGCACTAATAAGCAGCCTAACCCTACCAGCCAGAACTCCGCTCCCGATTCATCCGCTCAGCCCTCTCCTCCAACAGTTACTGCAGGCCACCGAGCCCATCCAAAAGGCCCGTGCAAATCCTGTGGGGCTGCTAGCCACTACAATGCTGGATCTCCGGCCTGTCCACATCATGTCCCCACCACCAAATTTGTCAACCTAATCAGCACTTCATTTTCTGCTGCTGGTCCGCACCGGATCCTTACCCCGAGAGACTGGAAACCCAGTTCATCTCGGTGGCCCCTCTTCAGAGCACTAGCCTGCCAGTGACCCTTCCGGTCACAGTAGACACTGCGGCAGACATTAGCCTGATCACTAGGGCCCAAGTGCCAGCCGGTGCCATGGTTGACGAAGAAACCCGGTGGGAAATGAAGTGGATAGAGGGCCACACCATCACCGTTCCTACTGTCCAACTCCAGGTAATGACACCTTGGGGCCACCCCACGCCTTGGCGTGGTAGGTGGAATTCGCCCGGAGTGGTCTTCTTGTTGGGTCGGGATCTTCTCTGCGGAAGCCCGTTACCAACGCCACTTTGCAGCCACGTTACCTCCTCCACGGAGGCCCCATCCTAAAACTCTCAATAATGACAAACCTCCACCTTCCGCCCACCAAAGTGGTCCGCGGAAGGGGCATAACCCAACCTATTTCAGGCCTAGCCCTCTCCAATCGCGAAGGGCTGGCCCACCAAGAGGTCCTCCCCTCCCTGAAGAGAGATTCAGGAGGAGCAGTACCGCTGCAGGACGTGCAAGCGGGCAGACCACTCCACAAATTGGGAGGGCTGCCCAAGCAAGCAATGCCCAGCGGACGCCCGAACAAAACTCTCGGAGAGGCTACGATCTCCTGCTGGGGCAGGAATCTCTGCCGCAGCCAAACCAAGTCGTCCGAGAGGTATTGCACCTCCGGACCCCTTGTCAGGCATGCCTGACCCTCAACTGCTGCCAGTGCCACTTGCGAGCACTGAGCAGTGCCAGACTCCGTCCGCCACGGACGTTGAGCTACCAGTGGAAAAGGCCCCTATGCCGGGTCTAAATCATGAGGCGAATCCTCCTCCGGGAGATTTAGGATTCCCCATGCAGTTGATCATCGCACTGGAGAGCACTCCAGCTTCTTCTTTGCAAGATTCTTCTTTGCAAAATTTGACTCCAGGATGAACCCTGGAGGATCGAAAATGGTACCCCTTCCTCTGGAAGACCAGGAACTGGCATCCTCGGACGCAGAAGTCGAGATCGCTCGCTCAGGTTGTCGCAGCAGCCGGAGTAGGGAGTCCTCCCAGCTTTTGCAGTTGCCCTGACTTTGCGCCCGCTAGCCCTTCTGGCCTGTCCCCAGAGTCGGTGCCCTCATCACCTCCTAGGCCAGCTACTGATAGGCCTTGGAGGAACCTGAAGAAGAAGAAGAAGGGGCGGAAGAGAGCCCAGTAGTTGCCGAGCTATACGCTCATCCTGGCACTAGTGCCCTCTCGGCACAGTGCCCTAACATCTTAAGAGTGATCCTGGCCCCTTGCCCAGAGAAGGTAGCCAGTGTGATCTCTTCCTTTTATTTGTACATAGCCTAGGCCACCTTAAAGTACAGTACATCAATTTAGTAGCCTTGTTCTTTCCACTTACCACCGAGCCGCAGTAATCACGTAAGTAGCATAACTAATTTCAGTAATCTTAACTATTGTGAATTGAGCCACGATGCTCGTGACACGCATGGCCTAAGACCTCAGTGAGGCACCCATTTATCATATGAGGCAACCTCATGAATTAACTAGTAAATTTTTAATTGTATTAAACATAAACCATGTTGTAATTTAGTTAGAATATTAACTCTTATGTTGGTGCTACGGGTCGGGTTAGGATAGGTTAGGCTAGGAATATCATAGAACGTACCACTAGGCTAGGTCTAAAACATCATGATTGTAGGAGGTAGCCTATAATAACCGTGAGCACCTTCTAGTACTATTAGAATTAGGTAAAGTAGTGATTATAGCTCATATCCTATCTAGGGTTAGGTAGTTCTGTAGCTAGGTAGGCTAACCAGGACTAATCTGCTCAGGGGAAGAAGAGTAACCTAATAGAGGCGAACAGCTTGTTAGTATAGACCTTCACGCCCGAAAAGGGAGTGAAGGCCCTCTTAAGGGGGAGCTTTTATAAATATTTACGCTGTTCGCCCTCTTAACATTTTGTTTGTATAGAAATATCAGCCTGAACAAGACAGGAAATTGCTTTGTCCCATTAGAGCGTCTTCAGTTCAAACTTTAACAATCCGTTGGAGAAAGGATAGGTGGAAAGTTAGGCCTTTTTAGGGAATATTTCCCTAAGCCTTAAGAATAGGTGGTCCTAAGGTCCTTTTTCCTTTTACCTGTCTCTTGGCGAATGTTTTTAACAGAGCGTAGATTGCCCTAAGGCATGACTGTTTTTGCCCTTTTGGCCGGTCAGAGAACAGGCAGAGAGAATCAAGCTTTCTGGAGAGACAACACGTCCTGGCGGGGCCTCTTCCCCCTTTCTTTGTCCATTATTCTATTAGTGAAGTGAAGAAGAAATTGCAAGAACCCACGTCGTGTTGATGCGCACAACGTTCGTCCTAAGGTAAAGTCGTTTTTGTTCAAAACTTCGCCCATTCTTTTATCCTTTTTTGTATTTCAAATTTTTTCTTTGTTTCCCCTTCAGCCACCATTTAGGTATATGTGGTACGAAGTCTAGATTAAGTCAAATTATTATATTGTTAGCTTCAACCCCGTTATTCCAGTAAAATACCTAGGATTTAGGTAAGCAAAGTCAGGTTAAATCTCGATGCTTTTGTATGCCTAGTGCTCGAATTGTTTGGAAGAACCGTTGCGTTTTAAAATCAAATTCATCTCAAATATTCTTTGTTGACGGTTAATAAAGTCTTTAACTGGCGACCTTTTTAATTAACGTCTGTCTTTAAGGTTAACTTTTGATTAATTAAGTGGCTGTTACGTGTAATCTTGGTTTGCAGAGACAGGTAAAATTTGGCCTAAATTGAATAATACATGATCAACCAAGACACACACGTAACAATATATATATATATATATATATATATATATATATATATATATATATATATATATATATATATATATATATATATATATATATATATATATATATATGAATTAAGTTTTTTGTATAAAACACTTTTATTTAAACTATTTCAACATTTAAATAGTGTTTTATGGGTCCTTATATTTATATTACACTGTAGTCAATTACAAAAAAGACATTTATATATATATATATATATATTTATATATATAAATATATATATTATATATATATATAAATATATATATATGCTGCATATATATATATATTATATTCGATGATATATATCTGTTCACTGTTGTAAAATCTGCCTTGTATTTTTTATATCATCATTTCTCATACGTAGTAATTTAATTATGGTAACGACCACTGTTTTCATGATAATTTATTAGATAATTTGGAATGGCAGCATATCTTTAACTGTTGTTAGTATTATACAAAACAAAAAAAAAAAAGTACCTATACAATTGATGAAGGGTTCTTTGTGAAATAATTCTGCATCAAAAATGTTGATAAGAAATTTATGGTAAAACTGGTCTGTATATTACTTGGTTACTTTGCTTAAAATTTAAATATGCAAGGAAAATCATCAGTAAGGAATTTGACACATTACCTTTTTGTTAATATCTGTCACGTTTTCATTCAAAGGGGTCAAGGTCATCCCATTTGGCGTTTGATTATTCCCCATATCTTGTGGTTCCTCCTGTTGGTCATTAACCTGCAACAAAGATTTACTTTTAGATTTAATCATAACTGAAAGGGTATTAGAAGTATATTCTCTGTGTATATGCAACTATTCAAACCAATGTATACCACATTTAAGCATTATATAAAGTCATGTGAAAAGTCTACAATACTTTTAGAAAATATATTCCAAGAATATCCATGTAAATATGTGTGAGAGGAAGTAGTGGGAAGAAGTTTGTTAGATTGTGCTCATAAATAGAGGTTGAAGTTGAAAAAACAGGTTTTGACATAGGAAAAACCTATTTTTAACAAGCATAAGTCTTAATTTAATCCTCAAGGAGTTACTTCTTCCATGGTCTACTAGAGCTCCATGGTGACCAAACTAATATCAAAGAATTCTCTTTAGCTGGTCTCATGGAAGGTACTGTATTGTGTCGTAGAGATAAACACTGTAACACATGTTGGAGTATGTAATGGACTCAAAGATAAGGGGGCACTTTCCCAAATCTTTACAGTGAGGCTGTATATCCAGGTTCTTCCACCACCAAAACCTGCTTGGAAGAAGAAGTGATTAGTGTATATGTGCATTCCGCCATATTGTCTACAACAGACCTGTGCGGAGACCAAGAAGCATTACTTTCTGTTGGTCAATGCAGAATGATCCCGTGCCCAAATCCCATGCCTTTTCATCAGGGAAGTGGGAAGGTTTTGAGGACTCAACAGCAACTACCTAAAACAGGTTTTTCCAGTGTCAAAACCTGTTTTTTGATAGTGTAGTCGCTTGTTTCGTCTTCAAGGAGCTTTACAAAGAAATTGACAGGTGATGTAAAGGCTTAAGCTCTCAATTTTTAATCCCAACACCCCAAAGAAAAAACATTTCTGGTCCGAGTCAAGCCACAAATTTCAAGCCCCATTCTTTACTCCAAATACTCCTCAGGTTTTGGTATCAAAGAACAAGAAACTACACACGAACTTATGTTTTAGGATGTGATTTACAGTGGTTTTACCTACGCATGCCAAGTCTGGTTGCAGTACTGTCATCCTTCTCCCAGCGATGGTTAACATACTCACCATCTATAAGACCCCGTGTTTTCTGCAGTAGCGCCTAGGGGTTAGGACTAACCATAGCACCCACTGATACATAGTGTAGTCAAATTAATAATGTTTTTTAAAAAATACTGTCTCTGATGACCATCCTGTACATTCAAAGATTTCTTCGAAAGAGACATTTCTGAAGAAGGGCAACGACGTACTCACTTTCCTAATATCATGTGACCTAGGAAAGGAGTGTGAATTTGCCTTTTTAATGAGAGACACTATGTACAATCATTCTCAGCCCTTGTAGGGAGAATGGTTTGTTTCACTGGGGTGCAGGAGAATCAGGCCCTCTGGGATGTTTGCCGTGACTTTTAGGTAAACTTCAAGTGCTTTAACCAGGCATAATGTCTTGTCTGCTAAATTTAGTTTTCTTATCAAAATGGCGGATTTCCTTCTTAAAGGATTCTAATCCTTCGCTAGGAATGATGGACCAGGGGACAATAACAATTGGTCAGCTGTTTGCGTGATGCAGCGTCCCCATCTAAGAGCGCCCAGTTCACTAATATGAGCTCCTGAAGCTAACACAACCAAGAAGATCACCTTTTGCAGCATATGAGTTGTGGTTGTACTGGGTCTGCTGAATAGAGGGGTTGATAGAAGTCTAAGCACCTTGTTCAGGGACCAAGTAATTGGAAGCCTTTCAAAACAGGTCTTTGTAGTGCAAAAGGCTGGAGAAGGGAAGTGACAATTTCTATATTAGTCAATCCTGAATCCCTAAAGCAAGGATTCCATTAATGCTACCTAGTATGCCATGATTGTTATAACAGCAAGGCATTTGTCTTCAAAAAGGTATTTGAGAAAATTTAATAACAGCAAGCCGTTTGTCTTCAAAAAGGTATTTAAGAAAATTTAAAAGTGTTTCCATAGAAATTTCAACTGGGCTCTCATTATGGATATAATCTAACCATATCTTCCATATGGACTGGTATTGTCAGACAGACAATGTCCATAGTTTTTGCACTAGGTACGTAGCAATTTTGGGCGAGTAATTTTTACAATAAACAATATTTAAAAAATACACTCATGAAGGTCTCAGCTCAGAAAGGACGATGCGTAGATGACTTTCCATCTTACTGTTTGGGATAGAACAGTGGATGGTAGTGGAATTTATCTCTTTGCCTGTTGTTAGAGTAATATGAACCAATGCCTATTTGGCCAATTTGGGGCATTAGGTATTCCTCTGAAGGTTAGAAGGTTGCTCAAACCCTTCAAAATCTGGGACAATGGAGGACAAAGGTATATCATCCTCCATTAATTTCAGTCTTGTAGGAAGGCATCTCTTGCTGTTGCTTGACTGTTCAAGTTCGGAGACACATACACTGGAAGTGTTGTGATTCCTGTATTTGGCGAAAAGGTCCACTTCCGGTTGTGGAAGCATGTTGGCTATTGTTTTGAAAAGAGTGGTTGTCCAACATCAACTCTGTTGAGGCTGTCATTTTCCTTGATAGTGTCTGCTATTACACTGAGAGACCCTGTAAGGTGAAATGCAGACAAGTACCACTTCCTTGCTTGCACCATCCGACGGATGACTAGCCGTATCATATTGAGAGGGGGCAGATGTGATCCCGACCTCTTGATGCAGGACACTAGAGTCAAGTTGTCTAGAACCAACAAAATGTGTCTCTTCTGGAGGTTTGAGTTTTTTGAGACAAAAAAAAAAAAAAAAAAAAGAGAGCCATCAGCTCCAAGAAATCAATGTGACAATTAGGCAGAGTAGCTGACCACTTGACGATCCTCCTAATGTTCCCCCAACCTGTCAACGAGGCATCTGTGTGTATTGTCACTCATACAGACAGAGGAGTCAGGGTGACCTGTTTTGCCTGGGATTCCTTCCGGGTCCAAGGCCAAATTATTATTAAGAAAAGCTTAACCAGACCACTGAGCTGACTATCAGCTCTCATAGGGCTGGCCCGGAGGATTTGGATGAAATGACAGGTCTAGTCTAGAAGCCTAGCACTGAGACCAAATAGGTCATTCGATATAGTGATGAATGAATGAGAATGAAATTAAAAACTGCAGAGAGGCACTCACTCTCATACTAGAACACACTCACACAGTAAATACATACATACTCAAGTTTCCATATATACTCAGTAAAAAGGTATATTAAAACTTACAATATATTTAATAAAATTTTAAAATTTAGTTGTTTTAAAATTCATTAGACCCCTAAGGGTTTTCATATTTCTATTATTTACTTTTTATATTTTATCAATTAAATCACAGCTCCTCATGAACATTAAGATTGGTATGACTGAAAGTGTAATAGATTCCGACAAAATTTCCTTCATTGATTATTTCCAAAATTTGATAATCGCTGCAGGTTATATTTTGGACATTCACACATTACATGTTTCACAGTTATCTACACTTTGCAACCTGGGCATTTAGGAGGAGGGCCACAGGAACTGTTCATTAAGTGTTCATGTGTCAAACAAGTATGCCTATTCGAAGATGCATCAGAATTACTTGTGCGTGTCTCTCTCTCTGATATGACAAACTCCATTTTCCAACACTGGATTTTATCCATTTCAATTTATTTTCAGGTTCTTCATTCCATATATTTTGCCATTTACTTACAACGACTGTTTTTAAATATCTTATATAGTCACTAACAGGGATGTCTACATTTGCTCTTGTCATGTGGACTGCTTCTTTGGCTGCTTTATCAGCCTCTTCATTTCCTTTGGTCCCTACATGGGCAGAGATCCAACATATTTCTATATTTTTTCCATTATTATACAATTTATGGAGTGAAAACTTAGTTTGCTGTACAATATTTTTTTTATTATAGCTTTGAAATGGCTTCTATAGCGCTTCTAGAGTCGCTATAAATCACAAAATTATTACATGAGGCTTCTCTAATTATCATTATGGTTAATGCTATTGCACATAACTCAGCTGTAAATGCCGAGCATTGTCTGGTAGAGAGAACTGATACGTTTTGTCTGGGGATACTGCAGTATATCCCACTCCACATTGTAACTTAGATCCGTTGGTGCATATTGCATAATGTGGACCTTTTTGGATTATATGTTCTACTGTATGTGTCTATGGTGTTCTGAGGTATATGAATGACTTTTTGATAAATAATTCAAGTGTGTACAAATTCACATTTTATTCATTGTCCAAGGAGGAGGTAATTTTAATATTAAATGTACAGTATTTGTATATTTATATTTAGTGACTCAAACAATCTTTTAGCTCTAATTGGGAAAGGAAGTGGATGATTGTTTATAAACACATCTCTTAATCCAAATAATTTTTTGGTTGCAGAATCATTTGTCTGACCTCTCAGAGCACTCTTCATTGTTACTATAGCTAGTTCACTTGAGGTAGATTCTTGGGCCTATGAGACGTTTCTTTTGTGGCCTCTGATTGCCTGGTACCGGGAGGTAGGTGGCTCGCTCACTGTCTCATTTTTACGTCTGTAGCTCAGAAAACTAGCAATATGTTGATAATTCTTCATTTATCTCACGTTTTGCACAAGATAGGAAAGTTTTGGTCATTCAATAGGATTTGGTATTAATTGTACAACTAACTCATGACTTCCTGAAATCAATAAGACAAAACACAAAGGAATTACAAGTAGAAGTGAAGAGAGAAGCATTTAATTCTTTATACCTGTTTTTACTTATCATCGGATTTTGCATCATTCATGCGATCAAGACAAAATAAAACTTGTCTTTTCATAGAATAAATTCACCCTGAATACGCTGGTGCTTACAGATTTTAGATGCGTGTGATATGTGAAGAGAAAATGAAGAATATGTCTTATTATGTTGCATCCGTTCTTGACTTAGTTTGGCAGTAGTGCCGAGAGACGGTGATTTGCAAACAGCAAGAGCTTTGAAGCGCCATTGACAGTTGCCAATTAATGATATGAGAAGTTTGCTGTTTCCACAATATTTACCACATTATTATGTCATTACATTTTCTGTAAATAAATGCATAGAATTCCCATTATGACTGTTGAACCTTTTCACTCCAATATTGTACATGTCCATATGTCTGGACATATCTGATAAGAAAAAATTAATAATTGGATGGATGCAACTGGATGTGTTGGCTTTAATTTAGTCTAGGTGAGAAATTTGCATACTGTAGGCTACATGATAAATAACAGGCCTAAATAATTATGAGTTCATTATTATGGCCGCTTGTTTCTCTGGTCAATAACATCAAAAGCTTATGGTTTTTATCTGTTCATTCAATGAATGAAAGAACATCTTTTTATTTCTTACCCTAAAATCTACTGGCAATGTAATGAATATAAAATTCTATTTTTTTCAGAATTTGTTTGGGCTAAACTTACACCAGAATGTTTAGTCCTTTATGTACATGTTACATTTGATAACTATGTAGGCCTGTTATTTATCATGTAGCCTATAGTATGCAAATTTCTCACCTAGACTAAATTGAAGCCAACACATCCACATGCATCCATTCGATTATTAATTTTTTCTTATCAGATATGTCCAGACATACAGACATAAATGATACTGGAGTGAAAAAGTTTGACAGTCATAATGGGAGTTCTATGCATTTATTTACAGAAAATGTAATGACATAATAATACGGTAAATATTGTAGAAACTGCAAATGTCTCATATCATTAACTGGCAACTGTCAACAGCACCTCAAAGCTCTCGCTGTTTGCATCACCGTCACTCAGCACTACTGCCAAACTGAGTCAAGAATGGATACAACATAATAAGACATATTCTTCACTCTCTCTTCACATATCACATGCATCTAAAATCTGAAAGCACCAGCGTATTCAGGGTGAATTTATTGTATGAAAAGACAAGTTTTATTTTATCTTGATCGCATGAATGATGCAAAATCCAAGGATAAGTAAAAACAGGTATAAAAAATTAAATGCTTCTCTCTTCACTTTTACTCGTTGTAATTCCTTTGTGTTTTATCTTACTGATTTCAGGAAGTCATGATTTAATTGTACAATTAATACCAAATCCTATGGTATGACCAAAGCTTTCCTATCTTGTGCAAAACGTGAGATAAATCAAGAAATGTAAACATATTGCCACTTTTCTGAGCTACAGAAGTAAAAATGAGACAGTGAGGGAGCCGCCTACCTCCCGGTACCAGCCAATCAGAGGACGCCAAACAAAAGTCTCGTAGGCCCAAGAATCTACCTTAAGTGAACCAGCTATAGCTCTCTATGGAGAGAGAGAGGTGGTTCACCACATTTAACTTGTAAAGATGTTGGTGATGATCGAAAAGCTCCTGAACATATTCTAAGGCCTTCATTATGAACTGGGTCTAACGTTTCCAGCTTCTGATGCCGAGCCATGTATTTCGCTTCCATAATCAATGATAAACAGTACTGCTGCTTTATACAGTACAGTAGGGTATGTCTATCAGCTCCCCATGTAGTGTTCGACAGTTTTTTAATTAGGTTTAATGCTCTTTTACATTTTGATTTCATGTATGTTATGTGGGCTTTCCAAAGTTCAAGTGAGTATCAAATAATAATCCTTAAAATTTGGCTGTTTGGCCAATTGGTATGGACTGATTTCTGATTTTTAAATCTATTTCTTCACCTTTTTTCCACTTTTTATTTTTATAAAACATTACTGCTTGAGTCTTCTTATGAAAAATTTGAAGCCTACAGATGAGGCCCATTCATTTACTTTTACTATAGATTTCTTAATGATTCTCTCTGCATGTTTAATGTGAGATTCTGAATAATATATGGCAAAATCATCCACATACAAGTTACTTTTAATTCCGATTGGTAGATTATTACTACCATCATTTATTGCTAAAGTAAACAGTGTGCCACTAAGGACACGTCCTAGTGGAATACCATTTTCAAGTGGAAATGTACCTGACAATACATCATCAATTCTCACTTGAAAAGTACGATTTCTCAGAAGGTTTTGGATAAACCTAGGTAAATGTCCATGGATGCTATTTTTATGTAACGTTTTTAATATTGCATACCCCCATGTAGTATCATATGCCTTTTCAATGTCAAAAAAGACTGCTGTAGTAATTTGTTTTAGTTCAAATTCTTTGTATGTGGTTTTCCAAGTTAGAAAGAGAATCCAGTGTACAGTAGATCTATTACACTGTGACCCAAATTGAGTGGGAGTTAAAATTTTATTTTCTCGAATGTGCCCTGTTAGTTGAGCATTTAACATTTTCTCTAGAAATTTGCATAAACAACTTGTTAATTCTTAAACGCCGAGCCTCTATTTACAAAAAGCATCCCGGTATGAAATTTGGCGGTTTGAGAGTTAGCGGAGCTTCGAAAGAAAGTTTTTTTCATAAAATCACAGCACGCTTAGTTTTCAAGATTAAGAGTTCATTTTTGGCTCCTTTTTTTGTCATTGCCTGAAGTTTAGTATGCAACCATCAGAAATGAAAAAAATATCATTATCATATATAAATATTGGAATATATGACAGTGGAAAAAAAATGTCATATATAATTGTATACAAATCGCGCTGTGAGCAAAACGGTTAAAGCTAATGAGTTATTTTTTTTTGTTGTATTGTACACTAAATTGCGAATATTTTGGTACATAACAAATTGTAAAACGATCAAAGCAACACAGAGAAAATATTATCACAAAATGATGCAAGAATTCGTAACGTGCGGACGTAAAAAAGTTTTTCAAAAATTCACCATAAATCAAAATATTGTGCTAGAGACTTCCAATTTGTTGCAAAATGAAGGTAAATGATCGAATATTACTAGAATGTAAGAGTTTTAGCTTACAATTGCGTTTTTCGACCATTTCGGTCGAGTCAAAGTTGACCGAGGGTTGAAATTTTGGCACATCGTGATTTATATGAAAATATTTCAAAACTGATAAAAGCTACAACCATGAGTTATTTTTTGTTGTATTCTACATGAAATTGCGCACATTTTCATATATAAAACTTTATGTAACGGCTAATATAAAACGGTGCAAACATTACGACAAAGTGACTAAAGAATTTCTGAGATTTTCAGCCAAGTTAGCGCATGCGGATGTAAGAAAAAGTTTTTTCAAAATTTCACCATAAATCGAAATACTGTGCTAGAGACTTCCAATTTGTTGCAAAATGAAGGTAAATGATTGAATATTACTAGAATGTAAGAGTTTTAGCTTGCAATTGCGTTTTTTACCATTTCGGTCGAGTCAAAGTTGACCGAAGGTTGAAATTTTGGCACTTACCATGATTTGTATGAAAATATTTCAAAACTGATAAAAGCTACAACCATGAGTTATTTTTCGTTGTATTCTACATGAAATTGCACACATTTTCATATATAAAACTTTATTTAACGGCTAATATAAAACGGTGCAAACATTACGACAAAGTGACTAAAGAATTTCTGAGATTTTCGGCTGAGTTAGAGCGCGGACGTAAGGAAAAAGTTTTTTTTAAAAATTCACCATAAATCGAAATATTGTGCTAGAGACTTCTAATTTGTTGCAAAATGAAGGTAAATGATTGAATATTACTAGAATGTAAGAGCTTTAGCTTACAATTGCGTTTTTCGACCATTTCGGTCGAGTCAAAGTTGACAGAAGGTTGAAATTTTGGCACTTATCAAGATTTATATGAAAATATTTCAAAACTTATAAAAGCTACAACCATGAGTTATGTTTTGTTGTATTCTACATGAAATTGCACACATTTTCATATATAAAACTTTATGTAAAAGCTAATATGAAAAGGTGCAAAAATTATGACAAAGTGACTAAAGAATTTCTGAGATGTGTCACTGATGCTTTCTAGTGGGAGGAGAAAGAAATTTGCGCATGCGCAGCTGGATTACACTCGTAAACAAAACAACAGCGTGATCCGTGAACTCCCAGCATCCCTCAAGGAGCGTGATTTAAAATTTTTCGCAAACTAGGCCTATAAGTATTTTTCCACAAATATTTAAAAAAACTTTTTGTAGTCAATGTATTTTACGTCCACTCGGCACCCGACAGACAATTTTCGTTGACGTAAAATACGTCCAGTTGGCGTTAAAGGGCTAAACAAATTGGTCTGTAATTGTTCACATTACTGGGATCTTTTCCAGGTTTGGGGATGGGAATAATTATAGTTTTACACCATTCATCAGGAAATAAATTTCGAAGCCATAGGTGGTTATAAAACTTTAATAAGTATGCCTTTGCCAAAGGTGGTAAATGGCAGATCATTTCAAAACAAATACTGTCACCTCCAGGGACAGATTTATTGCTGTTCAACACAGCAAATTCCAACTCTTAAATATTAAAATTTCTATTATAATATATATCTTCTATTGTTTCAGAAATTATTGTTATTAATAATTCTATGCTATATTTCCTTGTGCGGAAATGCTCATCCAAGTTTTTGTCACTACTTACTTTTGTTAAATTTTCACCTATTATATTACTTATTTCTTAAGGATCAAGTATTCTTTTCCCATCTTTTATTATGGCAAGTCTAGGTGGTTTAACATAGGTACCATTTATTTTCCTGAATTTTTCCCATATTTTTTGTATGGGAGTATTATTAGAGAGATCCGATACATATTTCCTCCATGAAATGATTCTTCCCAGAATTACTTCTCTTTAAATTTTGCAGATATTTTGTTATAGAGATGTTTTAATGTATCAGTTTCTAATAATAATATAGTCAGTTTTTGTACAGTTCCTTCTAATATCAGTAATGTTTTGTTTGTTTACTGAACTTTCTATTCAAATTATCTAATCGTCTTCCAATATGGTGTTTATTTTTATTAATTCTGTTAGTTTTTCAGACCACCATGGGTCTTTGCATTTTGTTGGATGAGATTTGGATTTTGGTATTGCTTTATCAGCAGCATTTTTATTTCAACAAGCAATTTATTAGTTTCATTATGGTCTATTAAATATTCAAATGGTGGGATATTCCTAGTGTGGAATTCATATTGCTCCCAATCTGCTTTATAAATGTTATATTGAGGGACATGCTCGGTAGGGTTATTTAGTAATAATGAAATTAATATTGTGAAATGATCACTTGTATGCAAGTCGTCAACTGTATTCCAATCCAATCTGTCAACTATGTTTGTTGCACATAGAGTTAAGTCGATTGAGGAAAATGTTCCATGTGTTTTAGAAAAATATGTGCTGATTTCATTATCATTTATACAGCACATGTCATATGAATCTATGAATTCTTCTATTTTACTTCCAGCTCTATTTGAATCTGTACAATTACAGTCCCACATCGGGTTGTGGGCATTAAAATCACCTACTATTAATGTAGGTTCTTGGCATTATTTGGTAATTCTTCAAGTTTGTCAAAGTCAATTTTTATTGGGTTGGTTATATAAATTATTATTACATAATTATCATTTTTATTCGTATTCTGATACTCAATATTTGCAGATCAGTAAAGTTTACAGGTACTTTGTCATAACATACTTCGTTATGTACATATATAGCAGTAATTAAATTTCCTTCTTCCTCTCGTGATGTTGATGCTAAGGTATATTTACCTATTGCTGACACTGTTTTATTGACATGTTGTAAGCATATCATTGGTTCATATTCTTTTAATAACTGTTGTACTTCTAGGTGTAATCTGGTCTGTAGACCATTTACGTTCCATTGTATAATACAGCTACTGAAAATATTTTGTTATAGCGGTCGAGTTTTACTCTCTTTTTTTATTTATCAATTTGGATTTTTTCTAATAATTTACTCACGACATTCATTCGTTTTTTTTATAATAAATTAAGTGTTCAATGCACATGCAACCTTTTTCATGGGCACTCAAATCTGTGGTTTCTTTTTTCGTATATTTCATAAAATTTCTTATAATGTTCGTTAACCATCTTTCATTATGCTTTTGTTGTTATTGCATAATTCAATGAACCAATCATTACATCCACATGTATTACCATGTATATTTCTTTTTTCATTTGCTCTTGTGCCAATCACTGGAGATAGTGCAAGTGCAATCTCTTCTCCTTTAACATAATCATTGTTATCTATGGTATGGTTCTCTTTCACTTCTCTTCAGTGTTTTCGACATCTGCTTTCATAGGTTCACTATTATTTTAGGAGATAAAGGTATATTCTTAGCTTGTTTTTGTTTTTGTTCCTTTTTCATCTCCTTTATCTTTGGTTTAACCAATTTTCTCTAATAGTAGTTGGTTTCTTCGTTTTGGGTGGTGTTCTCTCCAAAGGCCTTTTTTATCTTTAATTTCCAGTCCATCATGACCCTCCTCTGTTACTTTAGTAGTAGCATCCTCCTGTGTTTCTATTTGCATTAATATTTCAAATAAATTGGATAAAATAATATCCATCTCATTTGTATCTGTTTCTTTATTCTTTACCATTTTAGTTTTTATTTCTAAATTATTAATTTCTTCTTGAGATGTACTTTTCTGTGCTCTGTTACTTCTATCTGTTTGCGTTTTTGTTTCATTATTTGCTCTTGTTATTGAAGAATATGTGTTTCTTAGACGGATCTTGAATTCCTTTCACTTTTAATTCCAACTTAGCCTCTTTTATAGACATCCCTGTTCGTTCTTGTAGCATTTTCAATTCCATATTGTATATATAATAAATGCATTCTTTGGATCTTGCATGATGATTCTGCCCATAGTTTACACACTTAGGTTCATTGCACTTCCACTGTGTGGTATGTTCAGTAGATCAACAATAAGCGCATATTGGTTCATTACAACTTTTCTTTGTATGCCCATACTTACTGCAATTATGACACTGCAGTGGTTTTGGGACATAGGGTCTTAACTCTCTATTTTGGCCTAAAATTTTAATTTTTTGAGGTAGATCTTCACCCTCAAATTTTATTTTTGCTATTTTTAATATTTGTTTATTGCTATTTTTACTTGGTATAACATACCTCACAATCTTGGACCTTAGGGTATCTTTTTTTGAGTCTAATAGCATTTTCTTATCAACTGGTTCGTTATTGTTTTCAGGAAGTACAATGGTACCCTGAATGCTGTTCATAGTATCGTGTTTTTTCACTTTTATGTTAATACTGTATATTTCTCAATGACAAATAGTCTTCGGACTGACTTTTTGTTGTGGGTTCTATAAGCCAAGTTTTTTCCTTTACTTGTCTGAACGACATATCTGTCGTTGGATGTCTTTTTAATAAATAATTTTCTAATTTTAAAGCTGTAATATTTTGGTCAGCTTCCATGGTTAGAAACCTTGACCAACTTCCACTCACAAAGAGGGAGTCGAAGTGAGTCAAGGTTGGGTCATGTCGGTATTTACTCTTTTTGGGAGTTTTATACAGCATTAAAGTTTTAATACCACTCTGATTTTGATTATTTGGATTATCCAGAGAATTGTCCATTTCCATGCTAGAAGATTTGCTCTGTACTGGAGCAGCGGTCATTATCTGTGCTGGAACAATACCATCAGAGGGCCCAGGGGAAGGGTATATAAAAAAAATTAAATAAACCTAAAACCCTTAAAAATATATCATCGGCCTTTCATGGAGTTTATTCTTCCACCAATGGCACACTGACTCCCAAATGTCCATTCCCTACCCTACTCCACAGGGGGGTGGCACAACATGATTAGAGTGGCCCAAGTGTAAGCCAAACCTGCTAGCTAGGACTGACAATATTACTGGAATACAATCATCCCCACCATAATCATGTTATGGGCAAACCAGATAGAATGCCGAGAGTAATATCCCTAGAACCAGACCCCCCTGGAATCCGTGGTCCAGCCCTAAAGAGTAGTTCTGCCTGATATCTCTCAGGTCTGAACATTATCGGGCAGTTGATGGTCCTACCACAGTTCCCACTATTTAGCTTCGGATATAAACCTAATCCCAGTTATGATACCTTTTCCTATTTATCTGGTCCAATAAATTTTAGCAAAAGCAGAAAATTCCACAAAAATTAATTCAAAGAAATACAGAATGGTATATGGGACTCTTGGACTTAAACCCGGGAACAGATTCCTGGGGTTCAAGAGCCCCTCACCAAGTCAAGGTGGTCCCAAATCGAGGGGGCGAATTCCCTGAGGATGAGCACATGATTTTTATGACTCATATCCTGTTTATTCTTTATTTATTAAATAAAACTATGCCCAAATAAAACTTATCCTGCATGCATAAGTAAATATGACAAGTTATGATCTGTATGAATTGGTATTTAACTTCAGAATATTTCAAAATACTTACATATTCCATAAGTGGTGCTTCAAAACCTAAAAATGGAGAGTTTTCTAAATCTGGCAATTCTTCATAGAGATGCTCTGAGAAATCTGGAGTCACAAATCTTGTTTCCTCAGTTAACTCAGGTGCTACAATATCAAAAGATTCATCAATGACGAAGACTATTTCTTCATTGTTTCCAAAGTGCGACGATGTCTCTGAGGTTAACTGGGTAATGGATGAATCAATCTGTGTACTTTTTTCTGAGTAATTAGAAGTACTTGAGGTTATCTGTAAATCTGGAAGATCCACTTCTGTGAGTTGGGTAGGTTGAGAATAATTAATTTTTCTAACAGGTGGTTCTTCCACCTGGACTGGAACTGCACCACAATTTTTCTTATGATTAGGTGACACTGATGTCAGCCAATTAGTTTTCTGTGGCTTAGGAACATCAGAAACTTTGTACGATGTTGCTTCTTTGAAAACAAACTGTCTAGTTTTTACCCAACCTGCTGGACCATTCTTGACTTGAGTTGATGGCCTTACCCGAGGACTTTTCGTTAGACTTTCTTTAACAATATTACCATAAGGTAAAAAAAGGTTTCTCTGTACCTTGGAGGGGTGTAGTGGGCTTATTACTTTTTGATAAGAACTCTCATTCAACCATTTCTGGGGGGAAAACGTATCTGTGACGTACTTCCTTTTACCTGGTTGATGATGAAATGTTCCCAAATAATAAGGTTCATCATTGAGATATGATGCTTGATGTGAGGTATCCTTGTGACTTCCCTGCCTATTTTCTTTCTTTTTGTCAGACTGCACTGTTGTAGATAAGTCATTATTTGATTTCTTTGAACATATCACTGAGACAGACACGCTTTCATTTGATACTAACCATGCAGGAATATCAAGAAGTGTCCTTTTTGTGTTAGATGCAACATGAACACCGTTTTTTTTTAGTTTTTCTTCCAATGTAATCTGGTCATCTTTTCCAGGGGCCTCATGATCTGACAAAAAAACTGATTTATCTGAATTTTGTGACTTTCTCTGAAAAGCATAATTTCCAATTTGCAGATCTTTCTCAGTGTCTTCACTACACCAAATATTTTTAATCTGCAAAAAATTCGCTGCTTTTAAAAATGCTGGAAGATTGATTTCTTTTACCTCAACATATCCCCCATAAATAAATTTCAAAACAAGAGACAAAATCTCAGGTTTAATATCTTCCAAAACCAACAGCTGATGACCTTCTTCAAATTTTTTTTTTAAATACTTGCTTACAGAAGAAACAATTACTCTGTGAATTCTAAAATTATTAGATTCACAAATCAGCATGCCATCTGCAAATTTTTCCTGCAAAAGAATAAAAAAATAATTAAATACTGGCAATTGATACTAAAATTAAAACAGTATAACAGTATAAAACATTTTCTGGAAAAAATAAATGTATTTGTTTCATTAATAACCCATTACGTTTGCAAAGCCAATTTATCAGTGCCGGCTTGCCAGGCATGCAATTCCAAGAGAAACACTAGACAACAATGGCTTGCTACAACCTGTAGGCTGGCACATGCACTCATGGTTCCCTTGGGTCCTCTGGTATTATTATTATATTACTGAAACAGTTTAATCAGACCACTGAGCTGACTATCAGCTCTCATAGGGCTCGCCCGAAGGATTTGGATGAAATGCCAGGTCTAGGGCAGAGGCCTGGCACTGGGACCAAATAGGTCAATCGGTATGATGATGATGAATGAATGAAAATGAAATTAAAAACTGCAAAAAGGAATAGGCTCGCATACTGGAACACACTCACACAATAAATACTACATTTACACTCATGCTTCCAAATATACTAACTCAAACTGTATATTAAAATTCAGAAGTTAAGTAACATTTTAAAATTTAGCCGTTTCAAAATTCATTAGACACCTAAGGGTTTTCATGTTTTTATTGTTTACTTTTTATATTTTATTAAATCACAGCTCCTCATGAACATTAAAATTGGTATTAATGAAAATGACAAAGATTCTGACAAAATTTCCTTCATTGATCTCCTTCCAAAATTTGATAATGGCTGCAGGTTATATTTTGGACATTCACACAACACTTAGCACTCTGGGCATTCTGGAGGAGGGCCATGTGGACTGTTCATTAAGTGTCCATGTGTCAAACAAGTATTGCCTATTCGAAGACGAGTCAGAATTACTTGTGTGTGTCTCTTTCTGATATGATGAACTCCATTTTCCAACACTGGATTTTATCTGTTCTAATTCATTATTTTCAGGTTCTTCATTCCATACATTTTTCCATCTACTTACAATGATTGTTTTTATACATCTTATATAGTCACTAACAGGAACGCTTATATTAATTTGTCATGTGGACTTCTTTAGCTGTTTTATCGGCCTCTTCATTTCCCTTGATCCCTACATAGGCAGGGATCCAACATACAGTAAACCCCCCATTTGCATTCCCATGATTCATGGACTCACCTATTTGCGGATGTATCTATGGAACACACTGTATATACATATAATTCGTGGAAAATTCGCCCATTTGCGGTATTTTTCAATGAGAAATATTCACTAATTACTGTATTTTCATATAATTCTCATGACTAAATGCACTTTCTGTGATAAAACTATTAAAATACGCAGGTACCCGCGTAGTGCTGGAGTTACGATAATTCGCCTTACGATAATTCAATTTTGTGATGGGGTAAGCCATTAATACAACACGACAATATTTATAAAAAATATTTTTAAATTTCGAACGGGCGCAGGCAGCAGCATCGTACAATCAGGCAGCGAGAGAGACCAAATGACAATAGACCAACTTCTTTTCCTCCATCTCTTTATCCTATCTTCTAGTTAAAAAAGTAAAAGAGAATAATACAAGTATTGTTGGTAACGTTATACTCTTGCGTAAACACATACAACCGAACAAGAAACTGTTGTTTTGCTCATTACCGAATTGGATAACAACAGCCGTTCTGCTTGTATTTCAACCATTGTACAGTAGTAAACAATTACCGTAGTTATGTTACGAATGACATTAAGTAGAGTAGGACTGATATTTTTACATTATACCCTTATTCACTATGGATAAAAGATAGCTCTCCTATAACATCAAAGAATGCCTTGTCTAGGGAAGCAAAAAATTCTAAGGCCTTAACAATAAGATCCCTGGGCAAAGGAGAAAGTAGTTCACCAAACTCCTTCAAACACTGTTTAACTGTTTTCAGTGCAATTTCACTGACGGAAATAGCTTCGATATCGTTAGTCAAACTCTTATTCGTATTCTCAGCCTCTGAAATTGAGAAATGCAACCTGCTTGACGCAATAGCGCCTTTCTTAGTCGGAAAAATCATGGACAAAAAGGCACCATCCACTGCCAGATCAGGAGAAAAGGAGAGAAACTCTCCTGTCCGATACACTAGTAGCTTCCTAGCATGAAGGAAGGGAGACAAGAGAGAATCCTTTAGAGAAGATCTTCTTAGGCAGCGACTTAGCAATATAGAGTCAAATCTCCAATGTACACAATTTGATAGCCTAGAGGAAGGGAGAGGAGAATAATCAGACCCCAACCTGGAAGCTCTTGAGTGAACAGTATTAGAATGCTCCACTGACAAGAATTGTGGATATCTATCCAAACACAACTGAACCAGTTCCTTAAAACCTCTGAGGTGACCGATTCTAATTGTTCCTCTTCTTTATCCGAGGGTAAAGTAGGAGAAGGAGAATGCTGAGAGGAAGAGCTGTGCCCAAACAAGTCTTCCTCATCTGTGACAACCAAAGAAGCCTGAGAACCAGATGGTCTTGTAAGACCAGCACTAAAATTCTACTAACCCACTCTGGTAAATACTTGAATGAGATTGGTCTCTCTCAAGAACTGACTGAGAAAATCCGGCTAATACAGGAGGGCGAGAACCATTCAACCACAGTCAGTCATCTTCAACACAGGAGAAGCATGACCTGTCCCATTGCCGCCACTAAGAACTTGTTTGCTCACACTTACTTCCTCATTCCTCTTAGTATTCAAAGACTCAAGCATCACTAACACTAACCGCAGCCCCAAAGAAACTCTACGGCCTACTATTGTCTCGTGAGGATTCGCCGACTCTTTCCTCTGACTCGATGAGCCAACATGCGGACTCGATGAAGCATCCTGCGGCCAAGGATATGCCTGGCAGTGCCTTAACAAAGACACATGTGGACACTCACGCAGACTTGACACTTCCTATAGACTTGAATATCTGACACACTTAGTCTTTGCTTCAGAAAGACAGCCCATAAAAACTGACATACCTGCAGACTTGATGAAACCAAAACTCGGACTATCATCAACAGAGAGGGAGTCTAGGCACAAACACTTACTACCTGTATGCCTATGGACTCTGGAATCCTTGAGGTGGCTGCAAGTGCAGCAGCATCGTTTGCTGTTGAATGCGATCGGTTACCTGGTTCGGACAAATCGCTATAATAACCTAGGGACAACGGGTTCAAAAGCGAAGGCCTAGACCTTTACACCCTACCATGAATGTCTTTAGGTGAGTGCAATCTGCACTTGTCCGCTGAGGACCGAGAAGCAAAGGCATGAAACAGACATCCTGGGTTGTTAGTCCTCGTTAGGAGCCCTGGGACTACCAGGCCTGTTGGCAGGTGGAGCCGGTGGGACAGACAAGGCCACATCCACAGAGTGGCCAACTGAACGAGGGAACATTGTCCCCATCAATACACTAGATATGTTAGATGCAAAAGAGTCAAACTTGTCACATAAAAATTCAATCCTAAATTTTACAGAATCAAGATCAGACAATATTGAATCTAACCTACCACCCTGAGATGACTTAGTGGTTGTGGAAAGGATGTGAATCTACTAGAGAAGAAGATTCAATAGACCTATCTATCTCTTGATTAGAGGTTACTTCTAAGGAAGACTTAGATGATGCAAGACTAGCTGTTCTCTTTAAACTCTAAGTCTATCCTTTGCTCTTCTAATAAGATACTTTACCATCTTCTCTATCTCCTGCAAAGACAATTCCCTGCAATGATCGCAACGGTTGCCTCAACCACAAGTTATTGCCTGAATCACAAGTTACCCAACAATGATCAATCCATAATTCATGTGTATCATAGTTCAAAGAAACCAATCTGGTCTTCAACCGCTTACCATGCAAAATCTAAGAGATTTTGATAAGCAAGACTGAGAAGAAGAATCCATAGTGAAACAAACAAAACACAGTCTAGACAATCCAATTCGATAACCATGAAAAAACAAACCAAAATTCAGAGCACTTGTCAACACAACCGCCCGTGTTCATCAACAAGAGTAGAATGAGCAACCGAAACATTTGCTGTCTTACCCCCACCATTTGTAGGGTGGGGGAGTAAATATTGGGAGTGCTCGTTAACAACTATTTCAATTTTAACTTTTGTCTAACTCGTGCCAAGTATAGTAAACCCCCGTATTAGCGGGGGATGCGTTCCAGACACCCCTGCAAATAGCTAAAATCCGCGAATACTTAGAACCCCCCCCCTCTAAAAATGCTTATAACTGCCTACCATGAAAGGTCAAACACCAAAGTATGCCTAAAAATACCAGCCTACATCAAATATACATTAAACTATTACCTAATTACTATATTAATCTTTGAAATGATATTATTAATATAATTTCCAAACCATCTTAAACATCTTATCATTACAAATATACATACACACTGTATGGCTTACAGCTGTAGGTGAAAATAATCCAGTCCCCCCTACATATTCAACCATGCACATTTTCTTTCATACAGTTACAAGCCATCCCATTTTCTTTTAGGGGGGAACCATTGGTATTTATACGTAATTCACAAAGAGAGTGAGAGAGACAAAAAGTAAAAACGTATGCACATTTTAAAAAATTTAATACTACGTACATATTAAGATTACTACATACGTAAATCATACGGGTGCTCACAAGTGATGAATGCTGATTAAAGATGATGATAATGAATTAGCTGTGCAGTCCGATGAATGATGATGAAGATATGACTGCACAGCAAAGCAGAGAAGTTACAACTCATCTGAGGGCACCTCTTCACCTTCAGGAGGTGCTTTGGAAGGCACTTCTTCAGTTGATTTGGGAGGCACTACTTCAGGCGATTGGGGAGGTACTACTTCAGGCGATTGGGGAAGCACTTCTTCAGGCGATTCGAGAGGCACTACTTTGGGTGATTTGGGAGGCTTTGGAGGGGCCTTCTTCGTCCGTAGCTGAATACGTAGGGGGAACTGGATTATTTTCACCTACAGCTGTAAGCCATACAGTATGTACTGTATGTATATTTGTAACGATAAGATGCTTAAGATGGTTTGGAAATTATATTAACAATATCATTTCAAAGATTAATATAGTAACCTTTCATGGTAGACAGTTATAAGCATTTTTAGAAAGTGGGTTCTAAGTATTCACGGATTTTAGCTATTCGCGGGGGTGTTTGGAACGCATCCCCCACGAATACGAGTGGGTGTATTACTGTACTTGGCACGAGTTCAACAAAGTTAAAATGATGAACATGGTGATAGGCAGTTGCTGTCCCTGCTTTTTCATGGTGGTGAGGGCTTGATTATAGGACTCCAATGCTAAATCAAGGATGTTTGAAAACTTTAAGGAGCGTCCCATATAAGGATCCCATGTTGAAACATACTCCTGCGTATCCTTGATCATTCTCTTAATGTGGGACAGACATTCCAAAGTCATCCTGCCCTCCTCTTCCTCCTGCTCCTCTCCTGAACCTGGCGTATCTTCTTCCTCACTGGCAGACTTCGTCAGGTCTTCCAAATCCTGGTCCGTCAGGGGGTCAGAGTGGCATCAATGAGGGTGCCGATTTCATCCCTTGGTGATGTCTTGAAGCCTTCTCCACCTAGAATCCTCGCCAACTGGACAGCCTTATTAATGGCCGAATGTTGAATTTCTTCAGGAGAGAAGACCCTGTAATCATGAACACACTCCGGCCACAACTTGTTCCAGGACGCATTCAGGGTCTCCTTCTTCATGTCATTCAGTGATTGGCTGATGATGGTCAGACATGTGGCAATCGTGAATTTACGCCAGTAGCATAAATTCACTGTCATTGTCCATTGCACTCACAAGGAGCTGGAGGGAGTTCCCGGTATAGAGTGCCTCGAAGGCACGGATCACGCCCTGGTCCATAGGCTGGAGGAGAGAGGTGGTGTTGGGAGGGAGGAACTCAAGCTGGACTCCCTTGTAATAACGATCGTGAGGGTGGCCACCAGCATTATCCATAATCAGCAACACTTTGAACTCCATGCCCAAGTCATTCAGGTATTGCCTAACTTGAAGGATGAAGCTCTGATGGAACCAGTACTCTGTAAGGATTTTGGTGATCCAGGCCTTCGGGTTATGCATCCAGAACACAGGAAGCAACGCCCTGTTCTTATTCTTGAGGGCCCTGGGGTTTGCAGCCTTGTAAATGAGGCCTGGTTTAAGCATGAAACCAGCCACATTCCCACACATGATGAGGGTGACCCTAGCCTTCTGGGCCTTGAATCCTGAGGCTTTAGCTTCGTCCTTCATGAGGTATGTCCGGGAAGGCATCTTCTTCCAGAACAAGCCAGTCTCATCCATATTGAACACCTGTTCTGGATGGTAGACCTTCTCCTTGATGGTTTTTTTTAAGGTCTCCGGATATTTCACGGCTGCTTCAATGTCTGCAGAAGCTGATTCCCCATGCAAAGTAACAGACTTTAGGTGGAACTGCTTTTGAAATTGGTGGAACCAACCATTGCTGGCCTGGAAACCTTGAAGCACTGAGGATGGTCCAGCTTGAAGCTCTTCCCCCTCTTCTTCTTCTGCTTCTGCAGGCACTGGTTCATCGAAGCCTAAGAATTCTAATTCCCCTTCTTCAACGCTTCCCTCTGCCTGTACTACATCGTTGCCTTCTGTAGCAGTTGATATTGGAGTCGATGGACACGTTCTTCTTCCGCCTGTCCTTTATCCAGAATGCCAGAGCAGATTCCATCTTCACAATTGTTTATCCTGCACTGTCGCAACTGTCTTTGCATTACCGAAGTAGCTCATACTTACAGACTTTCATATCTCTGCCTCTTTCTTCTTCATATATCTCACTGTGCTCTCATTAACATTAAAATGGTGGCCAACCACAGCAAAACTTTTGCCCTCCTTTAACATGTCAAGAACTTTAACCTTCTCCTCCAGTTTTATAACAGTCTTCTTTCTTTTAGACTTTGCCAGACGTCTTAGAAGGAGCAGGGCGTTTTTAGGAGGCATTTTAGGGCTGAATACCACTGATGCACAAAGATTAAGAAACCAAACACAAAGATGCACGATTTCACAAGGTAAGAAGATGCTGCGAACTACGCATGAGCTGAGAAGGATGCCATGGATGCAGTCTCCCAGAATTCCATGTTCTCGAGTTGGTTGTGAATGTCCAGCCAATGAGCACCAAGGAAAATGAATGGCACTTCTGGATTGGCTGCTTTGCAGATGACAGCCAATAGTGTGTCGAGTATCATTGATCCTGGGTACACAGCGTTCAGCATCTTGAGTTCTTTATATTTGCGGAGAGGTGGCTTGGGTGAAGCACTTTTAAGAAAAACAAATATATGTTATTGAAATTTTGCTGTTGTTTACATTAATATACTGTATTATAGTACTGTAATATTTGAAAATTAGTAAATCGTTTTTCACCATACAAAATGTACTTAAAGTAGTCATGAATATACTATATACTTACTACGTACATGAAAATGCTACGTACCACGACGTAAACATACGTACCCTGCTATTCCCGTTGTCTTATGTATTTTAGATATGCTCTACGTACTACTACGAACCATCCTAAAACACTTTTTGTATGTAATATTTAAAAATCATCGTACAACAAAACAGTTAATAAAATGTACAGTACTGTATGCGTAGAATAACAATGTTAGTATATGTACACACAATACAGTAGTACCATGTGTATATTGTAGCAGCAAATTATTGGCAAATGACCCAATGTAACTCGTTTCATTGCTATGTCACGTTTGTGTGTTTTGCGTGTACAGTACTATTGGACTAAGAATATTTTTTTAAATCATGCATTAAGATGTCCTCTAAATGCTTTGCTTCTTCTAAGGCCTCTGGCAAATAGCCTACAATTTATGACTGATGAGAAGAAAGTAGACATGATTGTTATGTTAAGAGAGGGCAAAAGTCACGGAGAAGTAGCAGCCCATTACGACATGACATTAATTGCGGTCGTCTGCACTGAGCATGAACAAGGAAAAATATTCATGCAGCCCTACCGTACCACCTTCGTTGTCATGTTCAAATACCTTAACTGACAGCGCCTCCTGTCATTCATCGTACTGCACAGCTAATTCATCATCATCCTCATCATCTACAGTATACTGTAATCAACATTCATCATCAGTTACTACCAGTATGATTTAACTTTGTTATTTATTATTACAGTATTACAGGTACACAGTGTAGTATTACATAATCTTATTATTTAATTTCTATTACTATTATATGTACTGTAGTATTATTATTAATTTACATTATTATTTAATGTTATTATACAATAAATAATATGATAATACAGAATACTGCTATACGAAAAGACAAAAAATCTGCATCCTCAAATAGGCAGGTTCCCCGCAAATATTTTTATAGGTATGTTCCACAGACAAACCCACAAATAAATTTTAGATAGGTTCCACATAAAAACCTGCAAATGGGTGAGTCCACGAATCGTGAGAACCAAATACAGGGGGTTTACTGTAGTCGCAGATAAAGCTAAATGACAGAGGGTAAATTTCACCTCAAAAATAAGTTTTTCTGCAACTTTGTGGAACGGGCATTATATTACATAGCTTGCGCTCATCCACAGAGAGAACGCGCTCATACACAGAGAGACTATGTTGACATAAAATCTATAGAATCTACTACTCTTAGGACATAACACACTAGAAACCTTTTTAAAAAACAAAGGGAAGAAACCACCAGGATCTTCTCCACCCCAGCTATCACAATTATCAAGAATCTTCTTAACATCCCTAGAGTGAAATGCAGATTTTATAGGAATAGTTTCAGGATGATAAGTATCAGGGAGAGAGACATCCTCAACTGACTGCTTAGTTTTAAAAGCTCAATGAAGCAGTTTACCCTTTTCCTTGGGGTCAGTAATCAATCTACCATTATCTGTTAGTAGTGGTGGAATGGAATATGAGCCTCATCCGAAGATAGATGATGCTAATTTAGTCCACCACAGATGAGGCTGAGCAATTCCTTGAAGTTTCCTCTTTTAGGAATTATTGCAATACAAAAATGTGTTAAATGAAGCGCAAAATGTCACTCCAATACAAAATTTCATCTACAACTCAATTAAAACCAAAGTACTGTGTATAAAGGAAGAACAAATTCTCATGTCCATAGCAGAACTCATTTGTACAGGTATTATGAAATGTCACTGATCCATTATTATAAAGAGTAAAATACCAATGGTGGATGATACCATCAATGATCCTTTCTTCTGCATTCAAAAAATTTCCACCCCAAAGTGGATGATGAGAATTAAAATCCCCAAGAGGAAACGGGGATGGGGTTGACTGACTAGCACTAGAATATCATTTAAAGTAAATCTGGGTGTAGCAGCAAGGTAATGGGAACAAATGGTAATCTCATGATCAAAATATGCTCGAAGGTCAGTCTTCCAAGGAACACTGGAATATTGCAGAGATTTAACAATATAATTATTACAACACCTCCATGAGTATAATAGCCATCTGTGGGATTAATTTCATAAATACCATATACCTTTATTAGGCTAAACCAGGGTTGAATAATGCAACACCTAGGTTGGTTTCTTGAGGGCATACAATACCTGGATTATGATTATGCATTTATAACTTGAGACCTGCTACTTAGCTGGGTTTGCCATGTATTCACATTACAAGGACTGAGATTTATGTTATGTCCTGTGAGCACAGAATTAGGAAGATTTATATCTGCATGGCCTTCTGAAGAAGATGGTGACTTTTTTTGCATATCTAGTTTATTCAGTTTGAGTTTGATTTACTATCAGTCTTCACAATTCTTATAATAAGACTCGTGAACCTGTCCAAACATTTTATTGGTAGCCATATAAATTCTAGCTTCTTTACCTTGTGGAAGGCAGGGCAGAATTTTTGCAGAGGAATATTTTTTTGGATTTTGCTGGCCTGAATCTGGTCAGAATTCTGAAGATTCCATAGCTTCAAGCCTACCACAAACAGGGCTTGGGCCATAAGAAAACTCAGCCAGAGATAGGAATGCCAGAAAAATGTCATAATCTGAATGAACAGACTCTTGTGAGGTCTTTCACAACCTCTTGGCCTTTGGTGAAGAAACACTCCCAGGGGATTTATTGGAATTCTGAGCAGTACCAGCAGAGCTTGTAGCCTTTGCATCAGTATAGGTTTGGGTACTAATGGGTCAGACTGTACATGTGAGGTAAAAATTGTTGGTAACATAACAGACAAAGGAATTTCAAGAACTTCAGCATGAACAACTATAGGATGAGGTTCATATTGGCAGTTGTACCAGAAACAAAATGACTGAGCTTGGAATTAAATTACTGCTAGCTGATGAGAAACACCACTAGTACTGGATTGACAGTTGAAGAATGAGCAGCTCCAGGATCTCTGTTAGCCCCAAAAACGAGGCACCTTGTTTCTACAAGGGTGATAAAATTGCTGAGCCTTGTTAACCACTTCTTTTTGTCCTTCCTCGTCCTCTTCCCATACCTAACCCACCGCAGTAAACTGCACATTCTTAGTAACAATGTAATTCATGTTTTTTTTATCCATACTAATAAAAACATGAAAAATATAAAAAAAAGAACACACAACAATGCAATGAGCAAAATACTCATCCAACCAAACTTTTGACCAGTAATCAGTGTGTGTGCATCAAGTCTGTTTCTCATGATGGTGGCCTCAAGACAGAAAGAGACGGACTGTGAGTGAGGGATACTTCCCCACTTAACCCCCATCTCCACCTGTTTAAACCCCCATCTCCACCTGTTTAACTACTTTGTTACCAAGTTTTGATTAGTCTCCAGCTCTTCCTTAAAGATACTCCTATATAAAAGGTAAAGTTTGTATAGGTACAAATTTTCCTTTTAATACATTGTGCATGGCAATGTCCTCCTCTTTCCACTGATGTGCTTTTCTTTTTTAACGGCCAACCCAGTCAGTGTTTCATTAATACTGTACTGTATACAGTCACCACCCTACTGAAGAACAAGTTACATTCTGGACTGCTGTTCGTATCTTGAATTGTTAGTCAATTGGTTTTTAATAAGTAATGCATAATTTTTGTTGATGTTTACATTCAGGAGTTAACTCAAGAGTCACAGATTGTACTATTTTCACTTAATTTTTAAATCATGCAGTATTATAGAGAATTACTTTGGATGCTAGAAAGGTAAAAGGAAGAAAATAAAATTTAGATTCATGCAACATTCAAAATTCAGCATTTTTTTCCCTGCTTTGATAGTTATGAACTTGGAGAGAATTTCGCAGAAGTGTCTGACATTGGAAGTTCACAAAGTTAACAATGCAAACTGCCACCTATTGACAAAAATGCATACTAAACGTTTTCTATTGGGAGAGGAAGTATAGAAAATGGGCGTTCATAAAAACGGGGTAAGTCAAGAAGATAGAAATAAGTAGCAATATTTTACGAGTATGAACAATTATTCTCGTGATTTTAAGAAGAATTCATGGTAGTTAATTGCAAGAATACTTGCAATAATTAGGGAAGGGGGTTAAAGGAACAAGTTCTTCTCCCTCATGTCCTTCTGTTCTTTGCAAAAATTCTTACTAGGAGAATAGCGATGCAGAGCAAAATTTAAACTTGTGACCCTGTCTGTTTGTATCTATGAATGTTCGTAAGTAGGGTGGTGACTATATCTGCATATACTGTAATCAGCCCAGCTGGTATGGCTAAATACATATTTATTTAATGCAGAGGATAATGACTAACTGAGCTCCAGGGGCACTTATAATGTTTTCGATTCTATAGTAGTCTTTAGGACTAGGACTAGTCCTTACTGCACAAGACACATTTGGGTTATAGACTTGATTCCTACAGGCACTACATAATAAATGGGGGCCACTTGATAAGCTTGACATGAAATTTTATTGCAATGAACAATAGGTAGCAACACATCTACTCTGAACCATCATGAATTACTCCAGTAAGGAAAGTCATAAACCCTGTATGACAATGCAAAACAAATTCTGCTGTTGTAATTAACTACTTGAGCATAATAGGAAACAGAAAAGCAAGCTACATGTAGCAAAGATCCATGAATTTCTGTAAACATGATATTGTACCACTAAACTATACATGATCCTTTTAATTTAAATACTAAGCTAAAATTGTCCACAAAGGTTTATGTAAATCCTAATTACTGTAATGAATACTGCACTGTAATGAGTAAACAGAACAGCTCTTCAAAATACGCAAAAAACTAAAAAAAAAAAAAAATGGAATTTAATGCTCTTTTTTAAAGTCAAAGGACTCAGGTTTTACTAGTTAAAGTGGAACCATCACCATAATACAGAAATGAACAACAGTATAGGATGAAGTAGGGAAAATAATGAAAGTCTACCCAGGAAAAGAAAAAAATGTTCGTGTTCTGGGGATCAACATCAACACTTCTATTCAGACTGGAGGGCACACTGGACCCAGTGAATTGGGAGCCTGAGGGGGCTGTCTCTCGAGTGAATTTTTTTTTTTTAGTGTCTCAAGAGGAAGCCAATGAACCTGAAGGCAGTTGTAAAATGATAGGTTTTTTTTATGTAAAAATAAAATAAAATTATTTCAATAGTTCTTTTGGGTAAACATGCTGAGAAAGTCTTCAATTTTGTGATCACAGTCCTGAAAAAACTAAGGTTTACAAAACTTACACTATTGTAGGCTTCTTCTAGAGCAACATTCAGTGAATAAGTTGCCTTTATTTCTATAATTCGGTTGTCCATCTTGTACCTAAAAACTAAAATTACTTTGAGCATGTGGAAATTTACAAAGTGTAGCAAACTGCTTATTATTAAAAATCTAATATAAAACATGAATGAAATATTGTACTGTGACAAGCATGAAAATAAAAAACTAACTTTATTTTTCAGTTACACTACTGTACTGTATTACAAACACTATAGTACAGTACATTAAAAATCAAACAGTTCTTCCAGACCCTTACCAAAAAAGATGAAAATTTCTGTTACCCTAGTTTTAAACTTCACTTTAAAATCAAGGCAGCAGATTTTCAAATAAATTGTATTTTTCCTAACATACAAAACTGAAGGTCTTTACAAAGGATTTAGCTTGCGAATGCGAGCTGGAACAACCGTTTAACTTTCAAACAAGGTTGTTAACTACTGACGGTAGGGAGGAAGCCCTGCCCACTTGTCGGTCTGCACTCCACTTTGCCTTATGGACCAGGTACCAGAATGAGGGGTGGTTGAGGTGGGCCGTAAGTGTAAAGACCTTTAGGTTTGTATGTTAGGAAAAACTACAAAATTTTTTAAGTAATTTGTATTTTTCGTAACATATAAACCTGAAGGCTTTGCGTAGGATTTTGCTTGCGAACATGAGCTGGAACGGCCATTAACTTTCTAACAAGGTAGTAGTTAGTTACTGATGGTAAGGGGGAAGCCCACCCACTTACTGGTCTGCACGGTACTTTGCCTTTCGGCCCAGGTACCAGAATGAGGGATGGCTGAGGTGGGCCATAAATGTATAGACCTTCAGGTTTGTATGTTAGGTAAAATACAATTACTTTGAAAATTTGTAGTTTGTTCCTCCACAAATACAAACCTTCAGTCTTTACATAGGAGACTTACCCTTTAGAAGGTGGATTCTGGGTAAATCTCTGAACCGACTGGTAGTTCTGCTCAGCTGGGTCTCTCTTCCTGGTCTCGAAGAGCTGAGGAAGGAGTCCTGTGCCTCTGGCCTGTTGAACATATGGAATGTTCAACTGCCAGACTTCTGGGCATTTTGAATTACTGAGTTGGTGTCATCATTTCAAAAAGGCCTTGGATGAACCCATAGTGTTGGAGGCGATAAAAGACTAATGCAACCAACAGGCTTGTTTTATTGTTAGCTCCTCTCTCTCCTTGCTACAGAGAGAGGTAGGACTTGCACCTAATAATCCACTCTAGACTATAGGGTACTCAGTTATCTAGACTCACCTGCATGGCTGCCAGTCCAGTACGTGATGGCTCCCCACCTGCCTCTCTGCCCTACAGGAGAGGGAGGTAAAAAGAGAAAAGGGAGGAGGCCACTCGTTCACACACACACACACTCTCTCTTTTGCTACTGTACACCTTAGGCGAGATGCTACCTGTCCCTCTAGGGAAGCCAGGTGAGCTACACAACTTGTTGAGCAGCCAGCCCAGGACCAAAGGAAAACATGTCCAAAGACCTATGGGCAACGTCTCGAAGGTAGAAGGACGTGAATGTAGTTTGTCGAGACCACACTCCCGCCCTTAATACCTGTGGAACCAACAGGTTCTTCCGGAATGCGAAGGACGGACCAATGCCCCTAACCTTGTGAGAGCTCTTGCTCAGAATATACTCCCATCTACCTCGTCAGACATAGAGCAAGCCTGCTTGATTGTCTCACGAAGCCAGAAAGAAATCGTGTTCTTAGACACCTCTTTCTTGGTTGAGCCAGTACTAACAAAGAGTCATTCGCACTCAAGACCTGAGATGTCGAGTCCTCTTACCCCTATTGATGCAAGTGTTCAGATATTTAAAATACTAGGATGCAAACCATAGATTCACTACCGATACATCGTGAGTGGTAGCTGAGTGTTAACATAATAAATTTGAAAGTTGCCCAAATGTCGTACTGCGTGAACTTCCCCTGAAACTGACAGCACTGGTTGAGTCAGCACTAATGATCAAAGTGGAAATGCTTGGAAAATGATATTTTAATGATAAAATAAAGTTTGTTCATACTTACCTGGCAGATATATATATAGCTGTAATCTCCGAAGTCCGACAGAATTTCAAAATACTTGCACGATTGTGCCGGTCAGGTGGTTAGTACACATTCCCGCCGCTGGGAGGCGGGTATCAGGAACCATTCCCATTTTCTATTCAGATTTTCTAACGCCACTGTCTCCTGAGGGGAGGAGGGAGGGCAATATGAATATATATATCTGCCAGGTAAGTATGAACAAACTTTATTTTATCATTAAAATATCATTTTGTTCATGAGACTTACCTGCCAGATATATATATAGCTGAATACCACCTTTGGAGGGGGGTAGAGACAGCCAAGAATTAGGGAAAAAACAAATTTATAGGTAAAATTATTTTGGTTCCTTACCTGATAGCATAGCTGACTGCGTGGTTACTGTCACCCTAGTCTGCTTCTGCTTTACTAGAGACCCCAGCGAGGTAGTGACCTATAAAGCTGGCGACTTCTAGATGATCTGTCAACGGGGGCCTGACCACAATGTGACTAGATCATAGACCATACAATGAGGACAAAAGAGCATTACCAACCACCTAACCAACACCTAATACGTTAGCTTGGAAAGGATTGGGAAGACTGCCTCCATCAGTCGACCCAACAACCATAAAAACACAATTAAAAACCCACTAATCAAATTAAAGGATAGGATCAGAGCTACCCCTGTCCCCAAGGTTGTTGAAGCAGCAATGTATGGTCCCAGCGAAAAGCAATTTTCGTATACTACCTAAACATCTTGCAAATAGTGTGAGGCAAACACCGAATTGACTTCGCCAAAATGTGGCACTAAAGAATGTCACTGAGTACCATATTTTTCTTGGAACGCCATGGAGGTAGCAACTGCCCTCACCTCGTGAGCGTTAACTCTCAACAACTTGAAGTTGGAGTCGTCACAACAGAATGTGCCTCCTTAATGACATTCCTAATGAAGAATGCCAGTGCATTCTTCGACATAGGTTTAACTGGTTGCCTCACAGAACACCATAAATTATCCGAGGGACCACGAATGTCCTGAGTTCTTTTAAGGTAGTACTTGAGAGCTCTAACAGGACATAGAACTCTCTCAGGTTCCTGTCCAATAAGGTCTGCTAAACCTTTAATTTCAAAGTGTCTAGGCCAAGGGTTAGAAGGCCTTTCGTTCTTAGCCAAGAACGTAGGGCTTAAAGAGCAGACAGCATTGTGTCCCTTGAAGCCCACATGACGGCTGATAGCCTGAACTTCGCTCACTCTCTTCGCCGTCGCCAGAGCAGTGAGGAAGACCGTCTTTTTAGTAACATCCTTAAGAGATGCAGAGTGGAGAGGCTCAAAAGGACTGGACATCAAAAACTTGAGCACAACATCCAAATTCCAAGTAGGAGGAATTGGCAGAGGAACCTTAGACGTCTCGAAAGACCTCAAGAGATCGTGGAGGTCCTTATTGTCAGACAAATCCAGTCCTCTGTGTCTGAAAACAGTAGAAAGCATGCTCCGATAACCTTTGATAGTCGGAACTGCTAACTCGAGTTTTCTTTTAAATAAAGGAGAAAATCAGCAATCTGGCTCACAGTGGTAGAGGAAGAGGAAAAACCCTTCTTTCTGCACCAACCTTTGAAGGTTGCCCACTTCGCTAGATATATCCTCTTAGAGGAAGATCTTCTGGCTCTAGCGATGGCCCGTGCCACCTGGCCAGAAAACCCCCTCGCTCTGACCAATTTCTCGATAGTCTGAATGCAGTCAGGTTCAGAGCGGGGAGGTTTTGATGATATCTCGCGAAGTGGGGTTGTCTGAGCAGATCTGTTCTCATGGGTAGGGTTCTCGGAACGTCTACCAACCAGTAGAGAATTTCCGTAAACCAGTGGTTCGAAGGCCAAAACATGGGGATGATGAGTGTCATCCTCGTCCCTGTGAGGCCGCGAACTGCGGATCACTTCTCCCAGAATCTATCGCATCTATTCCTGTCCCCCAGGGGAGCAAGTACCTGCCCCAGGGGAGCAGATGAGCTTTACATAGAGGAGCCTCGCTGTTCTTGAGGTTGCGAAAAGATCCACAAGAGGGCGACCCCAAAGTTTCCAGAGATCTTGGCAAACCTCTTGATGAAGGGTCCATTCCGTCGGCAGGAGTTGATGGCGCCAACAGAGCAAGTCTGCTCGAACATTTTCGACCCCTGCAACAAATCTTGTGAGAATCGAAATGTTGCGAGCATGAGCTCAAAGAATAATCTCTCTTGCAAGGCTGAACAGGGAACGAGAGTGTGTTCCGCCCTGTTTCTTGAGGTAAGCCAATGCCGTAGTGTTGTCCGAGTTTACTTGAACTACACGATTGCAAACTTGGACCTCGAAGAATTGGAGAGCTAAAAGATAGCCGCCAACTCTTTGATGTTGATGTGCCAGGACACCTGTTCCTCTCTCCAGGTTCCTAACACTTCCTCTCCCCTAGTGTTGCCCCCAACCTGTTGACGACCCGTCGGAAAAACAACACTAGGTTGGGGTTCAGAAGCTTGAGGGAGATCCCTTTTTCCAACTTCCTGGATCGAGCCACCACTTCAGGGGCTCTTTTACAGAAAGGAAGAATTCTCAATTCCTCTTCAAGTCTTCCTTGTTTGCCAGTTCTCCAACAGAAAGAACTGAAGAGGCCTGAGATGCAGTCTCCCCAGGAAACAAACTTCTCCAGCGAGGAAATGGTCCCCAGCAGACTCATCCATTCCTTCACCAAGCATGTTTCCTTCCCCAAGAAGGCCGAGACTTTTGTAGCACAGAAGTTGCCGTTCTTGCGACGGAGACGCTATAAAAGCCACTGAATTCATCTGAATCCCCAGATACACAATGGACTGTGGGGATCAGCTGCGACTTTTCCACATTGACCAGAAGTCCCAGGGACTTCACGAGCAGAGTCAAGAAGTCAACTGAAGGTCCTCCAGACATCAACCAGTCATCCGAGTGAGATCCTGGCGTCGAATCAACCAGTCGTCCAAGTAGAGAAGATCCTGACGCCCGACTGGTGCAACCACATCACCAACGTTCTTCATCAGACCCAAGCGTAAACGGTGTTTTGGGGGCTGTGCTGAGTCCAAAGCAGAGAGCCCTGAACTGGTACGTCTTGTCCCCAAGACAAACCTGAGATACTTCATCGAACGTGGATGAATTGGGGCGTGAAAATAAGCATCTTGGAGATCCAAAGATACCATCCAATCCCCGGGATGAAGGACTCCTAGTATTGACTGAGAGGTCTCCATCTTGAACTTTTCCTTCGGACAAAGTTGTTCAGCCTGTTGACGTCCAAGACAGGTCTCCAGCCTACTGAATGTTTTGGGACTAGAAACAATCTGTTGTAAAATCCCGGGACTGAGTGTCCAAGACCTGTTCCACTGCTCTTTTCTCGAGCATCTGTTCGAGCAGGTCAAACAATTTTCTGTTTGGCAGGAAGGTAGTTGGGAGACAGACAAAAAGACAATGGAGGAGGAGACAGAAAGGGAATCAAGTAACCTCTCTCCACCACTTGGAGGGACAAACGTCTGCCCCTCTCTCTCTTCCAGGCTTGGGCAAAATGAAGCCTGGTTGCAAACTGGTGTCTGGAGATGAAAGGAGTCACTTGCTACCTCTCTTGGAGGTGACATTCCTTCGGGAAAAAAACTCTCCCTCGTGGTGCGGGTCTCAAGTGTTGCTTCCCATAGAAGCCCCTTTGTTATGCAAATATTTAGCTGTTTCTTTTTATCATTGAGACTGAGTTATGAAGGAGATGCGTTTGAATGTCAAATAACGTTTTAGAAAAACGATAGGTTTTTGCCTTCTCTGTGTATTTATTTGCAATATCTTTAACAAAGTCTGAAGTTTTTATGACATAATGAAACTGCAGCTAGACCTTCTGCGTTGGTAAATGAACTTAAATGAAAAAGAACAAAACAATGCTCTCTTTTTCAAAAGAGCCGACGAAAACTGAGTCAAGCAAGTTCTTCTGAGCCATCTCTGACTGCCTTGTCCATGCACTGCTTCGCGCTGGACAGCTCCCCAGACTAATGGAACTCGGACTAGTAGCCTTATTGTGCAAAACTCCCAGACACCAGTCCAAGAAGTTGACAAGACCTCAACAGTCCTGAAAAGAGTCCTTTAAGATGGTGGTTTCCATTTCTAACAGAGTCCAAGACACCTTAGAAGAGGACAAGTGGGATCTTCTGGAGGCATCAACAAGATATGTAAAGTCCCCTTGAGAAAAGGGAACTGATAAGCCAATATCCTCCCCGTCTCATACCAAATGCCTGCTTTGCCGGACAAACGTGAAGGAGGCAAAGCGCAAAAGAAGTCTTTCTTGATTTTTCCTGGCAGCCATCCAATCCTGGACTTTCTTGAATGCCCTTTTGGTAGATAAAGATTTCCTCATCTTGAGGAAGCCAGGAGTCCTTCTCGCTTTCAGACAAAGACAACTGCGAAGGTGAGAAGAGGATGTTCCGCTGGTTGAAAGGTCTGATGTTGAAACAGATCCTTAAGTAAATTAGCCAGAGTCTGATAATCAGAGGAAGAAGAAGACGAAGGATGTTTCTCTTTGTCGATAGTAAGGCTGAGACGAAAAGGATCTTCTTCCTCAGCTGGCGGGTCTTGAATGTGTGGAGGAAGAAGTCCCGACTCGCCGATAGAATAGCGGGACCTCGCGGATTGAAGAAGTCGTGGCTGAATCAAGAAGGACATCAGAAGTTGAAGCGGGAAGTTGGCGTCATTGATGAACTGCAGGAGCGGCGTCAACACAAGAAGACTTAGAAATGATACGGCGAGGCGTGTGAGGGCGTCATGGCTGGGCGCGAGAGGCTCCATGGCTGGATACTAGAAGAGCTTCACGGTGTGGCGTGGCGCGGCGTCATGGCTGAGGCGCGCCGAGTCAAGGAGCGCGCGTGAAGTGAGGCGACTCCGCGAAGAGCAAGACACGCTCCTGGCGCGAATCAAGAGAAAAAGGCGTCCAACTCCTCAAATCGGGGAAGACAGTAGGAGCCACTTAAACACGCTCTCTAGGAGACAGACGAGAAGCCCCATGACATCTAGCAGGCGAGGAAGACGAAGCAGGGGACATAAAGGTGAAGGTCTGGACTTCTTAACAGGCAGAGTCAAATCTTGCGACGAGGCCTGTCATTTCTACGGTCTATGAGAGTATCCAGCTGTTGTTGCAAGCCCAACAATATCTGGCGTGTGGAGAAGCAACTCTCTCGGGAGAAGGGCTGAACTGCTGAGAGAAGGAGAGGGGAGAGAGAGAGTCTTCTTCCTTCTCACAGGGGAAGAAGCTCCAGCTCTTGCCTTAGCACGACAGGGGCGTCGAGCAGCGTCAAAATCCGGAGAACACCGTAATTTCTTCTGCGGAGGAACATCCCCGAAACTTTCAGGGGAAGAGCACAAAACGTCTAGAGGAAGAGGACGTGAAGCGTCCTCTCCTCTCAAGCTTCTCTTGAGAGGGCGAGAGTCCAACCGAGAGTTCCAACCCCGACGTGGGGAGGACGAGAAGCAATCCTTCTGGATGCGTGCCCGTGCACGATCCCTGGCAGCCTGGGTGGGGTCATCAGGACCTGCCGAAGGGACGTCAGATCGGTGGGAAGTCCCCGTAACCCTCATGCGGCTTTCGACATGCCCCCTCCCTGAGTCCTGGGAGTTCGGCAGAGGTCCAGGCCTAGAGGCACTATAGGGCCAAACTGATGCCCCCTCCACAACACTAGGGGCACTAACACAAACACCACTTTGCACTTGAATGGCATTCACTTTATTTTCAAAAGCGCGAATTGACTCTAACACGAGAGCCAAGGTATTACTTTCTGCAGCAACAACCTCAGGGCCCGAAGGCAACACTACAGGGTTAGGACTAATAACTACAGGGTTACTAGCAGGTGAAATCCCTGACTGTCTGTCTACAGATGCACTCCTGGAGGAAGACCTCCTCAACCTATCACGCTCCAATTTACGCATATTCATTCATATTTCTTCCACTCCCCTTCAGATAATGCCTCACATTCATTACCGATTATCCACAGAACATTCAACATCCCTACATTTCATACATAAAGTGTGAGGATCTATCAAAGTCTTCGATAGCCTCACCTTACATTCACTCGAGCTACAGACATGATAGCTAGAGGAAGACATTTTACTTACATTCGAGCTACAGACATGATAGCTAGAGGAAGACATCTTACTTAAAGGAAAAGTCAAGAGCAAAATCAAAAGCAGTCCAGAAAAGCATATGCCAAGTCACAGATTCAAGTCGAAAACCAAAAAACAACCAAAATACTTAAGCGACAACAAATTTCGAAATCCAAATGGCGAGGGAACTGAAAACAGGTGTTGACAGTCCGGCGACAGAGAAAATCTGAATAGAAAATGGGAATGGTTCCTGATACCCGCCTCCCAGCAGCGGGAATGTGTACTAACCACCTGACCGGCCACTGCGTGTGCCGCGAATTTTGAAATTCTGTCGGACTTCGGAGATTACAGCTATATATATATATCTGGCAGGTAAGTCTCATGAACAAAATGAAGAATTATCATCTGCCACTATGGGTGTTTTCAACTCATCAGTCCACCCACAGGTGACGATGTGACAAATGCGCATGTGTACCTCGGACTATTTTTTATGACATTTGAATGTTTATATATACAAGAACCCTCACACCTTATGAACAAGCTGATTTCTATCGATAATATACCCTTATAAGCACAAGACGAGCTTGTATCAGCCTACTCTTATCAAACAATGGAGCTTTCAATAATTATGCTTTTTCTCACTGGTATAGCCCAGGCTACAGGTAGACCTAGGCTCACAAACTGTTCAGTTCACAAAATCTCGTCATCATTCAAACTTTATTCCATAGACATAAAAACAACTTTATTATGATACCCAAGTTATATCTACATCCGTAAAATGGAAAAATAATTTTTAAAAGTAAATTGTATTTTTCCTAACTACACAAACCGAGGTCCTTTACATTAGGGATTACTTTCAGGCATAGGCTGAAACGGCCAAAAGTTTTTTCAAACAAGGTGGTTAGGCAGTTAACTACTGTCCTGGAGGGGGAGTACCACCTGCCCGGATGTAAACATTCCAATTTGCCTTTCAGCCCAGGTACAGATTGAGGGGTGGCATGAGGTGGGCATAAAGTGTAAAGGACCTCGGGTTTGTATAGTTAGGAAAAATGATATTTTAATGATAAAATAAAGTTTGTTCATACTTACCTGGCAGATATATATATAGCTGTATTCTCTGATAGTCCGACAGAATTTCAAAACTTACGACACACGCAGTGGGAGATCAGGTGGTTAGTACCCATTCCCGCCACTGGGAGGCGGGTATCATGAACCATTCCCATTTTCTATTCAGATTTTCTAGTGCCACTGTCTCCTGAGGGGAGGTGGGCAGGCACTATGAATATATATATCTGCCAGGTAAGTATGAACAAACTTTATTTTATCATTAAAATATCATTTTGTTCATGAGACTTACCCATCAGATATATATATAGCTGAATACCACCATTGGAGGTGGGTACACACAGAATAGGATTTAGGAAACACAATACATGTAGGTGATTGACACCTTGGTTCCTTACCTGTTAGCATAGCTGACTTCGTGATTACTGTCACCCAAGTCCGCTTCTGCTTTACTAGAGTCTCCAGCAAGGTAGTGACCTGTATAGCTGGTGAGTTCTAGATGATCTGTCAACAGGGGTGTGACCACGATGTGACTAGACCATATTGACCATACAATGAGGGCAAACGAAGTAAAAACAACCACCTGACCAAGCCTAACTAAGTTAGGATAGCAAAACTAAAGCAAAAGAGTGGGAAGTCCGCCTCAAAGTCGACCCAACAACCATAAAAACACTTCCTAACCATTTTCTATAGGATAGGATGTGTGTCACTCCCTGCCCCCAGGATTTATCTGTGGGAAACGTATGGTCCTAGCGAGCAGCAGTTCTCGTATGTCCTGATCTTCACATCTCTCAGGTAGTGTGAAAGCGAACACAGAGTTGCTATGCCAAAATGTGGCACCCAGAATGTTACTGAGTGTCATATTCTTCTGAAAAGCCACTGAAATTGCAACCGCCCTCACCTCGTGAGCATTGACTTTCAGAAGTTTAAAATCAGTGTCTTGACAGCATAAATGGGCTTCTCTAATCGTGTTCCTCAGGAAGAACGCCAGTGCATTCTTCGACATAGGTAAGTCCGGTCTCTTCACTGAACACCATAGATTGTCCGAGGGGCCTCGACTTTCCTTCGTTTTGTCCAAGTAGACCTTGAGAGCCCTGACAGGGCACAGGACTCTCTCTGGCTCTTGACCCAGAATCTCAGCCATACCCTTAATTTCGAAGCTCTTGGGCCAAGGGTTAGATGGCTTCTCGTTTTTTGCTAAAAAAGTAGGACTTAAAGTACAAACTGCGTTATGCCCTTTAAAGCCTATATGCTTACTGAAGGCTTGAAGTTTGCTAACCCTCTTCGCAGTCGCTAGAGCGGTTAGGAAAATAGCCTTTCTGGTAATGTTCCTCAATGTCGCAGAATGGAGAGGCTCGAAAGGACTGGACATCAGGAACCGTAACACCACATCTAAGTTCCAAGAAGGAGTCCTTTGCTGAGGCACCTTCGTGGTTTCGAATGACTTTAATAGATCGTGAAGGTCTTTGTTGTTAGTCAGGTCCAGGTTTCTATGCCTAAAAACGGCTGATAGCATACTCCTATATCCCTTGATAGTCGGGACCGCTAGTTTGACTTCACTCCTCAGAAACAAGAGGAAGTCGGCTATCTGACTCACAGAGGTCGTGGTAGAGGAAATGCCCTTCTTCCTACACCATCTCCTGAACATGGTCCACTTCGATTGGTACAAATTACTGGAAGACAATCTTCTGGCTCTGGCAATAGCTCTCACCACTGATCTTGAAAAACCTCTCGCTCTGGCCAGCTTCTCGATAGTCTGAATGCAGTCAGACTCAGAGCGGGGAGGTTTACTGGAAGGAATCTTCTGGCTCTGGCAATAGCTCTCGCCACTGATCTTGAAAAACTTCTGGCCAGCTTCTTGGTCTGAATGTCGAAGTGGGGCTGTCTGAGTAGATCGACTCTCATGGGCAGTGTTCTGGGAAAGTCCACTAGGAAGGACAAGACCTCTGTGAACCACTCCCTCGAAGGCCAAAACGGGGCGATCAACGTCATCCTTGCCCCTTCTGACGACGCGCAAACTTCCTGATGACTTCTCCGAGGATTTTGAACGAGGGAAAGGCATAAACGTCCATCCCCGTCCAATCCCAGAGAAGAGCATCTACTGAGATCGCTCCTGGATCGAGTACAGGGGAGCAGTAAAGAGGAAGCCTCTTCGTCTTGGAAGTTGCGAAGAGATCCACCAAGGGACGTCCCCATAGCCTCCACAGTCCTGACAAACCTCTTGGTGCAGGGTCCACTCGGTCGGCAGCAGTTGTTGTTGCCGACTTAGAAGAATCACGGACGTTCTCCACACCTGCAACAAACCTCGTGAGGATCGTAATATTCGGGCCTGTGCCCACAGCAGGATGTCCTTTGCTAAAGCGAACAGGGACCGAGAGTGAGTTCCTCCCTGTTTCTTTAGGTATGCCAGCCGTGGTGTTGTCCGAGTTGATCTGGACTACTCAGTTTGTGACTCGTCCCTCGAAGAAAAGTAGGGCCATCTGAATCGCCCCCAATTCTTTGAGATTTATGTGCCAGGACACTTGTTCCCCTCTCCAGGTGCCCGACACTTCTTCCCCCCCTAGTGTTGCTCCCCACCCCGAAATGGACGCGTCGGAAAACAACACTAGGTCGGGGTTCTGAAGGTTGAGAGAAACGCCTTCTGCCAACTTTGAGGGATCGAGCCACCACCTTAGGTGATCCTTCACCTTTGGCGAGATCTTCAGAGAAACTTCCAGATCCTCCTTGTCCTGCCAGTTCTCTGCAAGGAAGAACTGAAGTGGTCTGAGATGTAGTCTCCCCAGGGAAACAAACTTCTCCAGCGATGAAATGGTCCCCAGCAAACTCATCCATTCCCTCACCGAGCATGTTTCTTTCCGCAGGAAGGCTGAAACTTTGTCTAAGCACTGTTGCTGTCTTTCTTGTGACGGAAAAGCTCAAAAAGCCACTGAATCCATCTGAATCCCCAGATAAACGATGGACTGAGTCGGGGTCAGATGGGACTTTTCGAAATTCACCAGAAGTCCTAGGGACTTCGTCAAATCCAACGTTGTGTGAAGGTCCTCCAGACACCTCGATATCGACGAGGCTCGAATGAGCCAATCGTCCAAATAAAGCGAGACTCTTATCCCTGCAAGGTGAAGCCATCTCGCCACATTCCTCATTAACACCGTGAAGACCATAGGGGCTGTGCTTAGCCCGAAGCAGAGAGCCTTGAATTGATATACCTGTCCCCGCAGGACAAACCTCAGGTACTTCCTTGATAGAGGATGTATAGGGACGTGAAAGTAGGCGTCCTGGAGATCCAGAGAAACCATCCAGTCGTCTGGTCTTAAGGCTCCTATAACCGACTGGGACGTCTCCATTTTGAACTTCTCTTTCAGAACGAAATGGTTCAACCTGCTGACGTCCAGGACTGGTCTCCATCCTCCTGACTGCTTCGGGACCAGGAACAACCTGTTGTAGAAGCCCGGGGATTGTAAATCTGAGACCTGTTCCACAGCTCTCTTCTCGAGCACCTGCTCGAGCAGGTCGAAAAGAATCTGCTGCTTCTCCTGCTGATAGGAGGGCGACAGATCCTTGGGCTTCGTGCACAACGGAGGTAAGACGAGGAATGGGATCTTGTATCCCTTTTCGATGACTTCGAGGGACCAGTTGTCCGTCCCTCTCTCTCTCCAGGCTCTTGCAAAGTAAAGAAGCCTGGCTCCAACAGGTGTCTGGAGGTCCACAGAGTCACTTCTTGCCCCTAGGTTTGGAGGGGCTCTACCTCTGGAGAGACCTCTTCCTCGAGAGGGACGATCTAGAAGAAGCTCCTCCACGAAAGGGCTTCTCTATCTTGGAAGCCTGCCCAAGGGAAGAAGTCGAAGGGACTGCTGGACGTCTAGAAGACTGGGCCAGGAGGTCTTGAGTAGCCTTCTCTTGCAAAGTGGCGGCAGTAACCTTGACTAAGGACTGGGGAAAAAGATGGCTAGACATCGGGGCGAACAGCAACTCTGCCCTCTGTGAAGGAGAGACCGACTTCGCAGTGAAGTTGCAGTATAAGGCTCTCTTCTTTAAAAGCCCCTTACAGAAGTGGGCAGCCAGCTCTTCGGAGCCATCCCTGACAGCCTTGTCCATGCAAGCTAGGACGCTGAATAAGTCTCCCAGACTAATGGAGTCAGGGCTTCGAGCCTGCAAGTCCAGGACTCCCAGGCACCAGTCCAGAAAGTTGAAAACTTCCATTGTTCTGGAGACACCTTTCAGATGGTGATCAGTTTCAGACAACGTCCAGGAAACCTTCGCTGAAGAAAGGAGAGACCTCCTAGGAGCGTCCACAAGGCTGGCAAAAGTCCCCTTGGGAAGAGGAAGGAACTCTCCAACCAACATCCTCTCCTGTCTCATACCAAATCCCCGCTTTTCCCACTCAATCTTGACGGAGGCAGGGCGAAAGAAGTCTTGTACTGGGCCTTCCTGGAGTCCATCCACTCCTGAACTTTCTTAAAGGCCCTCTTCGTAGAGAGAGACGTGGCCATCTTCACAAAACCTGAAGTCTTCTGTGACTTTGATGAGGTTAACTGCGAAGGAGGAGGGCGAGGAGCAGAGGGTTGAAACTTGTCCCCAAACAAGTACTTCAGCAAACGTGTCAAGACCTGGTAATCGGAAGAAGCTGATGAAGTCGAGGACTGTTCCTCAACTGCAGGTTCCGATGCACTTGACAGCTCTCCTTCTTCAACTGGAGCAACCGAAGAGATTGGAGAAACTCTGGGAGGTCTGAGCCCTTGCAGTCCAACTCGCAAAAGGGACTTCTGCTTGGTAGAAGTCCGAGAGGGGTCGCGAAAATCTCGGCAAGAAGCGTCTTGACGAGCGTCCTGATGAGCGTCCTGACGAGGTCGAGCAGCAAGGGGAGCGTCTTGCCGAGCAGCATGAGGAGCGTCATGCTTAGCAGCATGAGAAGCGTCATGGAGAGAAAAAACCAGAGCGCCAGAACGAGGGGCGTCAAGCCTAGCAGCATGGAAAGCGTCAGCAAGAGGGAATTGGCGATCCCTGCTGAGACCAGTAAAGCGCTGAGCCAAAGGACTTCTAGAGGGCGGCGAAGCATGAGAAGAAGACGAACGCGGAGAAGGAGAAGGGGATGGCTTGGACCTCTTGATCGGCAGTCGGGAATCCTTCCAACGACGACACAGATCTGTCTCCTTCTGGGCCATTAACGAAGCCAACTGCCGCTGCATGTCCAGCAGAAGCTTAAAAGTAGGAGAAGTCTCCTTCTCAGGAGAAGGGCTGATTCTGTGAGAGAGACGAGGGCGAGGGGATGCCTTCTTCCTTCTCACAGGGGAAGCAACAGCTCTCTCCCTGGAGCGACCGGAGCGCTCAAAAGCGTCATCGTCCGATTACGTCCTGGTCCTCTTCTGCGGCGGGAGGGCGTCAAAACTCTCCGGAGAAGAGCGAAGAGCGCCACGAGAAAAGGGACGTGAAGCGTCCCCTTCTCTGAAGCTTCTCTTCAAAGGTCGAGAGACCTTCCGAGAGCTCCACCCCTGACGCCGGGAGGAAGATTCGGGGACGAGAAGCAATCATGAGATTCGTGCCCGTGCACGATCCTTGGCAGCCTGGGAAGAGTCAACAGGACCTGCCGAAGGGACGCCAGATCGGTGGGGGTCCGCATAACCCTCTTGCGGCTTTCGACTTGCCCACTCCCTGAGTCCTGGGAGTCCGGCAGAGGTCCAGGCCTAGAGGCATTATACGGCCGATCTGACGCCCCCTCCACATTATTATTATTATTAAAATAGTTTAACCAGACCACTGAGCTGACCATCAGCTCTCATAGGGCTGGCCCGAAGGATTAGGATGAAATGACAAGTCTAGGTTAGAAGCCTAGCACTGGGACCTAATAGGTTACTTGTCAATGATGATGAATGAAAATGAAATTAAAAGCTGTAAAAAGGCATATGCTTTCATACTGGAACACACTCACACAATAAATACATTTAAACTCATGCTTCCATACATACTCACTAAAAAGGTATATCAAAATTCAAAATAAATTAGGTAAAATCATAAAATTTACTTGTTTTAAAATTCATTATACTGATTGATTTTTTTTTTATATTTTTCCAATTAATTTGCAGCTTCTCATAAACATTAAAATGGGTGCTATTGAGAATGTTAAAGATTGACAAAATTTCTTCCATCGGTCTATTTCCAAAATTTGATAATCGCTGCAGGTTATATTTTGGACATTCACACAGTATATGTTTAACTGTTATCAGCACATTGCAATCTGGGCATTTGGGAAGAGGGCCACATGGACTGTTCATTAAGTGTCCATGTGTCAAATGAGTATGGCCTATTTGGAGACATGTCAGAATTACTTGTGCTTCTCTCTCTCTCTCTGATATGACGAACTCCATTTTCCAACACTGGATTTTATCTGTTTTAATTTATTATTATCAGGTTCTTCGTTCCATATATTTTGCCATTTTTTTACAAGGACTGTTTTTATATATCTTGTATAGTCACTGATAGGGATGTCTACATTTGTTCTTGTCATGTGGACCGCTTCTTTAGCTGCTTTATCAGCCTCTTCATTTCCCTTAATCCCTACATGGGCAGGGATCCAACATATTTCAATATTTTTTCCCTTATTATACAATTTATGGAGTGAGAACTTTATATGTTGTACAATATTATTTTTTGGATTATAGCTTTGAATAGCTTCTATAGCACTTATGGAGTCGCTATAAATTACAAAATTATTATATGAGACTTCTCTAATTATTTTTATGGCTGATACTATTGCACATAACTCAGCTGTAAATACAGAGGCTTTGTCTGGGAGAAAGAACTGATACATTTTGTTTTGGGATACCGCAGCATATCCCACTCCGTACTGTGATTTAGATCCGTCAGTTTATATTGCGTAATGTGGACCTTTTCGGATTATATGCTCTACTGCATGTTGTCTATGGTATTCTGGAGTATATGAATGATTTTTTGATAAATATTTCAAGTGTGTACAAATTCTCATTTTATTCATTGTCCAAGGAGGCGGCAATTTTAATATTACAGGTAATTGTATATGTATATTTAGTGACTGACTCAAACAATCTTCTAGCTCTAACTGGGAAAGAAGGTGGATGATTGTTTATAAACACATCTCTTAATCCAAATAATTTTTGGTTGAGAATCATTTGTCTGAATTCTCAGAGCACTCTTCATTGTTACTAGCTCTCTATGGAGAGACAGAGGTAGTTCACCACATTCAACTTGTAAAGAAGATGTTGGTGATGATCGAAAAGCTCCTGAACATATTCTAAGGCCCTCATTATGAACTGGGTCTACCGTTTTCAGCACTGCGTCTGATGCCGAGCCATATATTTCACATCCATAATCAACGATAGACAGCACTGTTGCTTTATACAACAAAAGTAAAGGGTATGTCTATCGGCTCCCCAAGTAGTGTTTGACAGTTTTTTAGTTAGGTTTAATGCTCTTTTACATTTTGATTTCATGTATGTTAAGTGGGCTTTCCAGTTCATGTGAGTACCAAATACTAATCCTAAAAATTTTGCTGTTTGGCCAATTGGTATACTATGATTTCTGATTTTCAAGTCTATTTCTTCTCCTTTTTTCCATTTTTTGTTTTTATAAAACATGATTGCTTGGTTTTATCTATGGAAAATTTAAAGCCTACAGATAAAGCCCATTCATCTATTTTTATTATGCTTTTATTAATGATTCGTTCTGCATGTTTTATTCGGGATGCTGAATAATATATGGCAAAATCATCCATATACAGGTTACTTTTAATACCAATAGGTAGATTTTTACTGATATCATTAATTGCTAAAGTAAACAGTGTGCCACTAAGGACGCTTCCTGTGGAACACCATTTTCAAGAGGAAATGTTCTAGACAGAACATCATCAATTCTCACCTGAAAACTGCGATTTGTCATAAAAGTTTTGTATAAACCTAGGTAAATGTCCACAGATGTTGTTTTGTAAAGTTTTTAATATGGCATACCTCCATGTAGTGTCGTATGCTTTTTCAATGTCGAAAAAGACAGCTACAGTAATTTGTTTTCGTTCAAAACCTCAGCGTATATGGTCTTCTAAGTTACAGAGAGAATCTAATGTAGATCTATTACACTGTGACCCGAACTGAGTGGGAGTTAAAATTTTATTTTCTCGAATGTGCCATGTTAGTCGAGCATTTACCATTTTCTCTAGTAATTTGCACAAACAGCTTGTTAAAGAAATTGGTCTGTAATTGTTTACATTACTGGGATCTTTTCCTGGTTTGGGGATTGGGATAATTATAGCTTTACGCCATTCATCAGGAAATAAATTTCTAAGCCATAAGTGGTTATAAAACTCTAACAAGTATGTCTTTGCCAAAGGTGCTAAATGGCATATCATTTCAAAATATATATTGTCACCTCCAGGGGCAGATTTATTGCTGTTCAACAGAGCGAATTCTAGCTCTTCCATATTAAATTTTATATAATAATAAATATCTTCTACTGTTTCAAAATTTATTGTTATTAATTCTATATTATTTTTCTTTGTGCAGAAATGTTCATCTAAATTTTGTTGCTACTTTACTACTTTTGTTAAATTTTCACCTATTAAATTACTAATTTCTTTATGATCAAGTATTCTTTTCCCATCTTTTATTATGGCATGCCTAGGTGGTTTAACATGGGTACCATTTATTTTCCTGAATTTTTCCCATATTTTTTGTATGGGAGTATTTTTAGAGAGATCTGATACATATTTTTCCATGAAATGATTCTTCCTTGTATTACTTCTCTTTTAAACTTTGCAGATATTTTATTATACAGAGGTTTTAATGTATCAATTTCTAATAATAATATAGTCAGTTTTTGTAAGGTTCCTTCTAATATTGGTAACGTTTTGTTTAATTTATTGAATTTTCCATTCAAATTATTTAGTCGTCTTCCAATTTGGTGTTTTATTTTTATTAATTCTGTTAGTTTTTCAGACCACCATAGGACTTTGTGTTTTGTCGGATGAGATTTGGATTTTGGTATTGCTTTATCAGCAGCATTTGTAATGAAATCAACAAGAAATTCATTAGTTTCATTATGGTCTTTCAAATATTCAAATGGTGGGATATTCCTGGTGTGGAATTCATATTGTTCCCAATCTGCTTTATAAATGTTATATCGAGGGGCATGTTTGGTGGGGTTATTTTGTAATAAAGAAATTAATATGGGGAAATGATCACTTGTATGCAAGTCATCTACCGTATTCCAGTCCAATCTGTCTACTATGTCTGCTGTACATAGAGTTAGGTCAATCGAGGAATATGTTCCATGTGTTTTAGAGAAATATGTGCTGATTTCGTCATCATTTATACAGCACATGTCATATGAATCTATGAATTCCTCTATTTTATTTCCTGCTCTATTTGATTCTGTACAATTACAGTCCAACATTGGGTTGTGGGCATTAAAATCACCTACTATTAACGTTGGTTCCTTAGTATTATTAAGTAATTCTTTGATTTTGTCAACGTCATAATTTTTATTAGGTTGATTGTACAAATTATGAATTACATAATTATCGTTTTTTATTCGTATTCTAATACTCGACCTTTGCAGATCAGTAAATTTTACAGGTACTTTGTCATAACATACTTTGTTATGTACATATATAGCAGTACCTAAATTTCCCTCTTCCTCTCTTGATGCAGATGCTAAGGTATATTTACCTATCGTTAATATTGTTTTGTTGACATGTTGCAAACATAATATCATTGGCTCATATTCTTTCAATAACCGTTGTATTTCTCCTAGGTGTAATCTGGTCTGTAGACCATTTACGTTCCATTGTATAATACAACTACTGAAAATATTTTTTATAGCGGTGGGTTTTACTTTTTTTTTGTATTATCAATTTGGAATTTTTCTAATAATTTACTCACGACATTCATCTGTTTTTCCTTATAATAGACTAAGTGCTCAATGCACATGCACCCTTTTTCATGGTTACTCAAATCTGTGTTTTTTTTTTTCTATATTTCATAAAATTTCTTATAATGTTTGTTAAACCATCTTTTGTTATGCTTTTGTTGTTATTGCATAATTCAATGAAACAATCATTACATCCACAAGTATTATCATGTGTATTTCTCTTTTCATTTGCTCTTGTTCCAATTACTGGAGGAGTAAGTAATCTCTTCTCCTTGACATAATCATTATCATCTATGGTATGATTCTCTTTCACTTCTTCAGTGTTCTCGACAGTTGCCTTCATAGGTTCTATTATTATTTTAGGAGATAAAGGTATATTCTTAGCTTGTTTTTGTTTTTGTTCCTTTTTCATCTCCTTTATCTTTGGTTTAACTGATGTTTCTCTAATAATAGTTGGTTTCTTCGTTTTGGGTGGTGTTCTCTCCAAAGGCCTTTTTTTATCTTTAATTTCCTGTCTATCTCTACCCTCTTCTGTCACTTTAGTAGCAGCATCGTCCTGTGTTTCTATTTGCATTAATATTTCATATGGATTGGATAAAATATTATCCATCTCATTTGTGCCTGTTTCTTTATTCTCTATTTTATTTTTTATTTCTAAATTATTAATTTTTTCTTGAGATTTACTTGTCTGTGCTCTGTTACTTCTATCTGTTTGCGTTTTTGCTTCATTTTTTGCTCTTGTTATTGAAGAATACGTGTGTTTCTTAGACGGATCCTGAATTCCTCTCACTTTTAATTCTAGCTTAGTCTGTCTTATAGACATCCCTGTTCGTTCTTGTAGTATCTTTAATTCCGTATTGTCTATGTAATACATGCATTCTTTGGATCTTGCATGATGATTTTGCCCACAGTTTACACACTTAGGTTCACTGCACTTCCACTGTTGGTATGATCAGTAGATCCACAATAAGCGCACACCGGTTCATTTCTACAATTTTTCTCTGTGCGCCCATACTTACTGCAATTTTGACACTGCAGTGGCTTTGTGACATAAGGTCTTAACTCTCTATTTTGGCCTAAAATTTTAATTTTTGAGGTAGATCTTCACCCTCAAATTTTATTTTTGCCATTTTTAATATTTGTCTATTGCTGTTTTTACTTGGCACAGCATATACCTCACAATCTTGGACCTTTCGGTATCTTTTTTTGAGACAGTCCAATAGCATTTTCTTATCGACTGGTTCATTGTTGTTTTCAGGAAGTACAATGGTACCCTGAATACTGTTCATAGTTTCGTGTTTTTACTTTAATGTTAATATTGTCTATTTTTCTCAAAGACAAATAGTTCTCGGACTGACTTTTTGTTGTGGCTTCTATAGGCCAAGTTTTTTCCTTTACTTGTCTAAACAACATACCTGTCGTTGGATGTCTATTCAATAAAAAATTTTCTAGTTTTAGGGCTGAAATATTTTGGTCAGCTTCCATGGTTAGAAACCTTGACCAACTTCCACTCCCAAAGAGAGAGTCGAAGTGAGTCAAGGTTGAGTCAAGACGATATTTACTTCTTTTTGATTTATTGAGTGCTGGAGTATAAGGTTCCAGTGTGATTACATTTGGATTCTTGTTTGTTTTTTTCTAAAGAAAGGTTGTTACAGGAGGTTCCAGTGGTCGTCATCTGTGCCAAGTCACTACCATCAATGGGCTCAGGGGTACTCGAATCTTTAATTTCACTTGCCATAAAGATTTGAGGGAGGAGAAAAAAAAAAAAAAAAAAAAAACTGTAAACCTTAAAAGATATCATCAGCCCTTCATGGAGTTTTAATCTTCTACTAATGGCACAAGTGAGAACTGACTCCCAAATGTCCGCTCCCTACCCTACCCCAAAGGGGATGGCATAACATGATTAGAGTGGCCCAAGTGTAAGCCAAACCCGCTTGAGAGGACTGAGAGTATTACTAGAATACAATCATCCCCACCTAATTACATTACTGGGCAAACCGGACAGAATGCCGAGAGTCCTTTCCCAGAACTAGACCCCCCTGGAATCCGTGGCCCAGTCCCGTAGAATAGTTCCGTCTGAAAACTCAGGTCCGAACATTATCGGGCAGTTGATGGTCCTGCCACGGTTCTCACTATTTAGCTTCGGATATAAACCCAATCCCAGCTATGATACCTCTTCCTATTTACCAGGTCCAAGAAATTTGTACAAAGTGAAAATATCCACGCCATTTAAATCAAAAGGTTTGTAGGTGATCCGTCAACCCTCGGGCTCTTATTCTTCAGAAGAGTCGAAGAAGAAAAGCCAGGGCCCCTTACCCCCTCACCACGTGAAGGAACCTACTTCGAGGGGGACCCCTCCACAGCACTAGGGGCACAAACACTATCACTGCACTTCACAGCACTTTGAAGAGCGAGCATTTTAGCTTCCAGGTTACGAATGGAAGACATAATAACAGACAGGGCATCTCCTTCCGCAGACACAACCTCGGGGCCGAGGGGCAACACCACAGGGTTAGGAATAGCTACGTCTACAGGAGGGTTAGCAGGTGAAAAACACTACCCTGACTCCTACTCACTGATACACTCCTGGAGGAAGACCTCCTGATCCTATCACGCTCTAACTTCCTCACATAGGAATCATAAGTCCTCCAACTAGCATCAGGCAAAGACTCACACTCCTTGCATCAATCATTAAACAAACAAACATGCCCTCTACACCCGAGCATACAGTGTGAGGATCTACCGAATCTTTCAGGTAGCCTCAGTCATACAGTCTTGCACACAGCAAACTCTATAACTAGCAGAACTAGATTCAGACATCTTAATCCAAGCAAAAAACAAAGCAAAATCCAAAACAGTCCACAATAGCGTATGCCTAGCCACAAGTCCAAGTCAAAAAACCAAAAGTCAAACAAATACTTAAGTGACAACCAAGTTTACGAAATCCAAAGACGGAGGTACTGAAAACTGGTGTTGACAGTACCGGCGACAGAGAAAATCTGAATAGAAAATGGGAATGGTTCCTGATACCCGCCTCCCAGCGGCGGGAATGGGTACTAACCAACTGATCTCCCACTGCGTGTGTCGTAAGTTTTGAAATTCTGTCGGACTATCAGAGAATACAGCAATATATATATCTGCCAGGTAAGTCTCATGAACAAAATACAATTTACTTTTAAAAATTGTTATTTGCTCCAACACAATATACAAACCCTCGGTCCTTTACATTAGGAGACTCAATGATTGGAGGGAGGAATCTGATAAAGTCTCTCTGAACTGACTGGAGTTCACCACCTTGTCTTCCCTTCCTGGTCATGAGAGCGACGAAGGGAAAAACTGCCTCTGACAAAAGATCGGGTTGTAAGAAATGCAGGATCAGTTGTCAGACTTCTGGGTCCCTTTGCATGAAAGAGGAAACGTCAGTTCATGCAAAGTAGGCTAGGAAGAATTTGACGTCGGATGACAATAAGGCAAATACAAGCATTGGGTTTGTCTTATAGTCATGGTCTCCTTCCTCCCTTGCAAGAGGAAGGAGTGGGGTTGTTTCTATTAACCTGAACAGAAATAGAACAGGAGCTCCCGTTATGTGCTTACCTGCCTCGATCGCCCGGTCCAGCTTGTAACGGCACGTCCGCTCCCTGCCCGTGGGAAGAGAGCCAGGATGGGGAGAAAGAATAGAGGCGAGTCACTCAACATTCATTCTCCCAATCACAACCGTACAACATAGGCGAGATGCAACCTGTCCCGTTAGGGGAGCTGGATAAGCTACACAACTTGTTGAGCAGCCACCACAGGACCCAAGGAAAAAGTGTCCAAGGACTTGTGTGCAACATCCCGGAGGTAGAAGGAGGTGAAGGTAGTCTGTTGGGACCACACACACGCCTTCAGCACCTGTGGTACCGACATATTCTTCCGAATGCGAGGGACGGACCAATGCTACAGACCTCGTGAGCTCGGACGAAGCGCACGGTGTCGTCTTCTCCTGCAGCAGAGTACGCTCTCCTTATCGTCTCACGAAACCAGAAAGAGATGGTATTCTTGGACACTTCTTTCTTGGTCGAGCCAGTGCTAACAAAGAGTTGTCGACACTCAGGCCGGAGGTGCCAAGTCCTCTTCAAATAGCGCCGCAGCACCCTAACAGGACACAGTAGCATCTCGTCTGGATCATTACCTACAAAGTTCTTTAGGGAGGGGATCGTGAACGACTCGAACCGTGCGTCAGGGACCGAAGGGTTCTGAGTCTTCACTATGAAATCCGGGACGAAATCGAGCGTAACTGATCCCCATCCCCTCAAGTGTTTAACATCAAAGGAAAGTCCGTGAAGCTCGCCAACTCTCTTCCCCGATGCCAGGGCAAGCAAGAAGACGGTCTTGAGGGTCAGATCCCTATCTGACGACTCTCGTAAAGGCTCGTACGGTGCACGAGTCAGGCTCCTTAAAACAAGGGTCACATCCCACTCAGGGGGCCTGAGATCCCTGGGTGGGCAAGACCTTTTGAAGCTTCTTATCAGTGGAGAAATGTCGAAAGAAGAGGAGATATCTACTCCTTCCAGCTGCAAGACTAGGCCGAGTGCAGTGCAGTAGCCTTTTACAGTTGAAACGGAGAGAAGCTTCTCTCGGCGAAGGAAGAGAAGGAAGTCCGTGACCTGCTGAACAGTAGCTCCGACCAGAGAGATACCCGGTCCATGACACCAACCACAGAAAACGGACCACTTTCCTTGGTATACCGCTGCTGAGGATCATTTGAGGTACCCGGCCATCTCTGTTGCTGTGCGATGCGAAAAACCTCTCGCTTGCAGGAGATGGTGGATAACTCCCAGCCGTGAAGACACAGGGACTGCACTGCCTGGTGATACCACTCCACGTGGGATTGACATCAGGTTGGGCTGGAAAGGAGGGCTAGCAGGTCGGGATACCAAATAGCCGCAGGGTGCCACCAGAATCATTCAGAGATTCAGAGTGATCATCGCCTGGTTGATCACTCTGCAAATCAGACAGAACGGAGGAAAGGTGTAGACGTCGAGGTTGTCCCACTGGTGTTGGAACGTGTCCTCCGCAGCGGACTATGGGTCTGGCATGACAACAGAAGACCTGGAGTTTTCTGTTGTGCTGGGTGGCGAACAGATCGATGACTGGACACCCCCATAGGTCGAATAACCTTTCCATGACTTCCAAGTAAAAGGACCATTCAGTTCCGATCACCTGATTCTGACGGCTGAGCTTGTCTGCCATGACATTCCTCTTGCCTGGAATGTACCTGGCTGACAGCTCTACTGAGTGGGCCACGGCCCACTCGAGCTCCTGCGTTGTCAACTGGTGGAGCAGGAGGGATACTAGACCCCCCTTGCTTGTTGACGTATGCCACTACCATGGTATTGTCACTCATCAGTACCATGGAGTGTCCCATCACTCGATCCCAGAACTCTTGGAGAGCCAGGAAGGCTGCCTTGAGCTCCAGGATGTTGATGTGAAGGTGCTTGTTGTCTCGGTGCCACACCCCTGAAGTCAGCAACTCCTCTAGGTGAGCGGCCCATCCCTTGGTCGATGCATCTGAGAACAGCAGCATGTCCGGAGGGGGAGTATGCAGGGATACCCCTATCAAGAGGTTCCTGTCGTCCATCCACCAGCGAAGGTCCTCCCTCACCTCCTCGGAAAGAGGGATGAGAAAGGACTGGGGGTCTCAGGACTGGGACCAATCCCCTTTAGTTTCCATTGTAGAGACCGCATGTGAAGACGCCCATGAGGTACCAGCTTCTCCAGCGACAACAGGTGACTGATGACGACTTGCCATTGCTGGACTGGCTGTTCCTGTCGAGACAGGAACAGCTGTGCTGCCTGCCTGAACCTGCTGATATGAGAATCCGAGAGAAAGACTTTCGCTGCCACCGTGTCTATCAGCATGCCCAGGTACTTTACCCTCTGCTTGAGGGTGAGATCTGACTTCTTGAGATTCACCATGATCCCAAGATCGCGGCAAAACTCGAGGAGCCAATCCCTGTCCTGCAGCAACTGCGAGTGGGAGCTTGCCAGGACCAACCAGTCGTTGAGATACCTCAGTAGACGTACCCCGTGCGAATGGGCCCAAGCTGACACGAGAGAGAAGACTCTCGTGAACACCTGGGGAGCGGTCGAGAGCCCACAGCAGAGTGCCCTGAATTGGGAGACCGTTTCTGAGGATAAAGCGGAGGTACTGGCGAGAGGACGGATGAATGGCTATTTGGAAATACACATCCTTCAAGTCCACCGTAAGCATGAAGTTGTTCTCCCTGATGTAGAGAGGTCTACGAACAATCTCCATCCCCCTGTGGCTTTCTCTACGAGGAAGACACGTCTGTAAAAGCCTAGGGACTGGTCCGACACAACTTCCACAGCACCCTTGCTCAGCATGGCTTACACTTCTTGCTCTAGTGTGGAGTCCTTTGATGTTCCTTGGATGTGGGTGCGGAGACGGACTGGAGTGTAGGTGAGGGGTGGCCGAGACTCGAAGGGTGGTGATATCCCTCCTAAAGGACATCCACTATCCAGGTCTTGGCTCATATCACTGCCATGTTGCCCAATGGCTCAACAGGCACCCGCCCCCACCTTCAGCAGCATTTGGGGGGGAAAGCCGACCCTAGCGTTTCCCCTTTTTCTTCTTCCCCTTGCTCCCTTACCAGATTGGAAAGCAGGCTGAAAGGGGCAGGAAAGACCCACCCTTTCCAGAGGAAGAAGAAGGCTGGGTGTTTCCACGGGATCCCTTCGAAGACTGGGACTTCTTAGGGGCCGAGGAAGAGCTGGCCTGACCCGAGGGCCTGGCCACAGTGGAACGCGAAGACCGGGAGGCCTTGGACACTGCCTGGTGAACAAGCCGGTCGCTGTCATCGGCCTGGCGCTTTTCCACCGCAGCATCCACCAACTCCCTAGGGAAGAGAGAAGTAGTCTCCAGCAACGGTCCGTTCCGCAGGGTCATTTCCGACTCAAGCCCCACGGACCTAGAGAAGCAAGAAAGAATGGCGTCCTCCACTTCAGGACCAGGTTAGCCCATTGGTTTGCTGTCTGGTGGGCGAGGTAGGAGATGGCTCTACCTCCAGACTGGCATAGTCTCCTGAAAGCGGGGTCTTCCCCAGGTGCGATAGCACCCAAGGAAGCAGCCACTTTGGATACTGTGAATGACCACAGATCCAACCAGGAGACTGCTTGGAAAGCTGCCATGGTGGTGGCTTCCAGGGTTGCAGCCTCTTGCTGAGAGAGGGAGATACTCTCTGCAGTAAGTTGCTGCAATGAGAGACCCAGATCCAGATGAGCCAGGTCCGGGTCAGCCTGCTTAGGGGGCTATGACCTCTCCGATGGCGTATAGAAACACTTCTGACGAGGCAGAGGAGAAGCAGCTTGTCCAAGCGGTTAGATCGAGGTGAATTGTCCCGCCCAGACACAAGAACAGTCACCTGGTCGAGGACCCCATCGGCAAGTGTGGACCACGGCAGCCCCACCAAAGCCTTGGGTTCCTTCTGATGGATCAGCACAATTACCTTGGCAAAATTCCTCTGTATCTCAGGGGTGTCTGCATCCTGGGGAAGAGGACCCTCGAGTCCTTCCAGGGTGCGGTCCACCCGATCTACTCTCCCTCCTGCAGGGAGAGTAGATCGGCAGACCCCTGTGATCCTTCCTGCACCAAGCGGGTGTATGACCTGGCTGAACCGAGGACCGAGCCAGGCACATACACCCACGAGGTAGAACTCCGGGGAGAAAACTCACCAGAGTTCTTCCTGTCCGACTCTCACCCATTGGGAGGAGACCAGAGGGTAAAGGGGACAGGCGAAGAGGATCTGGCGCTCCCACTGGTCTTGCTGGCAGAACCAAGAGGAGCAGTGGGCTGGGAGCGGTCATCAACCCGGGTCAAGGAGAACGCTTTCACCTGAGTGAAGCGTTCTCCCGAGGAGAGCGGAGCTGCTTGCGCAAGTCGAGCCATGCACTTGGCTTCCCCAAGCCAGGCTGGCCACGTGAACGTGGCCGGGGACTGGGAGGAGTTGAGCACGCCGCTGGCTGGCGTGAACTTGAGCTGTCCTCTGGATGAGCCCCAGTCTTCTTTGAGGCCGAAACCTCTCGGGAAGACTGAGCATGGAACCTCTTCTCTACCTCTACCTCACCAGGTGTCCAGACCCGAGGGACCGGCACACCTTCCCAGGAACCTGGCTTGGTACTCAAACCAGCAGCAGCAGGAAGAGTCGGGGCACCTGGGCTCTTTCTCCCTTCCCGTACTCGAGTCCATATGGAGAGAGGTTTCTCTGGTACCAGACCGGGGTGCTTGGGTCTCCTTAGAGACCCGAGTACTCGGAGCGGCTTGCAAACGAGTGTCTGACACAGTCCTGCTGGCCTTAGAAGCAGGCTTCTTCGGCACAGCGGGGGGAGTGCAAACCACAGTCTGCATGCCCTTGGCTCCTGATGTGACTGACCCTGGGGTCAACGCATCAGTTCCCTGGTCTGTGGACCGGGAAGAGCCAACGAGAGATCCCACTGCCTTCCCTGTGGAAGGAGGCAGTCTCTTAGAAGTCTCGGTGCAAGACTTCTTGGGGGGAGGGGGAAGAAGGCAGGCTGCTTCTTCTTCGGCTGGCGAGCCTCGGAAGAAGAAGAGGAAGAAGAGGTAACAGATGACGACGAAGACACCTTCCTCGATCTCTTCTTCGTCATCTTCCTCAGAATGGCAGTCAGGTCCCCCATCCAAGATGGAGCAGCAGAAGGCACAGGCGCAGCCAGGGGGGGCCACGGAAGCAGGCGCAACCCAGGTAGCAGAGATGTGCTCGGGCCAGCAGCTACCGGGCCAGGTGCAGCAGCGCAGGAGCCAGGAAAGCCAGTGGATGAAGCCTGGGTTGGAGGCACGGGTGGCGCATGGGAAGCCAGGCCGGGCTGAGAGTCATTGTAGCCAAGAGCTGGAACCGTGGTCAGGAACGAGCGTGGGTCAGCAACAGACCAATGAAGTCACCATCTGCGAGGGGCCAGGCACGGACAATGGAGCCAGGAAACCAGCAGGCAGTGGCATGGTATGGAACGTGGCAGGAGCGGCCGACACCTGGGTGTCCAGGTGCGAGGCCAACATCACAGGAAGCTTCCCAAATGATGACACGGTGAAGGCCGTGGTGGTGGATGCGGTGGCTGCGTGGGTCGTCACCGGAGCGCCTGACAGATGGGATACCAGGCCCTCCAGTGACTGAACTCCAGGAAGACCAAGGTGCAGCCAGGCAGAGGTGAGATCAGGTACCTGGTTACCAACAGACTCTTCCACACCCAAGCCTGAGGACAAAGTCGGGTCAAAAAGGGAAGCCTCTAGTCACTCGGGGGAAAAATTCGCCCCTGGAGCTGCTCAGCAGACCAGGAACAACACTCTGAACAGGGAGATGCACATGAACACACACGTCCTCTGCAGGTGGGGCAGAGGGCATTTGGGTCCATATCAACGCTACATCTAAATGTGTTACATTTCTTGCCTCCCACCCCAGGGCACACACGCTGGGGGAAGGAGGGCTTACGGGATTTATCCACATTCATATTCAGACAAAAAATGGAGAAGATCCCACTGGGAAAAAAGCTCAAAGACAGTCAGGGCAGAGATGGAGACACACGTCTGCAGCGCATGACGGCCGAAAGCAAATTGGGCATAAATTTGATTTCAGGTATTTGGCTACGAATGAAAGAATCCAAGTAACCTAGGGTATTACATATGGTGCCTCATCCAAGAAAACTACTGTACTTGGTAGCCTAAGGTTGGGTTACACTATTTCACTGAAACCCTTTCCTTAACCTTCCAAGAAAAATAACAATTTATAAAGTAAATTGTATTTTTCCTAAATATACAAACCCGAGGTCCTTTACATTAGATTACTTTATGGTGCCTGGAAACGGCCGTTGAAAAAACAAGGTGGTTAGGCAGTTGATTACTGTCAGGGAGGCGGGAGGTAGCTTTCTATCAGATTTGGTGGCATGAGGTTGATCAGGTTTTAGTTAGAAAAAATACAATTTACTTTAAAAATTGTGATACCCTTTCCGACACAATATACAAACCTCTGTCATTTTACATTAGAGACTTACTGGTTAGAGGGAGGAATCTGAGTGAGTCTCTATGAACTGACTGGAGTTCACCACTTTGTCTTCCCTTCCTGAAAAGCGAGGAAAAATCACAATTTATAATCGGGTTGTAAATTGTATTTTCCCTTTGCCAAAAGATACAAAACCTAGAAGAACTTGGCGTCGGATGACATAAAGTCCTTTAACAATTTTTAAGGTAAATTGTATTTTTCCTAACTATACAAACCCGAGGTCCTTTACATTAGGGATTACTTTCAGGCGAAGGCTGAAAACGGCCATTGAACTTCAAACAAGGTGGTTAGGCAGTTAACTACTGTCCGGGAGGCGGGAGTACCGCCTGCCTGGATGTAAACATTCCAATTTGCCTTTCAGCCCAGGTATCAGATTGAGGGGTGGTATGAGGTGGGCATAAAGTGTAAAGGACCTCAGGTTTGTATAGTTAGGAAAAATACAATTTACTTTAAAAATTGTGATTTGTTCCGACACAATATACAAACCCTCGGTCATTTACATTAGGAGACTTACTGGTTGGAGGGAGGAATCTGAGTGAGTCTCTATGAACTGACTGGAGTTCACCACTTTGTCTTCCCTTCCTGGTCATGAGAGCGAGGAAGGGAAAACTGCCTCTGACAAATTTATCGGGTTGTAAGAAAAGCAGGATCAGTTGTCAGGCTTCTGGGTCCCTTTGCATGAAAGAGGAAACGTCAGTTCATGCAAAGTAGGCTAGGAAGAACTTGGCGTCGGATGACATAAAGACAAATATAACAATTTTTAAAAGTAAATTGTATTTTTCCTAACTATACAAACCCGAGGTCCTTTACATTAGGGATTACTTTCAGGTGAAGGCTGGAAACGGCCATTGAACTTCAAACAAGGTGGTTAGGCAGTTAACTACTGTGGGAGGCGGGAGTACCACCTGCCCGGATGTAAACATTTCAATTTGCCTTTCAGCCCAGGTACAGATTGAGGGGTGGCATGAGGTGGGCATAAAGTGTAAAGGACCTCGGGTTTGTATAGTTAGGAAAAATACAATTTACTTTTAAAAATTGTTATTTGTTCCAACACAATATACAAACCCTCGGTCCTTTACATTAGGAGACGCAATGATTGGAGGGAGGAATCTGATAAAGTCTCTCTGAACTGACTGGAGTTCACCACCTTGTCTTCCCTTCCTGGTCACGAGAGCGACGAAGGGAAAAACTGCCTCTGACAAAAGATCGGGTTGTAAGAAATGCAGGATCAGTTGTCAGACTTCTGGGTCCCTTTGCATGAAAGAGGAAAAGTCAGTTCATGCAAAGTAGGCTAGGAAGAATTTGACGTCGGATGACAATAAGGCAAATACAAGCATTGGGTTTGTCTCATAGTCATGGTCTCCTTCCTCCCCTTGCAAGAGGAAGGAGTGGGGTTGCTTCTATTAACCTGAACGGAAATAGAACAGGAGCTCCCGTTATGTGCTTACCTGCCTCGATCGCCCGGTCCAGCTTGTAACGGCACGTCCGCTCCCTGCCCGTGGGAAGAGAGCCAGGATGGGGAGAAAGAAGAGAGGCCAGTCACTCAACATTCATTCTCCCAATCACAACCGTACAACATAGGCGAGATGCAACCTGTCCCGTTAGGGGAGCTGGATAAGCTACACAACTTGTTGAGCAGCCACCACAGGACCCAAGGAAAAAGTGTCCAAGGACTTGTGTGCAACATCCCGGAGGTAGAAGGAGGTGAAGGTAGTCTGTTGGGACCACACACCCGCCTTCAGCACCTGTGGTACCGACATATTCTTCCGGAATGCGAGGGACGGACCAATGCTGCAGACCTCGTGAGCTCTCGGACGAAGCGTACCGGTGTCGTCTTCTCCTGCAGCAGAGTACGCTCTCCTTATCGTCTCACGAAGCCAGAAAGAGATGGTATTCTTGGACACTTCTTTCTTGGTCGAGCCAGTGCTAATGAAGAGTCGCTGACACTCAGGCCGGAGGTGCCAAGTCCTCTTCAGATAGCACCGCAGCACCCTAACAGGACACAGTAGTATCTTGTCTGGATCATTACCTACAAAGTCCTCTAGGGAGGGGATTGTGAAGGACTCAAACCGTGCGTCAGGGACCGAAGGGTTCTGAGTCTTCGCTACGAAATCCGGGATGAAATCGAGCGTAACTGATCCCCATCCCCTTGAGTGTTTAACATTAAAGGAAAGTCCGTGAAGCTCGCCAACTCTCTTTGCCGATGCCAGGGCAAGCAAGAAGACGGTCTTGAGGGTCAGATCCCTGTCTGACGACTCTCTTAAAGGCTCGTACGGTGCACAAGTCAGGCTCCTTAAGACGAGAGTCACATCCCACGCAGGGGGCCTGAGATCCCTGGGTGGGCAAGACCGTTCGAAGCTTCTCATGAGTAGAGAAATCTTGAAAGAGGAGGAGATGTCTACTCCTTTCAGCCATAAGACTAGGCTGAGTGCGGCGCGGTAGCCTTTTACAGCTGAAACGGAGAGAAGCTTCTCTCGGCGAAGGAAGACGAGGAAGTCCGCGACCTGCTGAACAGTAGTTCCGACCGGAGAGATACCCCTTCGACGACAGGGCTGAAAAGGGCGGGAGTGACCCCCACTTCTCGAGGAAGAAGAAGGTTGGGTGTTTCCTCGGGACCCCTTCGAAGACTGGGACTTCTTAGGGGCCGAGGAAGTGCCAGCCTGGCCCGAAGACCTGGCTGCAGTGGGATGAGAAGACCCGGAGGTCTTGGCCACTGCCTGGTGAACAAGCCAGTCGCTGTCATCGGCACGGTGCTTGTCCACCGCGGTGTCCACCAACTCTCTAGGGAAGAGAGAGGAGGAACCCAGCAACGGTCCATTCCAAAGGGCGATAGCTGACTCGGGACCCACGGACCTGGCAAATCGAGAGAGAACGGCGTCCCTCCGCTTTAGCACAAGGTTTGCCCAAAGGTTTGCAGTCTGGTGGGCGAGGTAGGAAATAGCCCTACCTCCAGACTGGCACAGTCTCCCAAAGGCGGAGTCCTCCCCAGGTACGATAGTGCCTGAGGAAGCAGCTACCTTCGATACTGTGAATGACCACAGATCGAGCCAGGAGACTGCTTGGAAGGCCGCCATGGCGGTGGCTTCCAGGGTTGCAGCTTCTTGCTGAGAGAGGGATATGTTCTCTGCAGTCAATAGCTGCAACAACAGACCCGGATCCAAACGAGTCAGGTCCGGGTCAACCTGTTTGGTCAGCAATGCCCCTTCCGCTGGTGCGTAGAAACTTCTGACGAGGCAGAGGAGGGGAAAGAAGCTTGTCCGAGTGGCTTGATTGAAGCGAACTGTCTTGCCCAGACACAAGACTGTTCACCTATACGAGTACCCCCTCGGCAAGCGTGGACTACGGCAGCCCCACCGAAGCCTTGGGTTCCTTCTTGGGTCCCCAAAAGGATTCGAGGCGCAACAGACGATCCACAGCGCGATAACCTCTGCAAAAGTCCTCTGTATTTCGGGGGTGTCCGCATCCTGGGGCAGAGGACCATCGAGTCCTTCCAGAGTGCAGTCCTCCCAAACTACTCTCCCCGCAGAAGGGAGAACCTCGGCAGACCCCCGAGGACCTTCCTGAACTAGGCGGGCATAAGACCTGGTCGAGCCAAGGACCGAGCCAGGTGCATACCCCCACGCAGTAGAACTCTGAGGAGAACACTCACCAGAGTTCCTCCTCTCCGACTCGTGCCCCTGGAAGAAACCGAAGGGGCGGAGGGGATAGGCGAGGAAGATCGGGCGCTCCCACTGCCTTTACTGGCAGAACCAGCAGAAGCAGCGGGCCGAGAGCGGTCACCAACCCGTGGTGATGACGAGCCCCCGGGTCGAGGAGACTGCTTCAGCCCAGGTGAAGCGATCTCCCGAGGAAAGCGGAGCGGCTCGCGAGAGCCGAGCCGCGCACTCGCCTCCCCCAAGCCAGGCTGGCCGCGTGGACGTGGCTGGGGACTGGGAGGAGTCGAACGCGCGGCTGGCTGGCACGAGCTTGCGCTGTCCTCTGGACGCGCCCCAGACTTCTTCGAGGCAGGAGCCTCTTGGGAAGACTGAGTAGGGGACTTCTTCCCTACCTCTCCTTGCGTTCGGCCCCGCGGGGCTGAAGCACTGTCCCGGGAACCTGACTTGGCACTTGAAGGAGTGCCAGCAGGAAGAGACGGAGCACCTGCATGCCCCGGCTCTTTCTCTCGCCCCACGCCCTGGTCTGTACGGCGAGAAGTGTCCACCGTATCAGACTGGGGTACCCGAGTCTCCTTGGGGACCCGGGTACTCGGAGCAACTCGTGAACGAGTGTCCGACGTGGACTCGCTGGCCTTAGATGCAGGAAGTTTCTTAGGCGCAGCGGGGGGAGTGCCAACCTTAGTCTGCACACCCTTGGCTCCCGGTACCCCTGGCCCGGAGGCCGAGGCAGCGGTTCCCTGATCCGAGGATCGGGAAGAGCCAATGCGAGATCCCACTGCCTTCCCTGTGGAAGGAGGCAGACCCTTAGAAGTCTCGGTACGAGGTTTCTTAGCGGGGGGAGAGGCAGACTTCTTCTTCGGCTGCAAAGCCTCGGAAGGAGAAGCGGGAGAAGCAGCAGACGAAGACGACGATGATGAAGATGAAGACAACGAAGACACCTTCCTAGACCTCCTCCTCTTCTTCTTCACCATCTGCTTCAGGAAAGCAGTCAAATCCCCAAGCCAGGAAAGCGAGGCCGCCGACTCAGGAACAGCAGGAGCAACAGGAGGGGCTGCAGCAGAAGGCACATCCCGGGCAGCAACAGCGGAGCTTGGGCCAGCATTTGCCTGGGCAGAGAGAGCCGCGCGTCTATCAGGAACAAAAGTGGGCGGGGCCGGGAATGCAGGCGCCGCCCCTCCCACGTGAAGATTCAAGTCGGGCCGCACCAGGGTCAATGGAATGGGGATGGAAGCAGACGAAGGGCCGGGCTGGACAGTCAGACGAGGAACAACATTCGAGGACAGGCCATGGTCAGCAACAGGGGCAGCGACAGTCACATAAGGGTAAGATGACGTCACCATGTAGGAGGGGCCAGCATGCGTAAACGGAGCAAGGAAGCCAGGCGGCAGTGGAACAGCGTGCTGGCCTGCAGGTGACACCGACACTTGGGTGTCCAGGTGCGATGCAACTGATAACGGCATCTGGACAAACCTCGAGAAGGCGACGGTTGTCGTGGTGACTGTCGTTGCCGAGTGGGTCATGGCTGGAGCGGGGGGCAGGGGAGCCAATCCCTCCAGTGCCGAGCCAGGTAGGCCCAGGATTCGATGTCTGGCTATCCAGTCCGGGACCTGAAGCAAAAGTCGGGTCAGTAACCGAAGCCTCCACTCACTCCGGAGGAAAAAACTCCCCTCCGGAATGGGAAGAGACTTCCGAGAGGATGTCGCAGTCCAACTCTCCCCCGCGCCCTTCCACAAACGAAACGATGAAACGTCAGAGGAAGGGGAGGGGGAGTCCTCACCCGAGGGAGAGGAAGCAAGCAGGGGAAGTTCGCCGGGAGGGAGAAACGAGCCCGACACATTCGCCACCAACAGAGTCGTCGGGGGCATATTTCCCTCGGGCGACTGCTTGGTAGGCTTACGACGGTAACGTCGCCTCCCTTCGAACTTGCCCCATTGCTCGGAGGACCACGAACAACACTCACTACAAGGATCGTCGCGTGAACACACACGTCTCCTGCAAGATGTACAGAGGGCGTGTCGGTCCACGTCGACTCGAGATCTGAATGAACTACATTTCTTCCCCCCTACCCCGGGATACACACGCTGGGGATAGGAGGGCTTAGTTGGTTTCTCCATGATTATTAAAGAAAAAAACAAAGAATTTCCCACCAAAGAGAAGAAGTATTGCTGTCAGGCAGAGAGCGGCGAAGATCAACGTCCGAAGGGTACGACGGCCGAAAGCAAATTGGAATGTTTACATCCGGGCAAGCGGTACTCTCGCCTCCCGGACAGTAGTCAACTGCCTAACCATCCTGTTTGAAGTTCAACGGCCGTTTCCAGCCTACGCCTGAAAGTAATCCTAATGTAAAGGACCGAGGGTTTGTATATTGTGTCGGAACGAACAGAAGGGCATGACATATTAAAGAGGTGTATCCTGGCTCACTGAATTCACCTACAAACTGTTTAGGGCTTAGCAGATCTATGACCAACGATCTTGGGTATAGCCTATGCCTAGCCTAGCCTAGTTAGCTTACCCTGAGCTTGGAGCCAAAATAATTTTTATTCTTTTTCCTTAACATAGAATATATCCTGTTTCAGGATGTAACCCTGACAGTGAACACTGGTATTGAGCAACCGATTCAATTAGTTGACATTTTACTAAAATTCCGTTTACTTACTCTCTAGTCTCTAAGGCTGGTTTCCAGATGAGCCTAGACGTTTAGGTGTCTGCGTTTTCAACCAATGTTGCCAACACCCAATAGCTTTATTAACCGAAATTTAGATACGTAATATGCATGGCCTATTGTTTATTATCTATTGCAGGACAATGTTATGATAGCCTGGTAAATATTTAAGTTGGTAAGCTTCTAAAAGAGGGAATCAAAATCGCCAAATTATTAACAAAATTTATAGTGAAAATGAGGAAAACTTAATTATATTTTGGCATCTACAAACCAACACTGTAATTCTGAGCAGTAAAATTGTTAACATTTTCACCAGTGGTTTATTCCCAGCACTATGATAATTTTGTATTCGTAATTCACTTTCAGAATCACTACACCATTCGCAAATGATGAAAGGTGAAAAATCGAAACAATAAAATGGCAACCAAATGTCTTTTTAAGTTACTCTATAGAAACAAATTATTTGCAATGGTCAAATCTCAAAGCATAAGAGTAAAATGTAAATTAAGTCCAGGTCTTTCTGATCATGCATTGTTCATTTTTATAGATATAAATTCCTCTCATCCATGCATTTAGCAAAATCAAGGCAGATTTTTTCCTTGGATTTCATGTGCCTCATCCTGCTGCTTTTTTTTTATTATTATTTGCAGCTGCCATTAATGACTAACTTCCAGCTCCAACTATGGAGAAAACTTATTTTTACACTGAAAGGAAAAAAAAGGATTTCTATAAATATCTATACTTTTATGATGAGGAAAAAAAAGTGCTACAATACCAGTGGTATAGCCTCACCTCTTATGCTCATGAAGTCGCGATTACTACTTGCGATGAAAGGGAAATAAGACAATTACTTCAGCTTACTTGATTATGGAAGAAGCCGACTATAATGAAATTTTATTAGACGCTTTCAAAGACGCTTGCTCCCCCACACCCCAAAGCGTCTTAGCTAATCAAGTCCTTAGACATTCTGAGCAGTGTCAAAATTGTAAGAAAATCCTTCACCAAAAAGAGGAAAGAATAAATTTCTGCTCGTTTTACATCGAGCCACTCTGTCGCCCGATGTGAGGATCAAGGAAAATATGGAAAGGGTTCAGTAGTCAGTAGTGTGACTGAGAAAAGAAAGGAAGCGATATTTGCTAAGATAATGAATTTATATTCTCAGTTTACATTATAAAAATATACTATTTATCAGTGAATGTCTAAAAACCCTGTTTTCAGGTGTTTCATCGAGGAATCCTTACGTTCTTAAATTTTAAGTCCCTAAGTTTAGCAATATATCTGCCGTTGGCAACACTGTCTCAACCCTAAGAGCACGGCTGTTATGGGCACTATGCCCTCAATACTACGAGTTAGAATCAGAGCTTTATAACCATAAAAAATTGATTTTCTAGTTTTTTATGTTCTGTAAACTGTCCCTTGTTCATCTAAAACTGATTGCACTTGTAATTCAATGTTTATTTTGCTTATAAGATTTTGATTTTAGTGCCGTCTTTGATTGTCTTTGGTGTTCCACTAATTTGAATGTTTGTCCTTCTAAGACCATTATCCTTTCCAGGAAGTACTACTACTCAAAAATAATCCTTTGTCAACAACCATTTTACTATTGCACACTTAAAATCTCATGCTTCGTGTGAAGATTCGTGGAGAATATTCCTGAATTGTAAATTTTGTCCTGCTAATTTTTGTTTTTCAGGTCCTTGTTTTAATCTATAATTTGACTGTATTTACTTATAGTCCGGCGGCTTAATGACAATTTTGGGCTGAATTGTGCATTTTTTGCTACAAGCATGAAATTTTGCACAAAGGTGCCTTTTGATACCCTAAAAAGATATAGATATGGAGACATTTTAAAAAATTGGTGTTAACCATTTTTTTCGACCATTTTTCAAAATGGCCGCCATAATTGCTAATTTCGTCTGTCTTTGCTTCTAAGATAGCTGAAATAAGAATTTTGGTGTTGTAACATATGCTTTTGGGGTCAAGGAATTCATCAAAACATATGAAAACGCTCTAGGCTTTATAGTTTTAATAATAAAATAATGATTTGTTATTGTTGGTATGAGAATTAATAGAAACAATAATTCTTGAGACCACCAAGCGTTTCAACGCTATTCTTTCATCAAAATTAGCATCAAGGATTAAAGACCCCTTCAGCCTATGCGTCCATATACAAACACTTTTCATTCTATATTCTCCTTAAGTCCCTGAGGCCGTCATCACTACCAACTGCATGTTTCAACACTACTCTTACGGCGACCTTTGCGTGAACTTCACCATTAGCACAAAAACACAAAAACACAAAAATTATATATATATATATATATATATATATATATATATATATATATATATATATATATATATATATATATATATATATAATTCTGTGGATACTCGGCAGATGGTTTGACTGGGTCAAGACCTCACACGAGAATGGAGCCATCTGTGATGTAGGCTATCATGGGGAGCCTACCATGCAGCATACCACGTTTCACCGTCTCTTGATTTGCCAGCAATTTCGTCCTTACTTCCATTGTTTCATGAGTAAGCTAAGTTTCCAGCAATGATAAAACATGGAATGAACGTTATCAAGTAGGGAGTAGAGCTTCTGAATACAGGACAAGTCCCTGTCATTGCTGTTGATCAGCCCCTTTATTCTCTTGCGAAAAATATTCAATGGCAGTATCCTGCAACGCATGGTGAAGATAAATTTGTTATCATGTTTGGAGGCATTCCTCAGCATTATTGGAGATTGGCTCAGAGATAGTGGCTGGGCAGAGGCCTTGATAGATTCCCATTTAGCATCATTTGGTGTTACCGACTCATTTCTGAAGGCAAGCCATGCCTCAAGGACCAGCAGGGCGCAGCAGGTTATGGCTTGTACCTTGCATATCCTTCTACATAAAGCGTATGCATATTACTGCAACACACTACCAGAGGTAATGAACAACTATCCTTAGAAGATTGGGTATTCAAAAAAACTTCCTGTCCAACATTTCACTTCTGGTGGATTGTCTTGTCTTTGGAAATTTTGCTATTATTGTATGTAAAGTCTCTCTGTGAAGGCAATTTTCAGCTATACATTCAGGTCCTGAACAAAGTAACACCATGGTTCTTTGCGCTGGACCACCAAAACTATTCTAGATGGTTACCTATCCACATCAGGGACATGACAGCAATTCACTCAACACACCATGGGATTGCATTAGTTTGAAAAAGGACATTTTGTTGTGAACAAAACAGGCAGGCCCTTTTATAGGATTCCAGCAGACCAAGCACATGAGCAAAATAACACCTCAGTGAAAAGTGAAGGTGGTGCAGTGGGACTGGCACAAAATCCAGCAGCTCTTAGAAGGTGGACAGTAGCGGGCCTGAGGTTGCAAGACTAGCAAATGAATTTAAGATAGTGTTGGAAAATGAGCACCAGGTGTCCCACACACACACAGTGAAGTCTTAAAACACCATGAACAGAAGAAAAGTCAACAAGCTACTTTTATGAAAGATGTCCATTCGCTATTGGAAGTTATTGAAGACTATAGTCAACCATTCCTGAAAGACAATAATGGTCTTGTTATAAGCACAGTAAAAATATTGCAGATGCCTCAGTTATGAATACTGTTGAAAAAATTGAAAGCATTGGGGAGGCTCAATATCAAGCCCATATTAAAGAAAGAATTGTTGAGAGAACAGTCCCTCTTTCTGATCCCATCAAGAAAAACAGGATGCCCCTGAAGTCCTGCCAGCTCAGAAAGCAAACACCTTCATCTAAAACACAAGTTGCTAATTTACGAAGTGACTGCAATTTGTTTTCAAGACTTTCATTTCATGCCAGACAAGAGATGGAAATATTGAGGATTTCTTCAGTTATGAAAATCAACCTTACCCTCCATCCATATCACATCTGGAGAAACTCCGGCATTGTATAAAATCAAATCTTCAGTGTTTAGAGGAGTAGGCTATATAGTGGCAACTGATATTCGTCCACCTGTAGATGTTACCGTTGTAGATGGAGCTGCGATAGTGAATATACTAAAGCCTGGTACTTCTAAAACATTTGCAGCATATGCCAAAGATGTTCTTTTGCCGCATCTCCAGAAACACTAAGAGCAAAGTACCAGTAAAATAGACCTCGTGTGGGATCAATACCTTAAGGATTCATTGAAAACATTTGCAAGAGAACGTTGTGGAAGAGGTGTAAGAAGACAAGTACAAGCGGACGCTACAATTCCAGCAAAGTGGCAAGAGTTTCTCTGCATTAATGAAAACAAGACTGAACTGTTTGAATATTTATCATAACAATCAGTGTCAACTGAGAGTGATAAGGTTATCACTGCAACATCTGAAGAGAGAGTCCTTTGCAACACAGAATATGAAACAGCCAGGGACTGACCCCAGAATGATATTACATCTGATGGATGCAGCAAGAAGTGGATGCAAGAGGGCACTTTTGAGAACAGTCGATACAGATGTAGTAGTTTTGGCAATAGCTTTTGTTAACCAACTCACTCTTGATGAAGAGTGGATAGCATTTGGAGTGGGAAAGAACTTTCGTTACTTTCCAGCACGATACAGCTGCACATCTAGAGTCATTGAAATCCAGTTGTCTACCAATGTTCCATAGCATAACTGGTTGTGATACTGTGTCCTCCTTTGGTGGAATTGGAAAGAAAACAGCTTGGCAGACTTGGAAGGTATTTGATGAGGTCACAACAATATTCCATACACTATAATGAGCTCCTTCTGACATTACTAAGAGTGGTTTTAATGTAATGGAACGATTTGTTATACTCCTGTACGATAGAACTAGTGACCAAACAGAGGTAATTGGGACTAGACAGAACCTATTTACAAAGAGGAGTAAGTCTATAGAAAATATTCCCCCTACAAAAGCTACTCTTAAATAACATATCAACAGAGTAGTGTATCAAGGAGGGCATATATGGGGACAGGCTTGTGTACCATCACCACTACTTCCAGACCCAAGCCACTGGGGATGGACTAGAAGTGCCAATAACCAGTAGGAACCAAAGTGGACAACCTTGCACAGGCATCCAAGTCTTGCCGAGAATTGTTACCATGCAGCTGTACAAAGGGTTGCAAGGGGAGATGCAAGTGTTACAGGGCGTCACTAGCGTACTGCCCTATGTAAATGTACTGTAGCATCTGAAAATGATTGAATTTAGGAGTACAGTATAAAATTTTAAGGAATTTCAAAGAAGACTTAATTCGCCTTAGTTGATAGAATTCTGGTATAATGTATTTAAATTTAAATAGGGATTTCAATTTCATTTCTCCATAATTATGATAACACAATGGAAACTATATATTTTTTTTTCTTCACAAAGGAGATATTTTGGTGTCTAGGGATTTTTTTTTATTTCATAACATAGGTTTACTCATTACATTTACTATTTAACCTACCTTATAAACAGAATTTTCAATATGCTGATGTAATATTATGTATCCGTTTGTTGTAATTTAATTTGATAAATCTGATTTCAAGTCATTTTAAAACTAAGAGACCCAGAGTGTTTTCATATGTTTTAATGAATTCCTTGACCCCAAAAACATGTGTTTTGACACCAAAATTGTTATTTCAGCTATCTTAGAAGCAATGATAGACAAAAACAATTATGGCGGCCATTTTGAAAAATGGCCAAAAAAAAATGGTTTACACCTATTTTTTGAAATGTCTCCATATCTATTTCTTTTTAGGGTATCACAAGGCACCTTTGTGAAAAATTTCATGCTCGTAGCAAAAACTGCACAATTTCGCACTATTAGCCTTAATAAAAGTCTTAAAGCACGGTATATTGATGGTCTTAAGCTAGTGGCTGAAACAGCAGTCGGCATTAAATAAATGGATCAACATAACAGCCATTTTCGTCTTTTCTTTCAGTGTTGGCCTGAGAAAAAGATTGTGGCTAGAAGGTAAATATTACTATATATATATATATATATATATATATATATATATATATATATATATATATATATATATATATATATATATATATATATATATATATATATATATATATATATATATATATATATATAATTATACTACTACGAAAGGACACCTTTCCTAAGCTGACTCTCCCACCTAGCTTCACAAAAGGAAATGAACTAAAACGTAAACCTTTATGCTTGTAAGAAAATAAAGTAAAACTAAACTGGTTTATTTTTTCTTCTAAGAAACGAAGTTGTTTTCATTCGTATCGCTGACTGACAGGAAGGCTATGAAAAACATTTGCCCCTTCTTAATCTTAAACTTATTGTTCCCTAACTCTCTTTAATCTCCTTCCTTTTGGACTCGTGCTGTTCAATACCTCTTTTTCCAGGAACGAAGTCGTTTGGAAACACATCCCTGCCGTATATTAAGCTGAGCCGGTGGAGAAGATTAACTCTAAGGGGAGTTCAGGGATCCTTAGCAACTGAACACGCGGCCCTTGCCCTACCATGTGGCGACCAGGTCAAAGAAGGCACGCCAACAATCTGCTGGCGCAATCACAGAAAATGGAGCGTTGAGAGAGTGGAAAGTTAATCCTCCAAAGGCCATGTAAGGGTCCCTGCGATCTGAAGAGAGATGTTCTACGGGCTGCTCTAGGAGCAAGAGCCCGTGCTGGCACAAGGCCAGCTAAATCTGAAACAACAACAACTGAAGAGAGACAGAGGCATCTTGACTGCGGTACCCAAAGCAGCTTCCCCTTGACCCCGCTCCTTCAGGGCCATAATCCCTGACATGTGGCTCCCTTGCTCAAGCCCAAGTTTTCCTATCAGTGAAAACCACCCCCTAACTTCCTCCTCCATTCTTATCTACAGTGACGACAACTCTCCAACAAAGGTAACGTACCTTGATCAGAGGTGTTTCTTAATCAGTCACGAACACATTCTTTTACATCATTTTCTATTTCATTTTCAAAGTGCAAATTTCCATGCTAGACCTGACTTCATTATTCCAGTGCATAAATTAATCTTGCAAGTGTTCTCAGTGTCGTAAATCGAGATACCTTGGCACCTTCCGTGCACTTCTCGACTTTTCCTTTGATTACGCAATTTCTTTCCGTCACGTGAGCTTGTGCATTCTCCATTGCAGACGGAGACGATTACTGTGGAAACTTCCCTTTGATTGTGCCCTGCTTAATGTGGTCCCAACCACGGCCATTTAACTCTACAGTGCCACTGAAGTGGATTTCTTCAACCTTCTGCAGTTATTATTTCTTTACCGTAAATTAGTTATTCAGCAGGATTCTGTTTCCTTACTCAGTTATGTCCCCGTTCTTCTGATTTTTGTTGTTAATGTAAATGTAAGAAATTTTAAAGTGAACCTAAGTGTTTATATTCAGCTTCTCCCTATTGAGTAACAGCCTTCAGCTCACTTTCTTTCTGTTATGGTTGCCTGATCCCAAAATATTAGTCAGATATAAGAATTTCTCATGGTAAGTGAAGTATTCTCTTAGAAAAGGCTCAAAGGTAATTTCCCTGCTCAGAAGTCAAGCTCCCTTACAGGTAAAACCATACTATAATATACATATATATATATATATATATATATATATATATATATATATATATATATATATATATATATATATATATATATATATATATATATATATATATATATATATATATATATATATATATATACATATGTGTGTATTCTATATATACGTATAGATGAGTGCATACTGCAACACAGCAGCTGTTTAGGAAAATGAAATACCAGGGACTGTAAAAACGTTTATTCATTTGAAACGATACGTCTTCACAGTTCGCATAGAAAATTGATTCAAAAACTGTCGACAATAAATAAACAATAAATAACAAGGCAGATTCTAAGCATTTAGTGCAGTACCGTTGAGTCGAGCTAGGTAAAATAATTTGACTCTTGTCTGGGGTGTTTAGTGGTTCCTAACTCGTGTGCTTCTCATCTTAATTCTAGCAATTGTCACGCTTGGCTACCCAGATATAATATATCCTTTATTTGCGTTGAATTCGAGGCATTCTGAACAACAAGGCAGGCTTCTATATGACGATAATAGAAAATATCTGAAACATTAAATAAATAAACGAATAATAAATGGCAATCAACTCTTCAACTATAATCTCTGAACCAGAGTCGTCTGTAGGCGCTGTTAGGGGTAGTACTTACATAAATAATCCTAGCCCAACTCAGACTAAACGCAAATCGTACTTAATAAGTAGTTCTTAGAAGAACATTACAATCTCAATAATTAAAGTATCACTGTCTGTAAATTCCCACCAACACACACACACAGTTTACTCGCGAAGCTTGATCACAGTTAACGCATAGATGCAATCATGGTGGCTAGATGATTGGTCTAGCACACATGGGAGAAGCAACTGTGAAACTATACTACTGGATCTAGAAGCACCAACAATTATAGAGTACATAACAGCATCAAAACTACAAAAGGCACGGTGACTACGGTAATCAGGAGTTTCATTAGTAGGAGTCTTAACGGTCAGCAGTTCAGTTTATCTTAATGAATGTTTTGGTCTAGATAAACTGTGTGCTAGACCTGGATAACCTTAAGAACTAATCATAATAATCTTTCTTCGTTGATTAATTGTAGCCTTAACTGCAATCGCTTCGGGTAACCACATGTGGCCAATTGCAAATCTTAGAGCTTTGGTCCCATATAGTGCCTTTTTTGCAGGAGAATTCCTTAGGTTCTCCATGGACGCACCAGTAATACTGTCAAAGAAAAGAAAGAAAATCTTTTTAGTGAGTGCTTTCACATAGTCAATAAGTTCAGCTTTTGCAAACGTAATTCTAAAGGATGAAAACATCTAATTTTACAAGTATACGAGAGGCTCTACACCTGGAATTCGACGAGATGCTAAGGAAAGTGCACTTTTAGGTAGTGAACCTGAAAACTTGAAAACATACGTTCCATGAATCTTTCGGGTTTTTCAACCAACTCATATTTTATTTTGTTGCAGTCACAAAATACTGAGAAATGAGATATTGCAGTGAAAAATGCCATCCCGTCTTTGATGTCTTCTCAATTTATCGACGTAATGCCCATCTCAATTTCTCTTTCGTGCAATAAATATCTATCATCGTAGCATATCTTTCAAGCCAAAGCTGCTAATCCAAGATGCCACAGAGTTCTCTTTTAGCGAAAGTAAACGGTCAGCTCAAGACGAAAAATCTAAAAAATGTGTTTTTACCTTTGAACAGTCCGCATGTGGGTAATATTCTTGCTGGTCACAGTTGGCTCTCCCGCCAGGGATGGGAGGCTCAGGATAAAATGGTGGGAAAGTAGCTTTCTCTGGTTCAACTCCGACGACAGGCTCGACAATTGGTTCGGCTGGTTTTGACGGTTCGGTTCTTGGCGCTTCTGTCATTTTGTGATGCTCCGTCATAGGGGTCGTGGAGGAAGGGTTCCATGGCTTCCACCAAGTGACCTTGGGTGTGGTCGTTGTTGGGGGCGGTTTTGGGACTTTGTAATCCTTCATGTAATCGTGGAGAACATCGATGAGAGGATTCACTGTGCCGCACGTGCCGTGGAAGTCATCCATGTCGATAGCCCAAGTCATGGCGCCCCCGTAGCCATTGCCAATAATGAATTCCATCTTGATCTTCAAACTTTCTACATCTTCGTAACCGACCCATTGGTCTCCTGCAGAAATGCATGTATATATAAATACATTAGTAATGAAAAAAAGTCACGCTTTAAGATACCTTAACGTACATTATGCGAAGGAGTCATGCGTTTCTACTAGCAGTTTTCACCATTAAAAGTCCATTTCATGTTTTGAATGATCTGTCTGTACGTACCACTGTAAGTATAAGGGCACTTGCCGATGTCATCGAACTTCTTTGTCCATCCGGACTCTGGGTCGCCTACTAGAGGACAGATCTAAGAAGAGAGACAAAAATCTCTTTGAAAATAGGAAGAGATAAATTATAAAGCAGTGAATTAGAAGTGAGAAGGTTTAAAAATTTATAATGACTGTGTAATGTGCAAAAAAAGTTGAAAAATGCCTGTTATCAAAATAATCTCTTATTTAGGAACTCGACAGAATCAATCTGGTTTTTTACTGTGCAGAAAGAATCTACAACTTTTTGTGAAGGGTAAAGAGGATTCGGCAAACAGATTGACAGATAACACTCATTCGTCCTTATTATAGACGGACTGTCTTCATTCTAAGAACAGTAATGATGAACAATCGAAAATCTTTATTATTATAAGATGCCCATCATTTATCATAAGGATGAATAAAGAACCGCTGTCAATCTTGATTAATGAAGGTCAATTGGCAGCCTTTATGAAAATTTACGAGTATAAGACCTTTCTTTTGCTTTGTTGAAAAAGCTACTGAACATTTCGTGTAGGAGAGTTTTCAATAGGCTCGTGCAGAACTATACTTCACATACATAACGGATCATGGATCTTTCTTCCTCTCATCAAATAATAAAGATGGACCTGGTCAAATATAATAAATGAGGTAAAAGTTATCCAGTGAAAGAGAGTTCTCGTCAAACATTAAACCCCTTTACCTCGTAATAGGCCAGGAAGCCCTTGGCTCCCGTGTAAGGACCGGGCTTGCCACCTCCCTCCCACTTTTTCACCGGAGCGCGGAGCTCATTGACATCTTTACTTCCTAGGGTGTAGGTGCGGCCGTAGAATGGTACTCCGACGATCAGCTTGTCTTTCGGGCAACCCAGGTCAACCCAGAGTTGTAGGCCATCTTGCTGGATGTGGGAACAGACGTATGTCAGTATAAACAAAGAGAGTCAAACAAACTGGTTGCTCAGTGAATGAAATATAATAGATAATAAGTGAGAATGGTGTTCATTTAAATGAAAGCCTGACAGAATAACTGGGTCAGATAAACAATGAAAATGAAGTGAATAAATCTTAGAGGCGTTCTTTTTGTCTGCAGTGACCAACATACAAAAGATGAGTAGACCCTCACTTGAATATTTTCCAGATCAACTTCTCATGATCATTCTACACACTGAGGGATAAACGTACGAGCTTCGACAAATGATATACGTTTACTAGTTGTTTGTAGATTTGCATGTGTTGTGTGCACTTACGTGCGCGTTTTTACAGATCAATGTTCTTTTATTCTGTGTCTTGTTAAACAGAAGAAAAGGAACTCACCACATTGAGTTTCTCATACGCCCACTGATCAAAAGGCCTTTTGTAAAGAGGCGAGTGAACATCCGCAAATCCAGCCCAGTTTCCTCGCAGATCGTAAGTCATGACGTGGATGGCATCTATCTGACTGATGAAGGAAAAGGTATTTCAAAAATGGAAATGAATAAATATGACCACAGTATAGAATTTTGTTCCAAGCATCTATAGGGATAAAACGGACCCCGTTTACCCAGTTGAGCGAAAGAAAAGGGACGTGGTTTCGAAGGAAGAAATACTGAATTGCAACTGAAGAGGGTCTGGCAGATCCACTGACAAATTTTCATTGAGGCAAGAGAAAACTATTAGAAATATACAAGTTTTGTAACAGAAGAAACCCTAGAAAGGTGTGTGTTTCAAGTGATAATGATGTTATGTTTTCTATTTTTTGCTATGGCTCTGACGAGCACTGCTGCTCATGGCGTGCGCGCACTTCATAGCCGAGGAAACTGCATACCTCACCGGTTATAACGTTATAAAATTTCTACGGTATCAGACATTTCGGGATTGCCTATTAACCATTATATTATTCGTAATGAAAGGAAACAGACTTGAGAGTTGGATGGGGATTAATGTTTAAATGTGCATACCAAAAACTATGCAGGTCCAACGGTGCAGGACAGAGCAGAGCAATGAATCCATGTAGGGAAAGTTCATGAATTTATGAAAGTTGTTGGAAAAATACTTTAGGAATATGCCAAAGTAAATTATAACAATGTGATGTAAATAAAAGTGTTTTGTACTGAGAATATCAGTGCATGAAGAAGTAAATATTTAAAAAAGCATAATACAGAAGCGAATCATGTATTTGTAATTACTCATGAATGACTGACGTAGTCAAGTGTGACGTGTTAACAAATGAAGAGAAGAAGTGAAAGATAAAAAAAAAATCACAAGGTCCCATAAGACTTACTGGCAGAGCTCCTGTACGTGGTATCCCTCCTGCAGTCTGAATTTGGCGACGGGCACAGCCATCGAGATCTCCCAGTTCTTGCCCTCCTTGTCGAAAGCTGCTCTCAGTTCGTTCACGAAATCCCTGGAAGAATGGGGAAGGATTTGAGTCGTCAGATAGAACTCTCTGTCTGTTTTTGGACAGGTTGTGGAAAATGGTCGAGTAGTGAAAAGTCACTTTCACCGGGTGTCATTTTCACGTCAGGATGGAAAATGATGATAATCATAAACAATTCTGAATAAACGAGAGAGGGAGAGATCATTAGTATGTGTACGAACGTAAACCTTTTTGTTGTTTTCAAGCCTGGCGTAGACATCCGTGTTGCAAATTTTTCCCAAGCAATATAGAAACAATAACTAGAGCAAAGGGAATGTCTTGATGAAAATAAACGGATCGAAAATTTTTTGTTTGTCATTCAGATATTTTACAGAAACACGAGGTTTTGGCAATCAAATAAAGGTTTCCTTTAGAATCCAGCCGTAATCCCGATTAACTGGTTGTAGCAAAACACCCACGCCTTGCACCATTTTTATTTTTCCTGTCGCATATTCCTCTCTCCACCTTTATTTTTATCATGCTTATTCCTCCACTGGTATCTCACCTTTACATCACAAGTCTGTTTGTTTGATTAACTATTTTGACAAATACAGGTGTCCACAAGACACCATTCATTCTCAGAGAGGTCATTTCCCTGACTCTTTGTGTTCTCCCAAAGTAATCTCTGCAAGTAGAAGTCCTCACCTGAGATTTTTTTTATTTCATTTATTTATTTATTTATTTTTTGCTGGATGAGGGAGCAGGTCTAGTTTGTTGTCTCAAGACACCTCTGCATGCGTTAGAGTGACTGAGGTACATACATCTATTGACTAATATCTCAATGGAGGCGACATCTCCCGTCTTATGTACCACAGAGGCAAACAATGAGGGCAAGAGGTGTAACAGAGGAACCACAAAAATTGCAATTGCCATACTGTTCTGGGAATCCCGCACTATCCAGTCCAGGGCTATCAAGATCCATCTCTGATAATGTCGTTCCCCCACTATTTGTCGGTGGTGCCACATATAATCTATTCAAGAACTACTTCGTACCCGTTGCAGAGCTGCAACATCGTCATTAAGGAAAAAGATATCCTTACAGCACCAACGATCGTCTTACCTTCAATTTGTAGCGGTCATACCAGTAATAAACCTCTTATGGAGGCGAATATGGATAAATACCAGTTCTGTCACCAGAAGTTACCCCACCCCCTCCAAGTCCCTAAAGCTATTCCTTAAATAGCCCTTAAAAACGAACTCCAGATGTCTGTATCTTACCATATTTTTCATTCATTTTTTTTTTTGTATGTACTGTGCCTTTCTTACCTCTGTTTAAAATTCCAATAATTTCTTTTTCAAAGATAAATCTCATTTCTGCACGTTGTCTTGTCACAAATAAATTTCACAAAAGCTCATGATAACTAGGCCTAATCTCACGAGAACAAGTGTGAAAGTGTTGCATCCTGTCTTCATGAACAAAGATAGAATCAATTCATGGGAAAGTGTGCGGTTAAAACCCAGTGGCCGGTTCACATTTGTTAGTTTCTTTAAAACTGTGAAGTCCTTGTTCTGTTGATGGATACGGCACTTTGAATTTTTTTTTTTTTTTTTTTTTTTTTTTTTTTTTTTAAAGACAAGGAAGTCCCTACATACTTGTCTGACGTCAACATTTCTGAGATTGTTATCTGATTTCTTTGGTGGTTATATTTTCGCCAGACCTGTTTCGTTACCAGTACAGAAAATTGCCACGATGTACACCATACGTAAAGTGATCTCACCTAAACTTATCTTCTTTGCAAGCACAGCAGAACCAAGGTTATCTTACATGAAGTTGTCTTTGTCCTTGAAAGTACCGCCTCTGTCAGCTGCCCCAGGATACTCCCAGTCGAGATCAAAACCGTCGAAGCCGTATTGATGCATGTACTCTGAAAGGGAGACAGATACAATTGGGAGCAAACTCAAAAACTGTAAATCAAGAAAAAGAGTATTGCACAGTGGCTTAAAGAAGTTGTTCAGCAAGGACAAGAATAACAGCTATAATTCCATCACATTATGATTGTACGGGATAATCTTCACTTCATGAAACTGGAAACTATTTTCGCCTTAGGTTTCTTATGACTGGAATACAGAGCGAATAACTTTTTCTAACACCGAATTATGACGTTACATGAGTGCTGTAAACAAGATTTGCCTTCGATAAGGACCTTCTAGTACTTAGTAGTCACTTACGCACAACACTGTTGATTAAGGAAGTCCTTCGTTCTGGTACTCCGGCCATCTGGGAGTATTTTTTGCCTCCTTCGCCCCAGCCTCCGATGGCCAACATTGTCTGCAGGTGGGGCCATTTCTCCCTGAGTGCTGTGAAGTTTTTGAAGCCATTTTTTTCCACGTCCACCTGCGCGAGTTAAGGAGGCGTCAGTGACAAACACATTGTCTACAGGCTAACAAATTTCGGTATGTCTAAGACCCCATATTTAAAAACTAAAACAAATTAAAATCAGATTAAATATAGAAGTCAACGAACTTCATATTATAAAGGAAATTACCATTAAATTTCAAAGGATCTTTATTGCTTTGTTTGACTTATTGCTGTTTAATGATGCTGGGAGAACCTTAAAAGACTAATAATCACTATTCGTTAACAAATTAAGCTTAATTCTCTATTAAATCTTCAAGTGACAGTGAGCCTAGAACATAAAACTCGACTTTTGTTCGCAGAATTATCTTTACGTAAAACACCCTTCACCCTTGGAACACCCAGTTCCAAAATAACATTATGTTAGTACTATGGAGATTTACGAACCCCATCCTTATGAGACTTTATGAGAAAAAGAGGAACATTCTAATCTGGATTGATTTACGGGGGAATGAGAATGGCGACTTACTTCAAACTGGAATGAAATTAATCACTGGGAACCATTGATGCTAGTAAGTTGATTTGAATAAAGGAAAAAAATTTATATTATGAAGAAAGCAATGAATAATCAAAAACTTTTCGGTGGGCTAGTAGAGCTAGGCAAAGTACTGAGACGGTAGTCAGTGAAAGGGCTAGTACAGGTAGCCCAGGGGACCTGAGGTAGCCTAAAAAGTTTAAAGGGCTAAACAATTTACCTCAGGATCCAGCACTAGGACTTCCCACGTCACATTGGAGACACCGATGAAGGAATACACAATGTGGGTGCATTTGTCACCGGGGATGTCATCGATGGTGTATCTACCGATGCCCTCGCGGTAAATGGCCCAGTTGGAAAAGTAACACACGATTCTGGCCTTCCGGCCCTTCATCACGGCAACGGTGACTGCAGCCGAGATGGCCAGAACTGCCAGGCTCAGCCATATCAGACGACCCATCCTGCAACGGAGTTACGTATTTGAGTTGTTGGGGGCATGTTTTCGCGGAATCGGCACTTGCAAGGATAGTTACTGCCTATATATATATATATATATATATATATATATATATATATATATATATATATATATATATGTATGTATGATTTTTTTCTTTTATCAAATCGTGCCAGAAAAATGATTAACATGTGAACATCTATGTACAAATAACATGCAAAATATATATATCACAATATTCGCCGTGGCCAGTTTTATATAAAAAAGATCCCCGTGAAATCTCCATCCGTTGAAATGAAGGAAAAGTGATGAGATGAACATCTCTGAAGACAATCTTCTCCCGTGAAGACGATTTTGGGGAATATCAGCTCTTGAGAAGGTAATCTCTAAAGATATCTATCTAGGAAAATAATTTCTGGAGATCATTTCTCGAGAATGTTAATTTTTCATTCGTTCTTTTCCTGAAGGCAATTACTCTGGTGACAATCGTCTCTTGAAACAATCTTTGCTTTGAGATGATATTTCCACAAGACTCATCAGCAGGAATGATCTCTGGGGTCTTTTCTACAAGGCAATCGTCTCTGGTGGCTATCATATCTACGGACAGCTGTATTTATTAATTTATTCATCCATTTACCTATTTTTCTGTTAATGTAATTATGTAGATGGTCATATCACGAGACGCGTGAAAACTCCTGTAGTCTACTACATACTTGGAGAAGGAGGCTATGTGGAAACTGTGCATGTGCTATCTGCGATCAGTTTTGTCCTGTTATTTTCCTCTGGGGAAATAAGATTAAAAAAGATTGTTTCAGTCTCATGCAATAAAATGAAAAAAAGGAAAATAAAATATTTTCATATTTTTCTTACAGTTTTATGCACAACAGTGCTGTCACTGTTCTATGCTGAATGGTTAATTGTAATGTTCCTACTTCCTGCCTCCTCCACCCAGCCCCCCCCCCACCACAAAAAAAAAAATTGTCATATTGGCCCTGCATTCTAGACAGACAAACAGACGGGCTATGTAGGCAACCGAGCTGCATTCTGGACAGACAGGCTGACGGAGCTATGTAGGTAACCGAGAAACTGCACAGCATACGTCCGCGGTGACACCGGTGCCAGAAGAATGAGTGCCAAGTGGGGCAGCATTTGCCGAGATGCGCTTGTGGAGAAGAGTAGTCATCGTGGCACAAGACTTCTTGATCTTTTCACCTCTTTCCGATAACTGTTAAAGGAGCTCTCTCTCTCTCTCTCTCTCTCTCTCTCTCTCTCTCTCTCTCTCTCTCTCTCTCTCTCTCTCTCTCTCCTCCCAACAACGTAACTTAACTAAGTAGGTTATTTATGATCCATGTAGTGGTATATGTGCACTTACATGAGGAATATGTTTATTCATTACCATATTATTATTATTATTATTATTATTATTATTATTATTATTATTACTGATAAAAGGTCCAAAAAACATTCACGTTCCAACTGAAAATTGGAAAAAGTGACCCAGTGAGTGATATTTGTGTTTCTATACTTCAGAAGGCAGTAGGAGTTACAGCAAAGTACATCGCGTTCTCATATCATTATTATTACATTACCCACAAAACAAAAAAGCTATACACAGAAGTTTCGATTTTTGGTGAAGTAAGCAGAAACAAAGAGGTCTTTGACCTTAAGAATGCCGTGTTTGGGTCCGTAGTTCTGTAAAGATCTAATCCACATAACTAATCTATTCGTGCTTATCACTAATTGATGATGCCTATTACATCGTTTTACCATGTTGTGATGAATTATATGCGTCAATCGTGGAGCTAAGGAGCGAGAGCCCGTGCTGGCACAAGGCCAGATTAATCTCACAGCCGCCACGAAGAGCAACTGGTTTTAGAACTCCCTGTTACGTCGTTTATTTGTTACTAATGGGACAGGTACAAAACTTCCGAAAGTTGTTGAGAATGTGTAAACTGTACCTACATTGTGTCTGCTCATTCAACAATCCGGCAGTCTATTTGATTTTCTTACATCTTTCATAGGAGAAGAGCATACAAGTTAGAAAACACAGCATTAGAGCATAAGTTAAAAATATTTACATCTCTGTTTCTGTTCTACGGAATTATTAGAAGGGGTTTTAATCTAATGCTTTTTAAATGAAATATTAAAGCAACTGAAATGCCCGATTGATGACGTCTCACCAAACTGTCTTTATTCCTTTCCCTGCCTTTTCATGTTTTTCAGTTAGTAGTTTCATTTACGTTTTCACTCTCTTCAAGTCTCGTTGCATGCACTTCAGATGTTCGCCTGACTGTTTTTCTCGGAAATTCCTGGTTGGATAAGTGCGCTCTCCTCTACTTAGACATTAAAAAACGCCACCCTTAAGCCACAGGTCTTGTTACTGTTCTTGCTGGATATAATTAGGTAGGTTATACTTTGCTCAAAGAAAGTTGTTACTGCCTTTATCTTAAGTAATATTTATTGGAAGTCACCTGAGGCTAAGTCATCAATAATAATGATAATTATACTAGCAATAAAAAGCTTCTGTCCATTTTACAATTATATTCATATTTGCTTTATTTCTTATTCCTTTTATATATGAGCAGCAGCAACATGAGCAGTTACAGTACAAAAAGTTTAGTAAATCATGTATGTTTAAATTTTTTTGTCTTTTACTGTTTAACAGCATGATTACAACATGTTTTAATATATCTACCAAGAATGTGCTATAAGGGGTATTTTTTTAAAATTCCAGTACGGATGTTATAAAAATTACCGGTAACTTTAAGAAATATTTAAAAACTCAACAAAAAAAGACAACCAAATTCTTAACCTAACAAAACCGTAACCAGTTTCGACGAGCCGCTGCGACGTGGAACCTCAACTCTGCCCGGTAAGCAGAAGCTCCTGTCCTCGGCTCTCTGTATGGGACATTTTGGACTTGAATTTAGATGTCTGAAGATTTTCTCGGTATTACGTTTCCTGAGCGTGGCGCTCCCTCAACATATCCAACTTTCAATTACTTCTTGCTTAATTAACTGACTGGAGTTAATAGTCTGATACTGGTGGTAGATGGGCCACCTCTTGTGTGGTATTCAGTTGACTTTGGTCAGGTGAGGACCGTGTATGGACGTTCTTAACTCCTGGGCTGTGTACCGGCCGCTTTACCTTGGGAGCTAGTTTCCCAATCTAACAGGTATTCAGAACTCAGAGAGAGAGAGGTGAACAAAAATAGTACAATACAAATAACATCATAATATAATTCTGCACGCAAGGTTTTGAGTTACTTTGGTTAAGGGTACACTCGGGCACACTTCCATTTGTTAATAATTAGTAAAATCCTTGAAAAATGAATAGACATACGCTGCGTAAATAAATGGACGGGTATATACAATAAAACTGTTTGCTCATTGATTGGAAGCGGTTGTTTATTAAATGTTTTTCCTTACTAATTCCCGGTATTTATATTCCGTTTTCTTTTTATTTTCTCTGTTCTTCCTATCATTCATATATAAATACTCATGAAATTGGCGCAGAAAATTTGTGGTAAATTAGGTTAATTTCTTAAGAGCGCGTGCTCGTTATGATGAATAGTAATAGGCGAAAAATAAAAAGAATTGCACAAGGATATATAATACGAAAGCATGTGACATTCCCCATAAACTAAATATTAAGTTAAAAAGCTGAATAGACAAATTTTTTATTTCCCAAAATTTCTTTTTACGATTATAGATTTTTCTGTTAACTCTGGAAATATTAATTCAGCAGCTTAAAGTAGGAGAGCAGGTAAAATTACAGTAACATTTTAAATATGTTAGTGAGTTTATACCACCATTTTTGTACCATTCATAACCTTCGCAATGTAGAAGCAACGTAGAGAGAGAGAGAGAGAGAGAGAGAGAGAGAGAGAGAGAGAGAGAGAGAGAGAGAGAGAGAGAGAGAGCCGGTCTTTGTCAACCCGCTGATAGAACAGAATAACAGGAAGGCCAACACATTTCTCGCTCGTTCGCTAGAGGCTTAATATATCTGTACAGTGAGGCGGACTGACCGAGAGAACGACAACTGAACTCATTGAGATGTCTTAAACGTTTTTGGTGAACTGCGCTCTGGTCTAAATGGTCTGCTGGGTTGGCAAATGCAATTGTTGGAGAACGATAGGGAAATGTATAAGCCACCCAAGTCCGACACTTGCAAAAGAGCTGAGTTTCACCTCGACCTCTCGAAGATGATGAAGAGCCGAAGAATTCTTTGAATTGTCACCTTGGCCCTCCTGATATGATGGCATACATTTTGACAGATTACTGATCCCTCAAGTTAGAATTTCTTTCTCTCACTGTTTCTCTTCACTTCAGCTACGACAACGACAGGCGATTAACAACCAGATACGCAATTCACTGCTTAAGTCATCAAAAGCTTTCTGCATTTTTAAGAAACGGCGTCCATATCGTTCCTTTCCTCGTCTATACTTGGGGACCGAACGCAGTCCATGGGTTGTTAGCGGAGTTGTATCAATACACCAGGAGAGAGAGAGAGAGAGAGAGAGAGAGAGAGAGAGAGAGAGAGAGAGAGAGAGAGAGAGAGAACTAATTATATTGTTGATGGAATTCTTTGACAGGCTCATCAATGTGGCTGAATTTTGTAGGAAATCAAATTAGAAGTAGGCTACATCGGGATCTGGTGGAGTGTTCTTGTATATAAGATCCACAAGACGCAAAGATATTTAGCATACTACCAGTACATCCATCAAGTAGGATGCGAGGTCTTCATAGTCTCTAAAAAAGGGGGAGAGTTCTGGGAAGGGAAGAAGGGGTGTTGGAAGGTGGGAGGGAGGGAGGCAGGGGGGACATGAAAAATTAGAGAATCTTTATGGCAAGAAGGCAAAGGGCCCAGGAAACCTGCTGTTGTTGTTGCTGCTGCTGCTGCAGCATTCTTGGCAACTTTAAAAGTAGGGCAGAGGGCGTTGCCCCAGAAGTTCTGGGCAAGGAGGAGCAGACAGCCTGGTCTACTGCACGAGGGACCGTAAGGCGAAGGTCATAGACCGTACGTGAAAGGCTTGATGCAGATCATTCACCAAAGAGGCCTCTTGGTCAAAGTCGTCTTCTTCCTCTAGTTCTTCTTCTTTTTAAGAATTCAAAGTGACTTTCAACAACAATTTCCTCTCCAGAAAATCTTATTTTTCTTTATAAGTAAAAATCAAATTTCGTATACATTTCAATATCATTAAAAAAATCAAACTTAATTCTGTGTTATGTTTCCGATCATAATAGGTAATACTTAACTGATTTTTCCTCGCCAAAAATATTAGGACTTGCCTTTAGTCTCCACGTTGCCTCTCTACGTTTCTCTAGGTGTAAAACGTATTATAATACTTTTAGGGAATAGCCCTTAAGCATTACGTGTATGCCACGGACACAAGCTATATAAAAGAGAAGACAATAAAATAACAGTCTTTAAAATTTCAACGATCCTAAAAAATGTACATTTTCTGTTAATATTAAGTAAGAATTTCCTATGTAAGCTAGTTTGCTTTTCACCTAACAAACTGTTTTAAAGAGGCAATAGCAAAAACCACACACGAAGTCCATCACCATCTACTGAGGGAATTTAAATCTCAGAGCACTACGCAAGATCGTCCTACGGGGCAATTATGGGGTTGCTATTTGTTCAAGACTGAACGGTAGCTCGTGTTAAGCCGGCAGCACTTGAATTTTAAAGTAAAACGCCTCCCTTCTCATTTCTATATAATATACTGTATATTTATTAACACACAACCGGTCTTCACAATAGTCCACCTATTTAGGCGCGATGTGGATAAGAAGACGCGTAATTGTGATTTAATTTCCAGTTTCACTGTTATGCTACTACTGCGTAAATGTACAACTTGTATTAGACTGCAAATATAATATAACAAACGATTTGCTGCATTTGAGAGGAAATCAACGAACTACCATGATAATAGTGCTCAATCTTCCATGGATGATGAACTGACAACAATCATAAGTTAGTGAGGTACACAATCTTTTATTTTCAAGTCTACCATCATGGCGTCGACCGTCACATACTCGTAGATTATCATACTTTATAAATTAATATTTCTTATGTCATCGGTTATGGCTATCGCACACGCGCGCGCACACACACACACACACACACACACACAGCCATGTCTGTATTCCAAGACTGGTTTTATTTGCTGTCGAACAAAAGTTGACTTATTCTCGCACCTTATCATGATGACGGTCATTCTCATGACGTAAGTAATGATGGAAATCCTAAAGTAAAGAAGTTAACCAACAAAACGATTTAACCTAGGGCCTAAATCTATTTTTATCATCACCGTATCATTATCATGGAAGTCTAAAAGCAAGTTTCGACCCCGGTCATTAGAATGAGACTGAGCAGAAGTAAGAGGAGGAAGAAGAAGAGAACGAAGAAAAGTGGACAAGAGGGAGGAAGGACCGGACTGCAGAACGGTCCTGAGGAACGTCAACGCTGAATAAAAAAGGTCGTTCGACTGGAACCCGTTCTGCAGCAAAACTTACCTCATCATCAGGGCCAGGTAAACATGACCGCTGGCAAATAAGGCACGGAGCGATAACTGAACCTAGGTGGATGTGTCGCGAGTTCGGTTCAATAACCCGAAGCTTCGAATGTCATTCGGATGCGCGTCTCGTCACCGCGCGTCTTACCGGTTAAATAATAATTATCCGACTAAATGAATGCCTCGTTTACTTTGCCTTTAATAATTAGAACTGTTTCTGTACTTTGGCTTTCCTTTGCATAACGGCTTCATGTGGGCAAGGTACCTATTATGTTCTGAGGATGAACGGGATTCGGTACATTGTTAATTAGGTCTACTGACGTTATATGCAAATGAACTTGATGGAAACTAGAGGTATGCACGCACACATACACGCACACATATATACATATATGTGTGTGTATCTGTATGTACTTTATATATATATATATATATATATATATATATATATATATATATATATATATATATATATATATATATATATATATATATATATATATATATATATATATATAGAGAGAGAGAGAGAGAGAGAGAGAGAGAGAGAGAGAGAGAGAGAGAGAGAGAGAGACTGATTAATTGATTGAGACTTGCGGTTTTTATTTATTTAAAATGACATATGTGGACTATCAATTTCTGATAGAGATGTTAAATGAAGTTAGACTTTCGCCCGCACGGGCTGTTGCTTTTACGAAGAGCACGTGTTCTTCTGGTGATATTAGGGACTTTCTATAAGACACAAACGAAAAGTAACCAACGAAACATTTGGTTTTTGGATGATTACAAAGACAGAGAAGCGTCAAAAAGATAAATGCTTTTGTAATGATCTCTGTAGCAACACAGAAAGAAGGTTAGTACTATCTTATGTAGAAGTCGACTTTAATCTACATCTAGATGATGGGAAAGTTGCTTGGCAAGCACCAGTCATCCTTTCAGCAGGCTTCATTAAACTGTCGATTAGGATGCATAGTTTAGGTGAACTCATTTTGACTCGTAATCGGCTGTTAATGAAAATAGTCGCATTAAAAAGTTACATGGGCACTGTATGTTAATGGTTGGGATAAGAGGCGTTGTTGAGTTTGAGTACAAAGGAAGATGAATATTTTACATAAAAAAGCCAGTTAAGTCTTAAATGTAGATATGAACTTAATCGTCTCTTTTCTTCATAAAAAACTAGACATCGCTTCACGAATCTAAAATTCCATCTCAAAGAAAAATGATCTCAGCCCTACAAGTAATATATCTCATTTAAAACTTCAACGCATGAACAAAACAGTAATAAGGATTATTAAGATATGGAATATTATCAGCAGAGAACCAAATCAGATTAGTGATATGCACCCTATCAAAGAACACGTAAACTTACAAAGGGCCAAGTACTGTTTTGTGATTTCGTTGTATAAATTAAGGGTGAAACCATTCAAAAGAAGGAAAAAACAGATCAAATGAGTTGTTTTCAAAAAAATTGTAACCGACTGTATAAAAAGCAATGAGTTGTCTATAGAAGTTCAAACATCATTGCGTTCATTGTTGGAAAATAAATACTAGGTACTGAAAAATCTCAAAAAATGTTTCTTCAACGCAGAATTCAAACCGCTACTGGACGGCACAATACATCATAGCAGTTATCCGATACCACACCTGTATTTCAAGTAGTTATGCATTTTTCATGAGGCACAAAACTGTTGTTATGCGCGCGAACTGTGCCTGCCACCGAATGTGTTAGGAGGGAATGACTGTATGAGGCATTGCGTTGTGTTACCTGTGTCGTTAAAACTAAGTCATCTGTCTTGGCGAAAGTTTTACCCAGATAATTAAATAGCATTCCAGTAAATAAAATTTTTAAAATGTTTAATAAGTGATTCTTTTTCAATTCTCTGATTTGAATTGCCGATAGATGTGTGAGTGCGCGGGCGCTTGTCGTCAAATTTTCAAATTTGCCGGTTTTTTAGGAGAACCTATGGTTCAGTTTCCTGTTAGCAGGGATAGCGTTGAGAGATGTAGCTCTTCTGATTCTAAGCTACTGATGTTATGAGATACGGTTCCTAGTAAAATGTCACCCATCCAAACACAGGCCTCATCCAGTCAAAGAACCAAATGTCTCATATTTTTATTATATATATATATATATATATATATATATATATATATATATATATATATATATATATATATATATATATATATATATATTGTATATATATATTATACATATATATATATTATTATATATGTATAAAGTTAAGTATACCTTAGTTTTACCAGACCACTGAGCTGATTAACAGCTCTCCTAGGGCTGGCCCGAAGGATTAGACTTATTTTACGTGGCTAAGAACCAATTGGTTACTTAGCAACGGGACCTACAGCTTATTGTGGAATCCGAACCACATTATAGCGAGAAATGAATTTCTATCACCAGAAATAAATTCCGCTAACTCTTCATCAGCCGGCCGCGGGAATTGAATATATGTATAAAAATATATACATATATATACATATACATATATATATATATATATGTGTGTGTATGCGTGTGTGCTCCAGCGCGTGCGTGTGTGTGTGTGCTCCCGCGCGCGTGTATTTGTGCGTGTGAGTGCGAGTATCAAGCCGTACCTCCTACCAACGGGTGGTCTTGAGAAAATACCAGATAAAATGTAATATCATCCTCGCCTTACAACTACACAGAAAATTCATCAGCAGTGCGTCAAACTACCGTTCACATCTTTATTACATGCGCGCAGGCTCTCGCTTCCTTGGTGTTGAGGTCCTTCCTTTCTGATATCTCTTGTGTGCCATTCATTCTTCCTTGCAACCCTTCCGAATTGTTATACATACACACATACACATATATACATACTTACATGTCAGGTAAAACCACTACATTAATTGCTTCAAAGTTTTTAATTAATATACCTCGAACTGAGTTACAGTGCACGTGTGTCACAAGATTTAATTTTTGTTCAAAAGGCTTCCTTATTTTTTACTGTTGAACATCAATGTAATGTTTAGTAACCGGGATGAATTCGTCCGTAGAGTTTCAAACTTCTTTTCGTTTATTCTCATTATGTGAACAGCGTTTCCACAAGTTCCCGAGGCTAAATTATTATCTAAACATGAAAAAACTTCCATATAATTACGACAGCTGACAAAATTAAGAATTTAGCTTCGATTCATGCATGAGCATAAACTTCAAAAATCAATTCCTAGATACCAACAACCGACAACGAATAAATAAATAAAGCCAGATAAACTAACAACGGCAGTATACGGTTCTTTCCATCCAGTCACCCAGACCTGCTGTGTGGGATTTTATCCGTTTGCGCTGGTGCCGTCTTTTTTGCCATGCATGTCCCATTTATCTGCTTCCTTGTGTTTAATGCTATTACATCTGCCTGCTTCTTCGGCCCTCTACTTGTATGAACGCAAATGGAGTAGAATCTGATTTTTGCTTCTGCTATAAATGTTTTGAAATTTTTATATATTATTGTAGTTAGTGAAGTTGAGAAATGAATGATCATGTAATATGAAAGGAGGTCGCGCTCTCAATATGGCACTCGTATGAAGAAAAGGCTACAGCGTAAGGGTATGAATCAAACCAATGATATTGAATTAATTGCTCAAAAGTTACTTAACGGTTAAACAAGTAAATAAATAAAACAACTACTCAAAAACTGGATGCTCTCTACTTCCTGTGAGCGATGATGCCTCTGTTAAAGTGCAACACGTGCACAAGTATTTCTTTTATTTATGAATGCATGCTTGTGCATAGTGAGTTTATATAAACATAATCATGCTTGTTATACACTTGTGTGTGTGTGCAATTTTTTTTTCTTTTAATGAAGCCCAGATATTACACTGACCTATTTATGCCCCAGTCGCTTTGGCAACGTACAAATAATCCCGTAAAAAAGGATAAAGCTCTGGCAGCCGATCAAAGGGAACACTCAATTAGATTGTGAAATGGACTCGTAATGACAGTTGGCATCAAGTGACCTGAATCATGGGCGCATAACAAATAGAGTGAGTGACTCCTCATGAAAACATCCGCGGCAAACATGGCAGCATCGGGGCACATATGCAAATGCCAGTTAGTAACAAAGTAAATGAAAAATCAGAAGAAAAAAATAAGAAATGATACAAGGTTTTGGTGCTAAAAGGAAGAGGAAATTTACAGATGTATGCAGTCGACGTAGAGCTATGCTTTTATAAGACGACAATAAAACAATCAAAAAAGAAAAATTATGTAAAAAAAAAGACAGTTATAAATTTCACAGTAATAAAAACGGGTGGAAATTTAATTCGTCACGCACAAGGCGAATTAAACAGAGAAAATAACGAAAGAAATAAGCAGTACGTGAGTGAAAACGAAAAAAGAGAAAGAGAACTCGAGCGGCCCTATAGAAAAAAAACTATCTGAGAGAGAAAGTCGCGGAAAGACAAAGAAGAGAATTCATTTCCCTTTTTACTATATGTAGCCACGCTAGAAGGAGTGCCTTTATGGCGCAGTGACGTCATTTCCTGCCATAACATTAGTTATTTCCTTTGGGGGTAGAGTTTTGTATGGAACTGATGTAAGGCTAGCTTGTTTACCGAGCAAAATTAATCTTATTACAATGGGCTTTTCTAATGCACGCTCAACTGACCGCAGAGATAGAAACCTGCGGTTAGAGAGAGAGAGAGAGAGAGAGAGTGTAAGGGAGGAGGAGGAGGAAGTCTTTGTTTAATTACCGAGGTTTTGCTGCCTCACCTCAAAGCGCAAAACACGACGGCGCAGAAATGTCTGACGCATCGTAATTAACCAAAGATCACACAGGAAGGGTAAGAAGTGATTCTTTGCCAGAGTTGTAAAAGGAGTAACCACTGGTTGTCTTATCGCTGACGTCGCTTTTATTGTTTTTGATGTAATTGTTTTTGCTGCTGTTGCCAAGTCAACTTCAGATAATAAGGTGTCAAAAATTTGTAGCACGTATTGCATCGAACTGCAATGAAAATAAAGTTAAAGAATAAGTGTATTAAACAAATGCAGTAGTTTCGTTGTTTTAATCAAAGTTGTTTTTCTTTGTTATTTCTCTTATATACTGTAGTTTGGTCCTTTTGTCTGTTTCGTGTTACAGCAAGAGTTGCAGCATTGCTAATAATATTTAAAAAATCGTTTTGATTAACTTTGTTATTAGATATAAGAAAAAATAATTCTTTAAGATCACTGGCTGATGTGAAAGTATTAATTTCTGTCGCAGATCGAAGATTTCTTTGACAATGTGAGAATGGAAGAACTTAATAGTTTTATCAAAAGACTCACTGTAGATTTTGTATATATACATACATATATATATATATATATATATATATATATATATATATAAATATATATATATATATATATATATATATATATATATAAATATAAACATACATGTATGTGTATATATATATATATATATATATATATATATATATATATATATATATATATATAAAACAATCACATGATCAAACGGAAGGAAACAAATCTTTAGTACTTCTGTTTTGTAGTACTTACCGCTTTCCCAGCTTTCCAACTTTGTGGTGACTTTGATCACAGACTTGCGCATTGGAGAGAGAGAGAGAGAGAGAGAGAGAGAGAGAGAGAGAGAGAGAGAGAGAGAGAGAGAGAGAGAGAGAGAGATTTAGTGGTTATTCCGAGGACTACAAGAAAAAGTTGAGCGTTCATTCACTCTTTCCATCTTTCATTTTTCTGTCAAAACATATATTTAATCTCTTTTTTCAGGATGCATAAGTTGACTTCAAGCCAGCACGGATTCTTGCTCTTAAAAGGGATCCGCCTTTTAAAATTTTACGGACGTAATAGCGCTAACCTGATGCGAGCTTCATGCTGAATAGAATAAAAAAAAAAAAAATCAGTTACCTCGCGCTCGAGTCTGGGTCATCAAGAACTCCAGTGCCCCGGTTGCAGGGTGTGTTGACCTGCCCAATAAAGCTTCAATTCAGTGCTTGTAAAATTGCGCGTGATATTTACAGGCCCTTGTAATATCATAGTGCTGTATACGTATAAGTCATACATTACTTTACGAATTCCCTTCAACTAACTCACATTAGAAATTCATGCACATATTTAAAAACTGAGTGTAAAAGAATATCACTTTCAAATACAAATGCTCTCACGCTTTACCACTTCAGAAACCATCGAATATAGCTTGTTTTATTCAGTTTTAATCTTATTGCCTGAGGTAAGTAACAGGAACAGCGAGTTTTTTTTTTTTTTTACGGCTGCAGAATAACATACAATACTTCAGCAACAGCGAACCTTCTTTCCTCTTGATTAAATACTTCCAGCAAAGTGAAATCAACTGTAAATGAATGTCGTTTGTGGTGTTTTAAAACTGCGAAATAAGAGCTTTTCCTGTTTTTTAAGGCAAACAAATGAATGAATTATTAAATGAATAGATAAATAAACTGAAATGAACGAAGCCATCCCTTAATTATACCACTTTCACAGTTTTTTTGTCAGTAAATCTCGAGCTATTCGGTGGATCTACAAGGGTCATTTACCCGTCTCTTACGTTCTCTGTGGAAGCAAATTGATAGTTGAAATGTATTTTCACTGCTTAACTGTTACTGCTTTCCTGTACAAAATGTCTTGCTTAGATAATCAAGATGTCTTCGTCTAGATAAGTGAACAATCTCTGAGCGAATACGATTTCTTTTGTTGATTTCGTTTTCTTGAGTCCTTGTTTTTAATAAGGCAAAATATATCCAAGCTGAATGCAGTGCATTGAGCAGGTAAGCGATTAGTCATCACGTAGCTAATGTATTCTCACCCATCACAACCTATAGGCAGTATATTTAAGAAAAAAACAAAAAACAAACAAAAAGAGAAGGAGAAAAATTGTTGGATGCCTTTTGAATGTTTGCCACCCTAGACGCAGGAGATTTCCTTACAAGATCAACATTTCTTAAAAATGATTTTAAAAAGCGTGGAACATCGACTGCATGTATATTAATATTCGATCATGCTAAAAGCTACAACAATTGAAAAATGGAAAATAAGCATACTGAAATAAACATATTAGAAATTAAAAATTAAATAAACCTCCAACGAATAAAAACATGCCTTCCGACGGGAGGAGAATGGATGGTGGAGGCAACCGACGAAGCTACCTGAAGAAGGGAACGTGAGACAACGAGGCACTATCAGCAGAGTGTTGTCTTTCCGGCAACAGGAGACAGCGCTGGAGGAGGCCGGGGACGAGCGTGTGCTCCCTCGGCCGGTTGCAAGGGAAGTGAAGGTCGAGACCAAAAGGCCCTACTACTACGAAGATGAGAGGGCAGCCTATGACACTCAGGTAACTCCCTGGTGAATGCTCCGATGCAGTAGACTAGGTCTGACAGGTTGGGGAACTTTAGGGTGTGGTGGGGCTTGGGAGTAAGGGGGAGGAGATCCCAATGCCGGTAGAGAATGGGTTTGTAGAGTCGCAGAGATTGAACATTTGGAGGCAGCCATGGATGGGGAGGAAAAGGTGGGGTTAGGGGAGGGCCGTTTAATTTAAAGTTGATACTGTTGATTTATGAAAGTAATTCTATTTGATAATCCTTTACACTTGTGTATATCGGGAATGCATTGAACATTCAAATCTCATTTTATATATAAAATATGTGTACATATGGCTGGGTTGACTAAATCGCGACAGTTCTGGCTTTTCCTTATTCTTGTATACACAAGCACATGGTCACATGGTCTGGTGGTTAAGACACGTGCTCGTCAAGCAAGAGAATTTGGATCAGACTTTCAGTAAGGTCAGAGTGATATAAGCAAGTTCCTTTAAACACTTGTGTGTTCTTAGACCTTATCATTACATTGTATACAGGGAGCTATATTACAGGTCACAGCCGCGGTGGAAATGGGTATGTGAATGCCAGCCACATCCAAAAATGTTAGCTGTGAGAGTCATAGAGGAGTAGTAACAAAAACCCTCTGGGGTCATTGAAGATTACAATTAATTAAATAACTATACACTAGAACTCGACTGGTTGAGGTTTTGCATTACGGGTGAGGCCTTTTGGAAATCCTGAAGTACAAGAAAAATCTCAAAATGAATCAGCACAAAGGTCCTTTGTGCTTGTTATGACATCCAAAAACATCAACAACCAGCTAACAAGGAGCTGTCATTCATTTTATGGCTTGGGGTGACAGTCTTTTGGTTGCACAATGCAACAGATTAGTCACCTTCACGTGCATCAGTGCTGGCTTAACTTGGCTAACATCCGAGGGATGGGCAAACTATCGACAAGATGGACACCGTGAAAATTAAAAGTAGAACAAAAGACAGATAAAAAGGAACCTTCTAGGATACATCCAATTTGTTTTCAGACTATTCCAGCCAAATCTTCATGAGTCCAGGAAGCCAATATGAGATGAGTTCTCCAACTTGAATTTGAATCAAAGATTCAAGGCAAGCAATGTAAACACCATGATTCTTCACTTCTGTCAAATGAAAGTCCTGTTGCTTTCAGATTCTGAGAATTATATTATGTTCGACATCTTGGATCAGTGTTAAACCATTCATGAAGAGTATTGTGCGCTAGAATTGTCACTAAAGAACAGAGTAGTCAAGATGAAAATCAGATGAAAACTGTGAGCTGGAGTGCTACTGCTCCTGGACAGTGCCCTTTCGACAAAGTGCAGTTAATGTTGCCCCCTACTTTCTCGACTGGCCACTGTCTGAATTCTAAGTTCAAAAACATTTTAGGAGGATTTGAAAAATCCCTCGTGTCCCAGCTGACGTGGGCAGTGAATGGTATACTTGGTTGCTGGAGAGGTGCATGGAGCTAGGAACTCCATCCAGAAATACTAACTTACAACCTGAAAGGTGGCACTTTCTAAAAGGGTACACGATGAAAGATATATTTAGGTATATGCCCGTTGTAGTACTTTTTTTTATCTGGAGCCACTCCTTATAATGGGAAACTATTTAATGTTAAAAAAGAATATAAACTTTATATATATACACGTATATATCTATACCCGTATTTAATTTATAAAAAATTTATATATATACATATATACATACATACATACATACATATATATATATATATATATATATATATATATATATATATATATATATATATATATATATATATATATATATATATATACACATACACACACAACGCATGATGATGTACATTAAAGATTCACCCCTGTTGTTCATATCTATTCCTGACGTTTCACAATTTTCTAATAATTACTTTTCCAAGGGCTCTAGAGAAGATAAAACATCAAACAATTATTATAAAAAATAACTCTGTAATGTTTACATCTTTTTTAAAGCCCATGAAAATGTAGCTATTCGAAAATTACGAAACGTCGTGGAATAAATATGAACACAAGAAGTGAATCTTAATTGTCCATCATCATACTTGTTGTATATAATGGCTATGCCACACCACATGGATTATACATGCATATATACATACACACACGCTTTATATAGTATATATATATATATATATATATATATATATATATATATATATATATATATATATATATATATATATATATGTGTGTGTGTGTGTGTGCGTGTGTGTGTGTGTGTGTGTGTGTTTATATATTACTAACAGGACCTCATTGAAACTGGATGGTATCTAGCGGAGATATTTATTCAAGAAAAGTTACAAGCTTTCCAGGGCTAACAGTCCTCGTTGTCAAGTATATCCGTAGGTAAGGATACTTGACAATGAGGACTGTCAGTCCTGGAAAGCTTGTAACTTTCCTCGAATAAAAATTTCTCTTCTAGATACCATCCGGTATCATTGAGGTCCTGTTAGTAATTGTATTAATGTACAAAACA